>NW_027466098.1:2955000-3347500 GCF_046127955.1 Nelusetta ayraudi
TTTATTACTTTATGTCTATTTTAATGCTCTTTACTGGTGCTGAATGGAAGTGTGGTTGTTGTTTTATGAGCTAATGGATAGACAAGTGGCCTATAACATAAGACATAAGACGCTTAAATGAAGTGAATAGGATATGTCCACAATGTCAAGAAAGGAAGCAGGGTGTCTTTAAAATCGATAACATTTGAATACGTATTAAAAGTTGAGTTGATGTTATACTTGTATTGACATTATGAGTAATTTATACAACTTTTCCCAGGAACTTTTCCCAATGATGAGGTTGAGGGCCCATCATCTGCAATTCAGCATTCTGCAGGTAGTCAACACCAAAACAAGCGTATTCAGCTGTCATAATCCTGTTTGTAAATAATACATATAAACTGTGTACTTGTAATATAAGTCAAACTTTGGTAACTTGAATATAATTCTCACAAAGGGATTTTTCATGTGTATGCACTTTGTATCTGTTATGAATTTAAAAAAAAAACATTCATAACTAAACTCAGTTGTTGGTTTCCATCTCTATAAGTTAACAAAGATACATAGATACCTATGAAACACTTGTTTATCTTGCTGAAACTAATACTAGGTTACTAGTACTAGATACACCAGTATACTCTCCCGGAGCACAGATCAACCCACTCAAACAAACAAAAAGCATTTTACTCAGTCAGATAAGATTACTAAATGCTGGATGATACACTGTTTTGTGCATTATTTGGGTAAATAAAATAGTTATATTATTCATACCTCCGCCTACCATTTATTATTACCTAAGGCATAGGGCATTTAAAAAAACAAAACAAATGTCATTCCGGTGTGCCACCCTTCCACAGTCTGTGCCCCGAGCTTGGCCCCCCAAGAAAAAAATTCTAGGACCGCCCCTGTTTCCAACACTGTGGATGCTCGGTTGTTTATTGCAGCAGACAGATAAACAATTGTTAAAGCCATCTATTCCACCGTGAATGACAAATCTCCAGCTTTTGGTAAAAAAAGGGAGAGAAGATGGAAAGAGAAATCTAAAATATATAAGGCATCAGATAGCTAATTAAAAAAAGGTTCATGCACAGCTTATTTGACACAAAAAAGGTATGGTACAAAGATGAAAAGATTTGGAGTGGGTAGAAAATCTCAATGTTTCATTTGTTCAAGTATTTAAAAACAGTTTTGAAAAATACCGTATTAATTTGTGGTTTCCATCTATGTGCCACATTACATTTGGTGCAGGAACAGAATACTGCCTCCGTCTTAGTGTGCGATTGGCCAAGGCTCGCACTTCAGTCCCAATTGGGTCCACTCTTCTTAAGGAATCACGTACTCTTTGAACTACAACAACAGCAAAAAAAAAAGAAAGACAAACTACATAAAATATTAAAGGCACAAATCCGTGTTAACACAGATAATGCTGACAAAAGGTATGATTTCATTTATTAAATACCCCCCCTTTCTTTTTTTTAAATATACCGCCATTCTTTTTTTAATCATCCATGTAAGCACTTTTAGCTACATTTTGTACGGAAAGCGTTATACAAATAAAGCTAATTATATTTGTTTGTTTCGGTTAAACTGATGCACAATACAGATTACTGAATACATTCATGTGGGGATCAACTTCATATCAAACTTACTTTGCACTCGTAATCCCCTGGCATGAAGGAATGCTCTCATCATTCTGTACCCTGTGTTTGGGTGACTGAGTTGGATTTCTGCAATGACGGCATCCAGCTCTTCATCACAAAGCGCTGAATACATGTCCGACATTCTAAACAAACAAAGAATAATTCCTGAAATTTTACTTGGCAAGAGCCAAAACATATATGATTAAAAGCGTCCATTTTCACTGCAACCATTTTGACGTGTATTTGTTGTATCATTAGTGTTATTAGGTACAAGTGTTGCTGCGTTCATTGCAAGGTTAACGTCATTTGCGTCAATAGATATGGAAAACAACTACACTTAAGTTTAAAAGAAATGTGCACGTTTTGTAAATGGCAATTTCTTAATATTATTATTATTATTATTATTATTATTATTATTATTATTATTATTATTATTATTAGTGTTCTGTTAAGGTGAAACAACAAAGAAGCCTTTAAGTCTAAATTGTTTAATAAATAGGTTAAGAGCAGTTGGTGTAAGTATGAAAGTCATTTCATTTATTTGTTGCATTAAGAGAAGCATTTATAGAGCGTCGTTGCCACCTACTGGCATCTTTCGGTAGTATTTCTTTTGTAGTTTTGAAGCGAACTTTATACCGGAAGTAAGACAAGGGAAACACACTGCCAGCGTTTTCTGATACGCACCCGTTCCTGTAAACCAGTGTTTGTGTGCCGCGAGATATTGTCAGGTGTGCCGTGGGAAATTATCCCATTTGTGTGCCTGTGCAGTCTAGCGCCTGGCAGAGTAATCATGTAGTACTCTTCCATACCAGTAGGTGGCAGCAGCAGGTAGCTAATTGCCTTGCGCTTGGAGACAAGCGAATTAGTGACGCATGGATGCAGCGACAGGTGTGTGGATTGTGGATAGCGGGACGACGGTTGAAAGTGATGGGTAAGTTTTTGAAGAGGAAAAATGCTGACTCTGAACTGGACCCTGGACAAAATCCGGACCCAGATGAAGGCCCTAGTATGAGTGGAGGCAAAGACGGTGACGTCGAGCAAAGTTTCTGGCGTGAGGCAATACAATGAAAGCTATCTTTCATTTGGATTTACTTTTACCGGAGATGCAACGGCACCGACTCCGTTGTGCTTGGTATGTGGTGAAAAGCTCTCCAACAGTGCTATGGTCCCAAGTAAGCTTAAACGCCATCTCCAAACGAAACAGCCCTCAGTTCAAAAGAAAAATGTGAAGTATTTTGTTCGCCTGCGTGAACACACGGAGAAACAGGCAACTTTCATGAGAAAAACCGCAAAAGTAAACGAGAGAGCCCTTAAAGCTAGCTACAATTCTGGGAAAAACGGGACGGGTGGCAACACTACGCTGAACTTGTGGCTAAATCAAAAAAGTCCCACACTGTGGCAGAGCAATTAATACTTCCCGCCTTCAAAGCCATTGTAAATGAGACGCTCGGACCCGAAGCGGCTAAAGAAATAGCCAAAGTCCCTCTCTCAGATAACACAATCTCCAGACGTATTAATGAGATGTCTGCAGACATCGAAAGTGTGGTTTTGGACAAGATCCCTATCAGTAAGAAATTTGCCTTGCAACTTGATGAGTCTACTGATATAAGTGTTGTTGCAGATTCTGAAGTCGACATTTCACTTTGATTTTCAGAGTGATGACACCCTGGAAAAACTCCCCATCATTATAAACTCTCCATCATTTATGCTCTATTCAGGTTGGAGTATTGCAGGTTGTCAAAGCTCAGCTGTGATTGGCTGCTCTCAGCTCCGAAGTCCAACCCCTCCCACCTCAGACACCTGGACCTGAGTGAGATCCTGCTGCAGGATTCAGCAGTGAAGGAGCTGAGTGGTTTTCTGCAGAGTCCAGACTGTAAACTGGAGACTCTGAGGTCAGTTCACCCTCTTCACTCTACAACTTCTATCACTCTTGTTGTTGTCGTCATGATTTGCACTTGACTGCTGTTGGAAATTCAATTTGCAGACACTGGTTTGTGTTTGAAATGAATGAAACTGGGTTTAAAGGTACAGTGTGTAAAATCCTCCCATCTAGTGGTCAGCTTTCAGATTGCAGATCCTGAAGTGGACATTTCACTTTGATTTTCAGAGTGATGACACCCTGGAAAAACTCTCCATCATTATAAACTCTTCATCATTTATTCTCTATTCAGGTTGTGGTGCTGCAGTTTGTCAGAGCTCAGCTGTGATTGGCTGCTCTCAGCTCTGAAGTCCAACTCCTCCCACCTCAGACACCTGGACCTGGATGGGAACCAGCTGCAGGATTCAGGAGTGAAGCCACTGATGGATCTTGTCCACAGCAGAGACTATCAACTGGAGAGTGTGAGGTCAGTACTGGTTTGGAACTATTGGATGATGGTTCCAGCACCAAAGCCAGTTGATCCCACAGCAGAGGTCCAGTGTTCCCAGTCACAGTGTGAGAGGAGGATGGTGACGTCCAGCTGCTCCTCATTCATCCAACATCTGCTGCCAAACTGCTTCTTCTCTCAGTTCACCACCCAATTATTGATCAGTTCATCTTCATTAGGCCTCAGTATCAGTCCAACACTCCATGGTCACATGACCTTCACATGTTCCACACTAGACATGTGACTGAGAGTCTGCTTCTTCTCACCAGTCACTCCACCATCTCCATCAACAGTCAGCGTCTCTGTGATGATGCGTTCAAGGACCGTGAGTCCTGACTCCTGCTGTCTCTTCTTCTCTCTACAGGTGGAGGTGAGGGAGGATGAGGAGGAGAGTGAAGAGGAGCGCTCCATCTAGTGGTGGCTGACAGAACTACAACAAGTGGAGCCAAACAGCAAGCTGTGTGTCATGACTAGTGATGGTGAGATGAAGCCTCATGAGGCATTGAACCGCTTGAGCCAACTGGTTCGAGAAACGTTTCATTTCTCGAAGCTTCATGTGCACACGAAACCACCTACTGGCCAAATGTACAATCACAGGCAAGCTGTGTCTGAACCATGTGTGATGCATTGAATTTTTGTGTCTGTTATGTCTGTTGGGAATGACTATGAATTGCAAAAAATGAATGACCAAATAATTTCTGTACATAAATTATATATATATATTTTTGTTTTGTTTTTCTCGCTTATTTATGATTATTTTTATGGGTACTGATGCCAGTGGTTATGGGGATGCTCCAAACACATTTTGTTGTTAACTTTGTTCAACAATGACAATAAATAAATAACTTGACTTGATAACTATGTGTATGATACATTTTTTGAATGTATTCTGTTTGTGCAATTTTTTTCTGAAAATGGCATGGGTGTAATCAGGCAGATGACAGTGAAAGTGATTGTGGGACTTGGAAAAGGGCATAGATCAGGGGTGCTCACACCTTTTCAACATGCAAGCTACTTTTAAAATGAGCAAGTCAAAAAGATCCACCTACTATAAAACAGGAAAAGTCATTCAGCAATATATTTGTAGTCCAATGATAAAGAAAGAAAGGATTAAATGGGTCAACATGTTCCCATGTGCATTTATGCTCATCATTGCACAGAAAACTCATGGTTTAAAATTGTTTAGGTTATATCTGCTTATGTTTGATTTTATCAATAAAAGTGTGTTTACGTTAAGATGTTTTGCTGTATAGTTTTGTGTTTTCCAGCGCATAGGTTAGGGATAATTGGTGTGTGTGTGTGTGTGTGTGTGTGTGTGTGTGTGTGACGCTGACGTTTTGCTAGCAGCATCTCCCAGGATCTCCGGCGCGTCTGCAGTGCGTGCGCACTTTGAAGCGCATTTTCCGAGCGAGGCGTCTCCATCAGTTTACGCCAGGATTGCAAGCTCACGCGACAACCCCGTTAGTTTTGCGTGTAAAACAACAGCGAAACTCTTTCCTGTCCCTGTCTGGTCTTTATTTGATCTGAATAGTGCCGAAGCCGATACGTCACATTTACATTTCACTGTAAAGCACAGCACATATAAGAACAAAATCCAGCACATCGTACATTATGACCAAAATCAACCAGATCCACCGTGTTTTCTAATCCTGCCTGAACGATTCTACCTGCTGTAATTGACGCGGATCTCTCTCTCCTCTCTCTCTCTCTCTCTCTCTCTCTCTCTCTCTCTCTCTCTCTCTCTCTCTCATGCGATAGACCCAAACTCCCTTCGCAATTGACCAGTAGATCGCGATGGACGTAATGGGCACCCCTGGCATAGATGCTTGTGTAACATGGACATTGATGTACAGGACAGGGGGCTCCATCCTATCACCTCTCCTCTCCTCACTCTCTCCCTAAGCTCTCAAAACTATCTCCAAACTAAACGTTATCTAGTCTCAAACACTCCAAACTATAAACACTATCCAAAATCTAGTCATCCAAACTCTCTCCAAATCTCAATTGACTGCAACTCTCCTACAATAATCCCCATTTTGAATGGAGCCTGAGGGGTCTATATAAACCGTTAAAATATGAATTGCAGATATATATATATATATATACATACACACACACACACACACACAGGTGTCGTCTTCTACTGACACCTGCTGGTCAAATTGAATAGTTGCAAATATTGTGACGAAGTTGTCATCTAATTCTAATCCTAAACAATATGGCCATTCGAAGTGAAGTATTAAGACAATTAATCAGGTTTGTACTGCTTGATTAAACACATTCATCCCGTTCCAGTGCACTAAAACCCACTCCCTTCAGGACCGTGTCAGCGAAGCGAAAACTTCCTTGAGTGACGCTGTTTCCCAGCATGCAATGCGAGCTAGCGATTCACAGTACTATTTCATCACAAACATGGATGTAAAAAATAAAAAGGGACGAAAAATGAAACTTCAGGAACACCAACCAATACAATGCAATACAAGCAGAACTGGGCCAAAGTTTTATATTACGTACACCATAATCCAGCCTTCTGGTGGACAAGCCATACTATTTAATCCGTGTCCTCCTATGGTACTTCCGTGGGAGGAAGCTCATCGTAGAGGTCACGTGCTGTGTGCTCGTCACTCCACCACACCAATCAAGGTTGAGTGAGTTAGTGAACGGAAAAGTCATAACAGGAGAAGCTTGCTAGAAATAATGCGCTACAAGTGGATGTGACCCTCACTGAACCCAATTCAGACTACTCACCCTTCACTTTTTTTGTTTTGTATGAGCATTTAAAAAAAACAACAACATAATAATAATATGGATTTTGACCATGTATGTTTTGGAGTTCATTGAAAGAGGTTAATAAAAAAAAGGGGGTGAGCTGCCATTTTCTTTGTCCCCTCTTTTCTCCTGTTTATTAAGTATGTAGGGAGGTTAGCCTTTCTGTATTTGGCTTCTCTTTCTTTCTTTAGTTAGTTCTTAAGGTGAGCTAGTTGGAGTTTGGTTTATTATTTTGGCCCTGGGCCCACCCTGAAGCCTTTGCTGCCCACTGGTTAAGTTGTTTTGTTTATTTCATTTACTGATTCATAAATGTTTTTGTTGAAAACCGCCAACTGCCGTGAGAAATTAATGAGGCTTGGGAGTGGGGGAAGGTGTCCCACATGTTGCGTCTCGGTCCCCCTAGACGGGACGTAACACAGAGTTTTCACCGTGACAGCAGGTTGAGCTCCTACCGTTTTAGAGGTGACGTCGTCACATTAACCTGTTCCATCCTTGCTAAATTCTTTAAAGAACTACCGTTAGTAAACTTTTAAATTATAATACACTCTACACTAATTGTAATTTCCTGCCCGTGGTTCTATATTGCAACAGTTGACGGCTCATATCAGCAGATAAGCAGCAACAATCTGGGCATTGCGGGTGATTCATAAATATGTCATTTCTTATTAATTAGCCCATAAGTGTTGTACACCAGTGTGACACCAAATGCTTGTTGCTGACAGCAGTGAAGAAATGACACTCTAGTGGTTCTGCACATTAGTATAAATAGAGTGATTCTCTATCATTACATCACAGGACGGCGGCACTCTGACAGATTCCATGAACCTGGACACTGATGATCCAGACTCCGGTCCAGATGAGCCAAGAGGCCACAGTGGAAACGGGTCAGAACATGGACTGGCTGCTGAAAGGATCCAGGTAGGTGGCGCTGTCATCCCAAGTTGTGTGGTGTGGAGGATCAGGGCCAAAGTTCCAGATGCTCACAGATGTGAGTCTGGATTCAGGAGGAGTGTTTGAAGGCTGGACTCCCAACAGTGATTGGCTGCTGAGGACCTCTCAATCACAATCAGGTTTTTTAGTGGCTGTGAGATTGAAAGTGAGATTGCATTGTCCAGGTAGGAGGACAGCAGTCAGCCATGTTTCACCTCCAGTCAACACGCAGTGGTTCACATGAAGGTCCAAGAGGCCTACAGACCTACACTGAGTCTGGACGTGGCAGTACAGTTGGATCATTGTCTTTGTTGTGTTGTTTGGTCATTGTGATCCAATGTAATGTGAGAGAAGGACGAGTGCAGTTATATTGGAGTGAGTTATTTTTTAGTGTAATAGAAGTTATAATGCAGAGTCTGTTTTTATGAAATGTTCTATCACCTGGCATCCATCCATCCATCCATCCATCCATCTTCTACTGCCGTATCTGGAGTCAGGTCTCGGGGGCAGCAGCCTCAGCAGAGACCCCCAGACTTCCCTGGACCCAGTCACCTCCTCCAGCTCCTCCAGTGGGACCCCAAGGCTTCCCAGTCCAGCCCAGAGACCTGGTCCCTCCAGCAGGGTCTCCTCCTGGTGGGACATGCCTGGAACACCTCCCCAGGGAGGCGCCCCAAACAAGACCCCGAGATGCTGGAACTCCTCCCCCTGAGGCAGGGCCTCCCCGCCGACCCAGAGAGGGCAAACCACCTCATATCCAGCATTGATTTATCTGTTGGTGATTAATTATAATGTATCATTTATTTTATTTAAATTATATTTGAACTGAATTGGATTTGTTTGTAAAAGTGAGATTTATTTTCATTGATTCATGTGGTTTATGTTGAGACCTAGTGGAGAAGTGGGTATGGCCTACAGAAGGTTTGAGTACACAAGTTATTCAGATATGGAGAATCCCCATGGCAGGACTTCAGGAGATATATAATCAAAGTGTTAAAGCAGCAGAAATGAAACAGTTGAGGTCAAGGTCACACAGGTTAGAGGTTGTGATGGCTTTTATTGTCAGAATATTGAATCATTGAAATATAATGTTTGAGCTCGTAACAAAGTTAGGATGATATAACATAATCACATAAAATAAATGATCTGGTTTCCTTCTGATTCATTGACGTCCTTCTGAAATCTCTACACAAACATCTGGCAAGCATCAAAACCATGAATTATTTTGAGGGAAACTTCTTTTGTCTTACTTATGATTCAATAATGACTTGAGTTCCCATCACAGGTGTTGTGAATCACTTTATCTTTTCCACATGATTTCCTTATTTAAGATCATGAAGCAGAAATAAAGTCTCTTGAAAAGTATTTTTCACCTCCAAAATGAAGATGTTATAGAAGTCTGAAGTGAGAGCAGAGCAGTGTGTTGTTAATGTGTGGAACCTTCATGCTGAGATGTTCCAGCCGTGGATGATGAGAGCAGAAGCAGTGGTTGTGTTGCTGCTGCCTTCACTGAGCAGCTGCTCCAAGTCCTGCTTCTTCCACTGAGGATTCAGCTCCACCAGTGGCTTCTGGGACGTCTCTCCCAGTAACCACAGCAGCTTGTAGGGAGAAGCAGTCCGCCAGCCACCAGGCTGCACTGGGGTCAAAGGTCGTGACACGCCCACACAGTGTTGGTGCGTGCAGCTTGCTGTTTGGCTCCATTGGTTGTAGTTCTGTCAGCCACCAGTAGATGGAGCTCTCCTCTTCACTCTCCTCATCCTCACCACCACCTGCAAAGATAAGAAGAGACAGCAGGAGTCAGGACTCACGGTCCTTGAACGCATCATCACAGAGTTGATGGAGATGATGGAGTGACTGGTGAGAAGAAGCAGACTCTCAGTCACATGTCAAGTGTGGAACATCAGAAGGTCATGTGACCATGGAGTGTTGGACTGATACTGAGGCCTGATGAAGATGAACTGATCAATAATTGGGTGGTGAACTGAGAGAAGAAGCAGTTTGGCAGCAGATGTTGGATGAATGAGGAGCAGCTGGACGTCACCATCCTCCTCTCACACTGTGACTGGGAACACTGGACCTCTGCTGTGGGATCAACTGGCTTTGGTGCTGAAACCATCATCCAATGGTTCCAAACCAGTACTGACCTCACACTCTCCAGTTGATGGTCACTGCTGTAGACAAGATCCATCAGTGGCTTCACTGATGATTCCTTCAGCTGGTTCCTACTCAGGTCCAGCTCTCTGAGGTGGGAGGGGTTGGACTTCAGAGCTGAGAGCAGCCAATCACAGCTGAGCTCTGACAAACTGCAGTCAATCAACCTGAATAGAGAATAAATGATGGAGAGTTTATAATGATGGAGAGTTTTTCCAGGGTGTCATCACTCTGAAAATCAAAGTGAAATGTTGACTTCAGAATCTGACACTACAGAAAATGTCACCTTGAAATTAAATCCTCAGTCCAAAACTAATGTGTGTTGAAATGATGTTTGGTCACATGACCACTGACGACCTGTTTTTCCTTTTCCTTTTCCTTTTTTTTTATTTTTTTACTTCAAACATGAACAGAATGAAGTTTTCATATTCTGGATGTCATTTTGATATGAATCAACCTTCAGTTCAATGTTTATTCAACATGTGTGATGAACTGTGTTTGGTGCTGAAACCATCATCCACTGGTTCCAAACCAGTACTGACCTCAGAGTTTACAGTTTACAGTCTGGACTCTGCAGAAAACCACTCAGCTCCTTCACTGATGAATCCTGCAGCTGGTTCCAACTCAGGTGCAGCTCTCTGAGGTGGGAGGGGTTGGACTTCAGAGCTGAGAGCAGCCAATCACAGCTGAGCTCTGACAAACTGCACCCCTCCAACCTGAATAGAGAATAAATGATGGAGAGTTTATAATGATGGAGAGTTTTTCCAGGGTGTCATCACTCTGAAAATCAAAGTGAAATCGACTTCAGAATCTGACTCTACAAAATAAAATGGGAGAGGGAGGGCGAGCGAACAAGTGCTACACTGTGGAGTCCATTACTGGCTCTTGATGATGTTGCTGTCTGGGCCCCCTTGCACCAAAGTAGGATTGCGTCATCCAAGATAAGTCACTAAGCCTTCAGCGTTCAACCAATCCACAACATGTGTGTCCAGGCTTCATGGGTCGCACTAAAAGCCATCCAGGATGAGAAGACACGGATTCATCAAGCCAGGTGAAAGCTCTCCTGGATCAGTGCGCAATGCTCGCGGCTTCATTCCATAGACCCCGGTTATGGAGCTGGGATTGACGGATTGGCCATCTTTGACCTCCTCAGAAGCCTCCATGAGGATTTGCGCCTGGGACGGGGATTCAGACTCTCTACCGTCCAGTGTCACAACAACAACCTCATGTTACTCTTTGATGTGTCTTTATGTTTCTATAATAATAATAATAATAATAACAATAAACTTTATTTATATAGCACTGCTCATACACAACATGTGCAACCCACAGTGCTAAACAAAATAAAACAAAACAAAACAAAGAAAGGTAATAATAAGAAGAAGAAGAACAACAATCATAATAATAACAATGAGAAAAAATAAAAAGCTCCACTGCCCCTCCCTCCACCCCATACGGACCCACCCCTCCCCACCAACGCACACAGACAAACGCCCACCCCCATATTCACACAAACATTAGATAACACGGCTTGGCACTGAAGAATCTGATGAGGAAAGGCCACTATGGGGAGCCGTCCACACAAGGGGGCACCATGGCCTGCAGCGCCCCTATGGGCAGACCAGGCGTAGCTCCCACCGTGAAGGGCCCCCCATGAGGAAACACTGGCACTAAAAGTATAAAAGGGAGAATAATCATAATGAGAAATAAACCAAATACATGTGCCAAGACCGTTGAGACATTTAAAAACTAATAAGAGAACCTTAAAATCAATCCTGAAGCGGACGGGGAGCCAATGCAGCGACTTTAAAAGCGGTGTAATGTGTTCCCTTCCTCTGGTCCTAGTCAGCACACGTGCGACTGAGTTTTGTAGTATTTGTAGACTGTAAACACTCTTTTTGGGAAGACCAGAGAGCAGGGCATTGCAATAATCTAGTCTACAAGAAATAAAAGCATGCATTAGCACCTCCGTGTTGGCCTGAGAGAGGAACGGGCGGATTCTGGCTATTTTCTTTAGATGATAAAAACCTATCTTTGTAATATTTTTTATATGTGGAACAAAGGTGAGCTCAGAATCAAAAACAACGCCCAGATTCTTTACAAATTGCGAGGGTTTAAAATCCAGACGTTTTGGTAAAAGTTCCTCTCTCCGGCCTTCAGGACCAATAACTAAAACCTCAGTTTTGTCCTGGTTAAGCTGTAGGAAATTCTCTGCCATCCATGATTTGATATCTAAAATACAGTTTAAAAGGGCATCAATTGGCGCTGTGTCATCAGGAGACACGGCAATGTACATTTGTGTATCATCAGCATAGCTGTGGAAGCTGATGCCGTGTTTCCTTACGACGTCCCCCAAGGGAAGCATGTACAGATTAAAAAGAACCGGACCTAAAATTGACCCTTGGGGGACCCCACATCTAATTTCATGCATTCTGGAGGAGCACGTATCCATACTTACAAAGAAACATCGATCTGTGAGATAAGAACGAAACCAGTTAAAAACAGTACCTGACAGGCCCACCAGGTTTCTGAGTCTATTTAATAAAATATGGTGATCTACTGTATCAAAAGCAGCGCTTTGATCCAGTAGCACCAAGACTGTCAGCTTCTGAGAGTCTGCGTTACACCTGAAATCATTGACGATCTTTAAAAGGGCTGTCTCAGTACTGTGGTTCTTTCTAAAACCAGATTGATAATTCTCTAAAATATTGTTTGTATTTAAAAAGTAATTTACTTGGTTAAAAAACAGTTTTTCTAAAATCTTACTTAAAAATGGTAAGTTGGATACAGGTCGGTAGTTATTAAAAATGTTTGGATCCAAGTTGCTCCTCTTCAAAAGGGGCCTCACCACCGCCGTTCTAGAGGCAGCAGGGAAAACATCCATCTGAAGAGAGCAATTGACAATATATAAAATCTGCTCCTCAAAGAACCCATAAAGTGACTTTAAGAGTGACGTGGGAATTGGGTCTAAAAGGCAGGCTGTGGGCTTTACTTGGGAGAAAACTCGACCAAGTGTCCTTGCATCAACTAGAGCAAAACTCTCCAGTGTTTCCTCAGATAAAAGTGGTTGTCCAGATGTGTAGAAAAATTGATTTTGATTAATTAAAATACTGGACCTAATGACATCAATTTTACTTACAAAGTGGTCTGCAAAATCCTCACAGAGGGCATCTGTTGGTGTCTGTACGTCCTGATTAAAATTTGTATTGGTTAAAAGATTGAAGGTAGAGAAAAGAAATCAAGGGTTTTTGCTATTGTTTGTGATGAGGTTGGAGAAATGGGTTATTCTTGCCTGTTTGACAGTTTTATTGTAAGATTTGAGTAGATGACGAAATGTTTCATAATGGACAGTGTTACGAGAGTTAACCACTAGATGGCAGCCAAGTTCCATGCAATATGCAGAGACATCTAGTGCGAGTTGATGGCGTTGGCTTCCGGGTGTTTTACCTGATGAGCACTGTTCTAACCATAGATATATACAGAAGGCGAGATGTCTTATCTGCGCTGCTGGCCAATGGAATCGAACGTCCGCACTGGCGGCCATCTTGCCACAGTCACCTCGCTCCGCCCTTCTCACTCATAACTATGTATTCTTATTGTGCATGTTCTTTTAACTAGCCCTAAATTGCTCTATTTTCAACCGAATTTCGAGCGGTTTGGTTTGTTACAAAGGTTATAAGCATAGTTATGATACTGCATACTTATTAATGATTTATAACCATAGGCTTTCATGTGAAAATAGCAAAAACACGCACACACCCGTATTTAATAAAAACATATATGCTAAACGCTAAACTAAACAAACCAGCACTAAATCGTAACATTAATCAAACAGCTCCAACAATAGCTTACAGATGAAATGTGATCCTACAAGCTTTTGTTTGTGGACAGCGACGATTGCTGCATCCATAAGCGGCACAGAAGTTCGGCATTTTTTCACTCACCGATTTCCTGTAGAAACCATAATGCATGATGCTGTAGCAAAGCAATCCAATTGTAAATCATTTGCAAATTAAGTTAAATGATATAGAAAAAAAGCTATTCTGTCTCTCCATATGTCAAATTGCTTGTTTTATTTACACCTACCAATCCTAATCCCTTTTATCACAACAAGAAAAAAGACGGACTGTAATCTCAGGTTGTCACCGTTCGACTCTGAATCAAACAGGTGAGGGATGAGATATCAGCAGCTCTAGTTCATTGATCACCGTGTGTCTGCTGCATGAACTGATGAGACTGCGTTCATGCAGCAGCAACGTTATAGGAAACGCACCTCAGCGAATAACTACAACCGACACCACAAATATTGTATGTGAACAAAATACTAGTTTGTCCTGAAATAGCTGTTGGCTAAACTTAACTTAAGAAATGAAAATCTTAGTGGTCTCAGTCGTATTAACTTGTGCAGATAGGCTGCCATAGCACCATTGTGTTTTTTTTCTAATAGAAAGCTGCACTCTCAACATGTTCAACCATCCAGAATTATTGCTACGTTATGAACGTTTGTAAGAAAGCAAACCGTGTGCAAAGCCGTCAAGTTTTCAGCGAGATCAGAGTGTTAATGTTTGTTCAGATCACTCACGTTCCCTCACATTCACTACATCAGACAGTGACTGCCTGACTGTGGAAAGATGGCGGCCAGTGCGGACGTTGGATTCTGCGCCGTGAGACATCTAGCCTTCTGTATATATCTATGGTTATAACTAGCGGCCATACAATAAAAGTAGCGTATCTACAAAGATTGCATGACTGTATAAAAGAAAGAACGAAACATGGTGTCAGAAGCGGAAACTTGCAATGGAGCTAAACTGCTAAGCTAATACCTGACGAACCATGGCTTTTTCGATTCCTGTACCAGACGCAATGGACATGAAGGGCGACGTATATAACAACTGGACATTCTTTAGAGCACAATGGGAAAACTATGAGATAACAACGGAACTGGACAAAAAAGAAGCAAAAGTAAGAGTAGCCACCCTGCTTACAGTAATGGGCAAAGAATGTCACATAATACAAAGACATCTTCACATGTCAGCGGAGGACAGAGACAATCCACAGAAGAATCTGGATGCACTACAAAAACACTTTGAACCTTCCAGAAATGTAATCTACGAGTGCTACGTATTTAACACTGCACAGCAGAGTCAACATGAGTCAACAGAGCAATATGTTGCAAACCTGAGAAAGCTAGCAGACAAATGTGAATTTGGTCCCCTGCGAGATGAATTGATCCGTGACAGATTAGTGCTTGTGACTAAAAATGCAAGTACACAAGCACTCATGTTACGTGAATCAGAACTCACACTTGCCAAAGCAATAGACATGTTTAGAGTCAGCGAACTAGCACAAATTCAAAATAAGATAATAACTGGTGTGGAACAGGAGAATGTACACTTTGCACATGACAAACGCTCAGAGATGCGCCCCTCATTTGCACCTCAGCATAATTACAAAGAGCATATGGGACATGCAAACAAAGATAAACGCCCAAATAATAACCTCTGTCGTTACTGTGGAGCAGTGCATGACAGAATGAAATGCCCTGCATTTGGCGTCATCTGCAAAGCCTGTGGAAAGAAAAACCACTTGCCACTGCAAGAGTGTGCAAACAAGCCCAGCGCAAGACACGGGTGAACTTTCTTGGAGAAGACAGAGTAGAGGAGGAAGAAGAAATGGAAGAGGTGTGGTTCCTATCAAACATAAACGCTATGGAACAGGGAAACGAGAAATGGCTTGTCAACCTCAAAGTAACACCGTACATGACTGAACCAGTATCATATGACCCTAGCCATACAATCACATGTCAATTGGACACAGGAGCCACAACCAACGCCATAAGCTTCAGAGATCTACAGCTCATCACACAAGATGGTAATCCAGACATACCAGCCAGCAAAGCCACCATTAAACTGTATGATGGGTCACAAGTGAAACTAGCTGGGTTGTGTCACCTCAAAGCTGACCATGATGGACAAACACACGACCTGAAGTTTCAAGTTATACACACGTCACAAATGCCTCTGCTTTCTGCAAAAACATGCAAAAGACTCAACTTGCTATTTCATACACCACACAGATATGTCATCTACAGCGGTCTCACGCAGCACAACAGGGACAGATATGCATTTCACAACCACCACAGAGGACATCATCTCAAAATACAACAACGTGTTTGAAGGCCTTGGCTGTCTTCCTGGTGAACTACACCTCGAGGTGGACCCCGACATTAGGCCTGTGCATCAGGTGCCACGACGAATTCCCATTCCGCTCAAACACAAAGTCACTGAAGCCATACGATCCATGGAGAAGAATGGCATCATCAAAAGAGTCACAGAGCCAACACAATGGATCAGCAACATGGTTGTCATAGAAAAGCCAGGAAAGCTGCGCACCTGCATTGATGCCAGCGCACTCAATAAAGCTCTACGGCGGTCACACTACCAGATGCCAACAATAGAGGAGATACTCCCAGACATTGCAAAAGCAAAAGTATTCTCCGTGCTTGATGCCAAAGATGGCTACTGGCAAGTCAAACTTGAAGAAGAGAGCAGTTATCTGACCACCTTTTGGACCCCGCTTGGCAGATTCGGGTGGCTAAGGATGCCTTTCGGCATAAAACCAGCTGCAGAAGAATATCAACGCAGGCAACATGAGGTGTTGCAAGGCCTGACCGGTGTAAGTGTCATTGCAGACGACATTCTTCTCTACGGCTGTGGAGACACTTCAGAAGAGGCACTAACTGACCATGACAGAAACCTGACTGCCTTGCTGCAGAGGGCCAGGGAGGTCAATCTAAAGCTCAATAAAAAGAAGCTGAAACTAAAACTATCCAGTGTCCAATACATGGGACATCTTCTCACCACAGAGGGCCTTCGCCCTGACCCAGAGAAGGTGGCAGCGTTTCAACACATGCAAACACCCACTGATGTTAAATCGCTACAGAGATTCCTGGGGTTTGTAAATTATCTTGCCAAATTTCTTCCTCATCTCTCAGATGTGTGCGAGCCTCTCCAACGCCTGACAGATAAGGACGTGGAGTGGACATGGCTCTCACAACATGAATCTGCCGTTGACACTGTGAAGCAATTAATCACATGCCACCCAGTACTCAAGTACTACAACCTGCAGGAAGAAGTCACACTACAGTGTGACGCCAGCGAGACAGGCCTAGGTGCAGCTCTTCTTCAGAATGGGCAACCTGTTGCATTCGCCGACTGAACAGAGATATGCGCAAAGGTGGTGTACAAGCAAGGGAAGGATCTTCATGTGGCAGATTTTCTGTCGAGGACTTAACAGCCAAACACACAGCATGCCCACATGCAAACACCTGCCACCATCTATGCCATGGGCCTCACCACCAAAGACCTACAACGAGTCGACCACCTCGCAGACACGAATATTTCAACAGCTACACTGGAGTCCATTAGAACTGCCACAATCAAAGATCCACTATGTTGTGCACTCCAGACTTACATATTGAAAGGGTGGCCCACAGCTACACAAGCAGTAGCTCCAGAACTGCGAGCTTTCTACTACTCTGACTACTGGGAACTAGATGAACTTTCAGACACAACTAGTGATGTTCTCTCTGACACGGGGCTTCGAACCACGCCCCACAACTCGGTAGGGTTTTTTTCTGAAGCGCTGCTCCGGAGCTTGCTTCAAATCACGTGACTGATGACGTTTGAACCACTTCACTGCTTCATTCAGACTGAATCAGCTGGCTGGTTTGGTTCAGTGGGTGAGGCTTTGAAAGACTGGCAGGTCTCAGTTGAGTTTAAAATGGATGAAACGGCGCAATGCGTTGCCTATCTGGTCGATACCTTTTGGATTGATTTGATCAGCTTTCGTATTGCTTTCAGTTTGCTTTCTTATTGCTCTGCAACGGAACCAACCAGGAAGAGATCTCAAGTCTGGGAGCATTTTGAAATCGTGCCGCCGAACAAGGTCATTTGTTACAAGCGTATTACTCAACTTATTCATACAATAACAAATAAAAGCCCTGAAAATGCTGAGTCAGCTGTGCGCCGGTTAAAATCTGAGTGTGCAGCATTGTTGCGGAATGTACCGCATGAAGAGGAGCCGCCATCTACTTCGAGAGCACAGCCAGAACCAGCTGCATCTTCCCAAGGTCCAAAAATTATAGAATTTGGATCAATAGACTTTATTTGTATTTTTTCATGTACAGACTAAACTTTATCTAATGTTTCATTTTCAGCCATTGACCTGTGGAAGCTGTTGGACCGGGACGCTGAAGAAGCGAGGGCATCCAGCAATGCTACTGCTGATGCCATAGTGGAGGTGCAGTGTTATCACAGGACCCTCTGGTGTACTGGATGACACACAAAGCTGTATACCCAAACCTATACAAGCTAGCAAATGAGTACCTGCCTGGCAACACCAGCATCCTCTTTGCCCTGCGAGAGGGTGTTTTTTGAAAGCTATATATATATATGTATATACATATATATATATATATACACATATTCCCTGGTGGAAGATGACTGGGACAACAATCAAACAGACAGCAGACTCGAGCACATAGTTGGTGACAGGAGGGAAGGGGCTTCAGAACTAGAACGGGCTCCAGTGTTGACTGATGTGCCAAGTGTCCCCCAATCTGGACATTTAGGCCTCAAGCAGACCAGAACCAGATCCAATATAAACCTCCTGAGAGGTACCGCAAAGACTTTGTTGTTTAAACTTTCTGAAGAAGGAATGTCATCTCTTGTTTATTTCTGTGCCACTTTGTTCATGTGGACTGTTCATTTTTTTCTAATGTTTAGGAGAGTGAACTAGTCATTTCTGTTTAACCTGTAGCCAGCTATTGTTGTTGCTGGCCACGTAACTCTCATCCGGTCACTATTGTCCATTTTCAACTGCTTTCTTTCCATATGTTAAAGGAGATGTTACGAAAGTTAACCACTAGATGGCAGCCAAGTTCCATGCAATATGCAGAGACATCTGGCGCGAGTTGATGACGTTGGCTTCCGGGTGTTTTACCTGATGAGCACTGTTATAACTTGCGGCCATACAATAAAAGTAGCGTATCTACAAAGATTGCCTGACTGTATAAAAGAAAGAACGAAACAAGGACAGGAGTTGGGGAAAGAACACCTCACCCCATCAACAACCACAGAATCAACGAGGCAAACGTCCCTGTCACTGTCCCGCCACAAGGGGCGAAACGTCAATGAATGGTAGTTCATGGTTGATGACCCTGCAGCTGACCCGTGGGCACCGAAAGAAGTGCGACAGGCAGCAATGCCAAGCAGGAAATGTCTCCTACCTGTACATTTACAGTAAGTGATAAAATAGCTATATTGCATTTATTTTTCAGTGTTTTAAGAGTCCTTTCATTAAAAAGCTAAATACCATGAAGACACATATTTTGTGGAAACACACCCACTCCCACATTCAGGTGGAGGTCCTCCACCCCCGCGAGATGTCCCGGTGTTGAAACTGTAGGAGGCGGCGACTCTCACTGGAAGTGTCAGGACTGTTCTTCACTGTAGGGGAGCGCTCCTCGTGGAGCAACTCTACTTCCGGTGTAGGGAATGCGTTATGCAGCGTTTTCTTGCTTTGCATCGCTCCTCTGATGAAGTGAATGTTTTTATGTCCTGCAGCGTGTTGTTTTTTTGTTTTGTTTTTTTGCGTTTGCACCACGATCCTCTTTTTGTACCGTTGTGAACTTGTATTTGTGTTTGTGACTTTGCGTCGTTTCCGTGCTCAAATACGCGATGTGTGTGTGTGTGTGTGTGTGTTCGTGTGTGTGTGTGTGTGTGTGTGTGTGTGTGCCAGATAAATATCAGCTGTTTCCCACATTGACTGATGTGCTTTTGAAACTTTGATCTTGTCTTCATGGTGTTGACTTTCTAAATGTCTGTAGTGAATACATGGAGATCTTGACAGAAGAGAAATCTACCAACAAGCAGAGACTTTATCTGGATTGTCTTGTTGCTTTATTGCTTCAATTCAACAGTTGATCATTGACTTGACATTGTTATGCAGTATAGACTGATGGTATATTTCATGACTTATTGATTGACTGTTGTCACATTGAGCGGAGTCAAAAGACAAAATTCTCTCACAATATTTACATGCATTCATCTGATTGTTGACAAACGGATCAACAGTCAGAAGGTTGATCAGATGGATTGAAAGGTCAAAGGTCAGGGCGGAAAGGTCCATAGTGGAAACAGACCTCAGCTGTGTTTCCACAGTAATAAAGTTGTCATGTGGACTAATGACACATTATTAATCTGCGGGATGAATGGGCTGCAGAGGAAGAGAAAGAACGTGGCACAAACATCCAGCAGGTGGACAACAGTCACCAGGAGCACCAACAGGAAGTGGCGTCCAGGCCCCGCCCACCCTGTGATTGACAGCCGGAGACACTGGGTAACAAACGTGAAGACAGAAGAAGAATCAAAGGTGAGAATTCAGCTCAGAGTCTCTCTGACGACTTCAGTCACACTTTCATCAACTCAGCTGAAGAACCTGAAGGAACATAAAGTCCAACATGTAGCGGCTGAGTGAAGGAGGTCTGGACTCTGTGGAGGAGCTCCATGGTTCCAGAGACGCTGTAGAAGGACAGAAGACCTGCTCTGTGGTCCAGGTACACTCCCACTCTGGAGGACCGAGGACCTGAGACACGAGTACTCATGTTGTTGTGACGAAACCAATATTCACTTGGGTAACAATATAAACTCCAGGATTTGTCATTTGCTGTGTTTCAATTCAGGTTCTGCACCCTTGAGGCCGAGTGTCCTCCGTCTGAAGGAGGCGTTCTTAGAGTTCCCAGCCTAGAAGGACGGACCAAACCCCGCCTCCCCGGTAACCACTCGGGACGGTCTAGCCTTCGGCGTATTTCCTCATTTCGTCACCGCCGTTCCCTCTGGCTGGCCAACCCCGGAAGTGACGTTTCTATAGTATCACGCTAACCATTGGTTAGCCATGTAACGATGCCGTTGAATGTTCAAATAAATAAAATCCTACGTTAAAAACTGGATACTTTATGTGAAACGTCAATATTTAGATTTACTAATTTCAGCTGACTTCCCAGGATCCCACGATGCTTTGCAGCAGCACGCAAAGCATCATGGGATACCCAAGTACGCAAAGGATAGTAGCGGTGTATCCTTGGAATCGGCTAAAACGAGTGCGTATTTACGAGTGCGCATTTTGAGCGTCCTAAACACCCTTGGGAATTGGGACAAGCCTTCGCGCAGTGCGATGACGCAACTTCCTTTCAAAATGCGCACTTCAAGGATGCAGAACCTGAATTGAGACACAGCAATTGAATCCAAATCTACTTTCCTCTGACCTTCCTGCTCTGCCAATGTTCCTCTAGGCCACTGCTGCACCAACCCCCTAAAATAAACCACAGAAGTCCCTCCCCCTTCTCCACTCAACCTCCCAGTAACATCGTCCAGTCAGACCTTCTCTACTCAGGACCTGCTTCTTGTCAGTGAATCTGTCTGGATGATCACAATAAGACTGAACTTCCTCCATGAATGTCACTTTTCTGTTCTCCTCAGATAATAACAGACGTTTGTGCACTGTGCAGAACTTGCTGTATTTCATCTCTCAGCTTGGTCCAGCTGCTGCTACGTCCTCAAAGTATCTCAGAGGACGGATCTCCAGGCTGGAGGAGTCTGGAGACGGACTGAGTGCTGGCAGTGAGGAGAACCTGTGGAGAAACTGGCTGTGGTCCAGTGTGTGTGAGATCTTCTCCAGCTCAGCGTCTCTCCTCTTCAGCTCCATCATCTCCTGCTCCAGCTTCTTCTCAAGCTCTTTGACTCCACTCACTGCTGCCCCCTGTGTGGATCTGACCTGCTGCTGCACCTCAGAGCGTCTTTTCTCCAGCAGACGGATCATCTGGGTGAGGATCTTCTCGCTGTCCTTCACTGCTTTATCAGCAGAGCCGTTGATGGACTCCACCCCCTTCAGGTCTTCCTCTGTGTGCTGGATCTTCTGCTGGATCTTCTGCCTGGTCTCCTCCAGCTCTCTCTGCCTCCCAGGCCTCTGTACTGCTGCTGACACTGTCTGATGACCTTTATGTTCATCCATACAGCATAAAGCACAGATGATCTTCTGATCAGTGCGGCAGAACATCTTCATCACCTCATCATGACGAGGGCAGATGTTCTCCTGGAGCTGCTGGCTGGGTTCCACCAGCTTGTGTCTCTGTAGGGGAGCAGCATCACGATGAGGCTGGAGGTGAGAGTCACAGTAGGAGGCCCGACAGACCAGACAGGACTTGAGGGCCTTCAGTTTCAATTAAATTACTTAAATGGCACATTTCAAGTAAAACAGTTGCTATTTAGTCTATTTGTGGTGGTATGTGAGTTATACTTCCCATAAAAAGACTTCCTTTTACATCAAGAATATTTAAATTTTTCATAGATGACTCCCAAAGAGACAGACATATTCTGTCAAGTTCTAACCTGAAGACCACTCTGTCTGGTCCAAAAAGAATTATATTGAATTGAGAGCAGCTGTTCTTATTTTCTCTTTTTTGAGAGAGATTTGCTCAGATTTTCAGTTGACCTGTTGATTTGATTTCTCTGATTAAAATTAAAACAAAGTCTGATATTTGGCATTTTGTTTAATTCTTATACATAGGTATAAAATACATTTTTTATAATAACATTCATGAGTTTTCGTTGTAAAAGTCATCATTTTCATATACACAAGTTGGACATCTAAAAGTATCGGTATCTGTATTGGTATCGGGATACTAGCCTTGGTATCACCTGGTATCGTATCGAAAGGAAAAATAGTGGTATCGCACATCCCTACTTCCACACACACACACACACACACACACTATACTGTAAATGGCTGCAGTTTCCTTTACAAAAGTGCTACAGACGTCATTCAAACATCCATGTGTTTGTCTCATCAAGACCTATATTTTACATTTGACAGCCACTTAAAAAAAAATGCAGGTCAAAAATATGCATCATTTGCATACACAGGCATATGATGATTAGACCTCTTCTCCCTCTTTGTCAACACACAAATGCCTGCAGTTTCCTTTAGAAAAGTGCTACAGACGTCATTCAAATACCTACGTGTTTGTCTCATCAAGGCCAATATTTTACATTTGACAGCATCCTCCAAAAAAAAAGAAATGGAGGTGAGAAATCTGCATCATTTGCATAGACTTCTTTCAGCAGATGTCGCCGGGCGTCGGCAGAGGACGGGGGTCAATTGCGGGCGTCGACAGGGGTCAGGCGTCATCGGGGGTCATCGGGCATCGCGTCGGCCACGGCGGCTCAGTCCCGCAAACGCTGCTTGCAGCTTTAATTTATTGTTTTGATTTAATTTAATTTATTAGTGTTAATGGCTGCTGAAAAAAGGGGATGAATAGTTCAAATTCGAGTTGAAAGTAAAATATACAAATGTTGGTAGTACTAGTAATCATTACTAAGTACAGTTATGCCCATCTGTTATCTTTGTTGGGCTTGAGTTTATGATTATTTTTTTTACCCTGTGCATCTTTTGTTTTGTTAGTAGTACTTGTCATTGCTCCAACACGAGTAAACATGTTGCGTCCCACTAGATGGCGCATTTGCCTTATTTACAAGCACCACGGTCATCGGAGCTGATCGCTGCCACTCTCAGCAGCGTGCGTCTACTAAGGTCTACTAAGATTCCACAATCTATTACACCTCGTGAGCAAAACAGGCTACAGGTAAAATTAAACATCTTCAGTTGAGCAACTCAGGCAAGTTAAACTGATTTAAAAACAAACAAACACTATAATACTAGGAAAAGAATCGTCTATATGTCAATAAATACAACAGATTGAGTATTCATAAAAACAAATGCTTACTTTAAATAAGAAAATCCAACAAACCAACAAGTGCAACACTAAAAAGCAAACCAACAATTAAAATAATGCTTAAGTGCCTTAGCTTCGTCCCACACTTATCAGCTTAGCTACTAAGAATAACACACATTATTCACCTGGACAGAAGGAGGTTCTGAGGAACGTGTTGGTCCTGGAGCTTCCTGGTCAGGATGTTCGGAGGATCCCTCGGGCTCAATGTCTGCAGCGCCAACATATTTTAGAATTGCTCCTGCAGAGACAAAGCTCACTAGATCATCAAGCAAAACAGATCAGAAGCACATTTTCCTATTTTATTATTACAGTGATGTTGCAGTAATATAGGAAAATTAAAAATTTATTTGTTTTTAAATTAAACATTATGATTGCAGTGTCCCTTTAAAGCTTTTACCCAATTACAAAACTGTCACTTTTAAGAGTTTTTGGCATTACTTTACACACTGTACTAGTTAAAGTAATAAAACTAAGATAAATGACCCACTACCACAATAGTCTAAAATAGTCAACACCATGCCAAAAAAAGTATTTCCATAAAATATTTCTTTGAATTATAAAACAGTAGCACATTTCTAATGAAGGGCCTACAAAATACAAACTAAGCTTAGTAAATTCATCCTAAGTTAAGGCTAAAATAACATTAAGAGTCAAATATGTGAGAGACAACTTCCACTGAACAATAACAGGGGACTGACTACAACAACAACTACAACATACCCTCCCTCCCTCCCTCCCTGTTAGAATGTGAATGAACGGGTGTGGAGTCAATCACTCATTCCCATGGCAGGATAGGCCAACTTGACAGGATATGGTCAACTTTCATAAAACAAACAAAAACGCTGATTCATGACGAACAAATATTAGCCAGCCAGCTAACATTTATCCGACGCTAGCTAGCTGGCTAGCAGGACAAATAAACAAACTTGGGGGGGCGGGGGGGGCAACAGCGTTTCACCTCCACCTCTCCAGCCCACATCACAAACAAATAACTTAGCTTTCCCCTTTGCAAGTTTTTCTTGATCAGTTTTCTTTTCCTTCCGTTTTTCCGCACCGCTGGGATAAGTCCATTTTGATGCCATTATGGTGTCTGTTTGTTTTTAATCCTCTCGCTAACGGGAACGAATGGTAGCTATCAATCATTCAGATCATACCTGTTGGCGTCGCCGGCCCGCTACGTCACAACCTGCGTGACAGTGCGGCAAGCCCCCAGAGTCCATGATGGCGTCCCATTCCTTTCAATGAAGTTGCTCACCCAGCGCATGGCTCCCAAAAACCTTTTGACTTCCGCATTGATGGGATAATAGAGCATGCGCAGTTGTGTCAGTGTGGAGATCGTCACTGACAGACGTGCGCGCTCACGAACCGTACAAAATTCAACATGGAAATGAATGTATTTTTTACGGAACAACTGACGATTGTTGTTTCAAAATTGTATCAATAATAATGATTATTATTATTATTATTATTATTATTATTATCATTATTATTATTATTATTATTATTATTATTATTATATTAATAAAATAGTATTATTATAATAATATACTATTATTTGTGTATTAAACAAGTGAGCAATGTGCCACTGAATAATAAATGATAATTCTTTGAAGCAACTCTCTATGGACCATAACAGCACTGCCACACATATTTTTTTAAATTAATAACCTCTTTGGAAAGCAGACAAAGTAATAAAATGATTGGTCTATTTATTTCATCAGAACTAAAAAAAATAAAAAATAAAAACTCAACGATCTTGAAAGTTCCTCCCTTTCTCTTGCACCTGTCGATGTGTGTAGCTAACACAAATTTGCAAATATTTTGTCGTCCTCATGGAATTAAACAGTATACCATGTTAATTTATCAGTGAGTGCTCTCTCTTTTCATGCAATTCATCACTCTTAACATGTAATGCTGAATCATGAAAGCTATGGAGCAAAAAATAATAATTACATAAACGACGAGTGAAATAAAATGTGTCATTCATTCAATAAAGATTTCATTCATTCATTCATTCATCTTCTATACCCGCTTATTCCTATTCAGGGTCACGGGGGTCTGCTGGAGCCTATCCCAGCTGTCTTAGGGCGAAGGCAGGGTGACACCCTGGACAAGTCGCCAGTTCATCGCAGGGCCACATAGAGACAAACAACCATTCACACTCACATGCACACCTACGGACAATTTAGAACGTTCAATTGACCTCACATGCATGTTTTTGGAGTGTGGGAGGAAGCCGGAGAACCCGGAGAGAACCCACGCAGACACAGGGAGAACATGCAAACTTCACACAGAAAGGTCCCAGGTCCTGGCCCCGGAATCGAACCCACGACCTTCTTGCTGTGAGGCGGCAGCGCTTTTATTTCATTTAACAAAGCATATCATTATTTCATCATGCATTTAATTGTTTTGTGGTCCTGTGTTTTAGTGCTTCATAATTGTATTCTGTTGTCAAATTTGCCCATCAAAGTCAGATTAGTAATCCTGTACATCAGTTTAAGGAAAAACAATTCTAGGTAATGGATTGCAGATCTTGTAGTGACCTGTTACAATGGAAAGAAATGTATACATAATAAGTACGTCTGTGTGCCCGATATTTTAGCTAGCACTAAACTTTCTGCACAACTGTCTGCATTGTGTTTAAGTTTAAATTAGTTAAATATGTTTGCATACCCAATTTTAAGTAAAATTACACAAAAAAAAATATTGTACATTTATTTTTGGAATGTTTTGCTTTTTACAGCTTTCCTTTTGGGGACAGAAAAAGGTTGCACAAATGGGTGGAAAATGTGAGAAGAAAAAACTGGACACCCAATGACAACTCCAGGCTGTGTGCTCTTCACTTTGAGGAGAAATCTTTCATTTTGCGTGGTGAGAGAAAGTGCCTAACTTCAACAGCTGTCCCAACCATTTTTAGTTTCTTCAAATCAGGTAAGAGCATGTCTACCAAACAAAAGGTAAGTGAGTCACACACACACCCACACACACACGTGATTTTGATCAAATCTTTGACCACACATATTCTAAAAAATGTAAAGAGGTGTCAGAGATCTTGGAAGAAGACAGTTTTCTCGTGATTCAGGAACCATGTGACAGCCATACTGTGTCTGATGTAGATGTAGAGGTCACAAATGATGTACAGATCACCAATGATGAAGAGGTCACAAATGATGAAGAGGTCAGAGCAACAATGAAGGGATTTTACATTGACTGTTCAGTTAACATGTTCAATGTTAAAATATTCACATGAAAAAAACTTGAAAATCATTACGGCAGACGTAAAAAAAAATTTGTAAGAAAGTGTTGAAAGTTATCTTGAAATCATTTATGAGGATACTCATTATAATATTGATGAAGTGTTATTTCATGTTTTGTTGGCTGTTTCAAGGGTTTATTTAGTTTGTTGTGACACAATCTAAGGTTCAATTTGTAAAGAAATAAAAGTTCTTGTGAAAAAAGATTGTGGTCAAAGTGAAACTAGTGTTATTTGTGTTTGTGTTTTTTGTATTCGTGTCTGGATTTGTCCTGTTCGTTTCTGGTCTGTGTTTGTGTTCCCACTCTTGGTCTGCACCTTGTCGTGGTGAGTGGGCTTTTAACTAAGACAGGCCAATTATATATATTGTGTGAAGCCAGCAAAACAGTCATTATTATGAGAATTATAACTGAAGCACACTAAATAATACACCATCAGTCACATTTTGCTTTTCTGTTATTAATCTAATGTGTGTTATGTCAAGCCTCCACAGTGGCGTGCTGCAGTCAGGATGAGACGAACAAGGTGAATGGATGGACGGATTGATGAGCCCAGCGAGCCTCCACCATCCACAGACAAGCCAGTCCCATTTTCCACCCAGAAGGATGTCTCTTCCATCTATCTTTGCCTGCCAGGGAAATGCAACCAAACATAGTAATTACAGATGGTGTTGTCTCTGTTAAAGTGACACATGAAAAAAAAAATATATATATATATGTATATATATATATATATATATATATATATATATATATATATATATACATATATATATATATATATATATATATATATGTTTTGTGATTCATGTTCATGACAATAACAATCGAACAGATTTTCTTCATTCTTCCAATGAGTTTCGCAAACAAACATGGAGTTTTCCCTGGATCATACAAATACGTTTGTAGATTATATAAAGAAAATTATAAAACACATTTTTTGCGGTTTTATATTAAAGCAGATAGTCAAACGTAAATGTAGCGTGGTAATGTTGCGAAGACACATTTATTTTTGTTTTTCTTTGTTTCTTTAGAAGCTTTTATTTTGGTTTTCTGTGGAAGCACAACAGACAACACACATGTTAACGTCCGCTACTACGGTTCGCTCCATATAGGTCTCACGAGCCACTTGAGAGACTTCCTCTCGAGCGTTATCTACTTTTTACATTTCAAAACACAGATCCATACCCGACTTCGACTTGAACTTATTAATCATGTCGTTTCCCACATTCAATCTTACTCGTATACATTTAAATATTCACATTTCTACTGAATAAACATCCCATAACGTTAAACGAACACTAACGTAACCGAGCGTCAACCCCCCCTCCTGGTAACCTAGCAACGGGCTAGCCGTTGTTTCCTCTTCGCTAGGTAATCACTCGGAGACGATACATTCAAAACGTAAATTTAACTCACATACCCTCGATCTCAGACTTCAATTACGAAACAGCCACACATACATTTGCTCTTATTTTCAACCATTTCCCCTTCTCACCTGTGGAAGCACAACAGATAACACACGTTAACGTCCGCTACGACGGTTCGCTCCACATAGGTCTCACGAGCCACTTGGGACCTCTCTAGCGTTATTCCTCGGGGCGAACACGACCTCCACTGGTAGAAGTGGGTAACTGCACCCTGCTCACTGATCACTCTCACACACGCCACAAACCACAACAAAAGCAGGAACAGTGCTTTGCCACAATTATGCTACATAAACACGTCCTGGTCCCCTCTGGATCCTCTTTTCCGGTCCTCGCGATCACTCTCTTGGCTGCGGTGGGCATGGTTCTGCCCGCGGTGTCTTCCTTTGTCAGGGCATTCTCTGGCCCAGTGACCCATGCGGCCGCAGATGTGGCACGCCCCCTTTTTGCCTGTGTCTCCGCTAGTCGCCCTTCGTCGGTTGTCGTTGTTCCTGTAGGGCCGTCTCGCCGTGTCACTGAGGTGCTTCATCATGGTGAGGGAGGCACGCTTTATCTTCTTGTCCTCTGCATCGCTGGCCTCCTGCAGAAGCCTCTCAGCGTGCACTGCATGACGTCGGACCTCTGTCAGCCGGGCATCTTCAATCCCCACGCAGCAGCTTGTGTTAACTGCTTTGGCGATCTGGGGGAGCAGCCCTTGTCTGAAAGCAGTGATGAGGCTGGCCGTTTGGTTGACGGCAGTCCTGATGAACGTGGCGACGCTGCGGCGTCGGTGCTGGAGTGCGCAGGGTTGTACGGTGGTAGCGTTGGATGAGGACAGGCGGGAGGAGGGAAGACAGGCAGGTCCAGGAGAGGGTCCCTCGGGCCTGTAAGAGAAGGATACAGACGATTTGGTGCATTTGAATGCTCGTGTGTGAGTGGCTCCTTTTCTCCCTCCTCTGGGGAGTGTGTGTGAGTGTGTGCACCCTCTGCCGTTATCTCTGTCACCCCTGTGCTCCAGCGCCCAGCGCTGTTCACACGTTTCTTTACTTGTTTCCTGTCCCTGACCTCTGCTTCAGGTTTCCAGAATGAAAAACACCTTTCATGATCTTTGATGATTTGAATCTCCCACCTGTTTGGGTTTTTCTTTTTTGTAACCTTTCCCTCGGCTATATTCAGTTTATCCCGGAGGTTTCTCAATTCCTCCATACTCAGTGATCCCCCCTCTGGGAAACCATACTTTTCAACCCAAACATCCAACATATCAAGACAATCTGGACCATATTTTTTCCGCATGTCGTCCACAATTTGTCCCCCCTGGGGAACTGCAGCAGCCACTTTGCTCTGGTTCTTCCCCATCCCTGTCTAGACTTATTACTTGTAGCTGCACAGGCGTCCCTGTGCCCCCTTTTTTTACTCAGGCGCAAAAAGGTAGAGAAAAAATTCACCCCTTCGGTACTTAGTCACCAAAGGTTTTGCCCGCTCAGCCCTCACCAACCTTCTTGGATATCTGGTGAGCGGGACAGGACCGCGATATGACCTTGACTGGTGCGATATTATGATTTAGCGTACGTTACGCTCAACGTCATTCCGTGCAGCAGGTAAAAAAAAAGGTGGTGTTGTCCCGGGTGTCCCAATTCCATCGCAAGCCGATCGGTGCCGATTATCACCCGGGTCGATTATCGGGTTGGTTGACCCGTTTTGTCGTGCAACAGCTGCAACTGCAAACTGCAGGCTTCAATTTACCGACGCCTTACACATGTGATGGCATGGAGACTGTGCATTGTAGCAACATCAGTCCCCTCAGAGAGAATCTTCTCCAAAACAGAGCAGATATTTACAGAGAGAAGAAACAGGATCAGCCGCACAAAGATGAGGCTCTTGGTTTTTCTCATTGTCAATCTTCACTAAAGGACAAAACTGTTATCTGAATGCTGATTTTTTTTTCTTTTTGTTTTACACATTTTAATTTATATTTTGTTGTTTGAGTTTCTGTAAGCCTATGTTGTTTGACTTTACATTTGTGTAGTAGTAAAAAACTAAACGTTTAAAATTGGTAATAGTTGTTTAGATAGAGGCACCTAGACCCACCTGTGGGTCATAACACCCCCTCTCTTAAGAACTAAACCCTATTAACATACCTACAAACAAAACTAAACAAGAAAAACCTCAGTTCCCCTGAAATAAGAATTCCGCAGCTAGTCCACATGTACACGTGATAACGCATCTGCCAACACATTATCAACCCCCCTTCCTGTGGCAAATCTGGAGATTGAAGTCTTGTAGGAGCAGAGACCACCACATCTACGGCTGGTTTGATTGCGCATCCTATCCAGGACCACGAGGGCATTATAGTCTGTAAAAACCTGACCCCAAATTAACATCAAGATGGGCATTGTCAGAAGGAGAGCCAAAGCTTCTTTCTTAACTTCGCAGAATTGACTCTGTGTGCGTGCTGCTTACTTGTGGCATGTCCCTCTACTTCTATGTCATGGTGCAAAACTGACATACGGCGGGGGTGGTCAGAAAACAATAGTGGGTGGCTCTCAATTAATTTAACAATATCATGACGGGCTGATGCAGGCAAATGGGACAAAAACGAGCTTAAGTTATTCATAATTTCAGAGTTTCCCAGGCGCGCCGAAGGAACACCGATTTCTTTTTTTCAATGAGCTCTCCCTCCGCCAATGGGCATGGAGGGGGCGGAGGCTCAGGCGACACATTTTTCCAAGCGACGTAACGCCCGGTTCACACTGGACGCGGAAGCGCCACGAAGCGCCGCAAAGCGCCGAGCTCTTCCATTCGGCGCCCATATTAATCAATGTAGTAGTTCACACCAGACGTGAACAGGCGCGCGGCTCCCCTCGCGGATCGCGCCATGCATTTAACGTCAGTTCACTGGACGTGGAAGCGAAGCGCCGCCGAGCGCTTCCATTCGGCGCCCACGTTAATTAATGTGGTGGTTGCGCGGCTCGCGGCATGCATTTGTTGTTTTGGCGTCTGCTCTATTTCGTGCGCGAGCCGCGAGCGATCCTCGTCAATAGTACAGGAAGTCGCTCAATAAAAACGAGAAAATCCGGTGAATTTTCAAAATAAACTAATTTCAAAATAAAAACCCAATGACAAATTCGATCATATATCATATTTGTATGTTATATTTGTCAGTCCATTGTATCAGAGTGCGAAAGAGATTAAACACACACACACACACACACACACACACACACACACACACACAGAGAAAGACTTGATCAAAATACGTCTGTTTGATCCTAGAGATGCCGGTCAATGATCATTATGAAAGAGGTCTTTGTCTTGAGATGGACACCTGAGTGCGTGTTTCTATTTATTTACACACACACGCACAAAAGTGAGCTATGGAGCGGGCTGGCTACGGGGCGAGGGGGGGCGATGACGAAAATGATTTTTTTTATTTTATTTTTTTTAAAGAAAAAAAAAAGAAGTGAAAAAGTGGGAGTGAAAAAAAGAGTGCAGCTGAGCAGAAGCGCTTGTCGACCGTCGCGGAGCTGTTCGCGTCTGGTGTGAACCAGTTGGAGCCTCGCTCGCGAAATTCGTTGGCGCGGCGCTTCCGCTTCCATTGAAATGAATGGCACGAGCCGTTCGCCTGTTCGCGTCTGGTCTGAACCACTACATTCAGTGCGTTTACATGGCACTAGAGAAAATCGAATTATTGCCTTAGTCCGATTATGATCGGAGAACTCACGTGCATGTAAACACCTTACTCCGATTATGATTGGAGTTTGAGAACTCCGATTGGAATCGGAGAACTCCGATTGAGACACCCAGATAATGCGATTGGAATTCAAATTTCTCTGCCATGTATACGCCTTAATCGGACTATTAACTGGACAATGCGAGTGCGCATGCGGCACGCCTCGCTCTCGCGACTCATGACCGCACAACTACGTCGTCTAACAAAACAGACGGCGCGAAACAACCTGGCAAACGCGAATAAGAATGTTGACATTTGGAGAGAGGATGAGACCGGGGCGATGCTTTCTCTTCTAAAAGAGATGGACATATTAAAATAACGCGCAACGGAGACCTTTTTAAAAAGGGTAGCGCAGCAAATGCAGGGCTCCGGCTTTGCGCACCCCTGAACAAATATGTATTCCTTCGTATTTATATTTCTACCTTTTCGTTCACATTTTTTGTAAGTTAGAAGAATTTTAACTTTGTAAATAAAAGCACAGCAAAGACATGTTTTCCTGATTTGTAATTTCGCTGTTATTCTGCTGGAAACGGCGTGCAGCGGCACCAGCTTCCTCCACGGTCGGCACTTTAATGAGCGTGTGTATAACTGAAGACACCGTTCCTTTGCAAAACCTGTACACAAACTCTCCCACCAGTCTGCTCCGAACCCGAATCCAACAAGAACGAGAGTTTGGGGTCCGTAGCGACGGCACAAAGCGTAGCATCGAAGTGTTGTTGTAGCCCTCCAACAGCAAACAACGTTCTTGTCTGCCTTTTAAAATAACCAGGAGCACAAGAAATAGGGTACACCTTATCTGCAAAGCAAGTAACACGTACATTATGAACTATCGTTCCATATCATAATAGATTTAATATGTCAACCGAAAGCAGCTGACCGGCTGAAAAGACTCACTCCACCCCCTAGTGTTGGGAGGAGGACCCGTCAATAATTTGAATTTCTCAGCTGCATGTATACGGGGACCAAGGTGAGAACTCCGATTGGACGAGAAAACCGAATGATTGCTTAGTCCGATTAAGCTCTGCATGTAAACGCACTGATTGATTAACATGGGCGCTGAATGGAAGCGCTCGGCGATTCGCAGCGCTTCACTTCGCTTCGCGGCGCTTCCGCGTCCTGTGTGAACCGGGCGTAACTTTTCAACATTTTGACGTGGTAGACGCGGGATGATCGTTTTCTATCAGGAGTGTGCACTACATAATCTGTATCGGAAAGTTTGCACTCCACGACATACGGACCAGAAAAACCAGCCTGCAAACCGGAACCGGGTAACGGCAACAATACCAACACACAACGCCTGTCTCAAAAACTCGAGCCACAGCTTTCTTGTCAAACTGCCGCTTCATTTTAGACTGGCTGGCGACAAGAGTTTGGTGAGCAGTTTCACAAGCACGATGCAAGCGTTCACGGAAAAAAAATTACGTAATCTAACACATTATTCTCTACTCGTTTAACATCGGAAAGCCACTTACCCCTAAACAGACGCAAGGGTCCTCTCACCGAACACTAAATCAGCTGGGCTGAACCTGAGGGACTCCCACACATACAATCGACGACTGAAGATACACTTTATGCTGCGGAACCATCACTGTGCTCATTTTAACCCCCCCCCCCCCCCCCACACACACACACACACACACACACACACACTAAAATATACGAATTGCAGTAGGTTGGTTTTGTTGCTCTTGGTTGTCCGTTAGTTTTTTGAGAGTTAGTAGTAGATAGATCCCTAGATAGTAAGTTTGATAGATGGATAGAAATAGATAAGTTAGTTAAAGTTACACACACGCACATATATATTTATATATATATATACATATATATATTAATCTCTTTCAATGAACTCCAAAACATACATGGTCAAAATCCATGTTTCCAAATCCATTATTATGTTGTTGTTTTTTTTAAATGCTCATACAAAACAAGAAAAAGGTGTCACATCCACTTGTAGTGCATTATTTTTGCCAGCAAGCTTCTCTTGTTACGACTGACCACATTGACCCATATTTTCCATATACTCACCTGAATCAGGTACCCTGCAAGGGCAACGACCTTCCCCGAGGTGATCGCTGGAGTGACGTGCAACCAGCACGTGACCTCTACGACGAGCTTCCACCCACGGAAGTGCCATAGGAGGACACGGATTAAATAGTATGGCTTGTCCACCAGAAGGCTGTATTATGGTGTACATAATATAAAACTTCGGCCCAGTTCTGCTTGTATTGCAATGGTTGGTGTTCCTGAAGTTTCATTTTTCGTCCCTTTTGATTTTTTACATCCATGTTTGTGATGAAATAGTATTGTGAATCGCTAGCTCGCATTGCATGCTGGGAAACAGCGTCACTCAAGGAAGTTTTGGCTTTGCTGACACGGTCCTGAAGGGAAGTGGGTTTTAGTGCACTGGAACGGGATGAATGTGTTTAATCAAGCACTAATAACAATTAATCAGCAACCTGATTAATTGTCTTAATACTTCACTTCGAATGGCCATATTGTTTAGGATTAGAATTAGATGACAACTTCTTCACAATATTTGCAACTATTCAATTTGACCAGCAGGTGTCAGTAGAAGACGAAATTTCATGTTGACTATTTCCTAATGGAAGTGCTCTCTTTACGTTGGGTTTTTCTCATAATTATTTGAAGTGTAGGCCTGTAGTTGATGAGGAATCACGGTGTGCTAACGCTACTCAAACAGCTTCGATGAAAAAAGGGAGTGTGATTTGGGTTTGTGGTACATTATGACAATCTTGGACTTGCAAGACTGAGGCGACGGTTCAATTCCCATCAACGTGTATTATATATGTGTTATTTAGCTCATCTATTCTACATTTTAAATAGATCACATTTGACATCTCACCCACTGAACACTTACTATTGAACATATTTTTAAACTATGGGCTATTTAGTCTTGTTTTAGGATATAATATAATTCATTGCACAAACTGTCAGGCTAAGTATAGAGCTATAGTCTACTACAATCAGTCGTGCCAAAAAAGAGACATTGTCTTTATTTTTCATTTTTATTTTATTGTGTCAGCATTGAACCATACAAGCATGTAGTGTTGTCCAACAAGAATGCATGGCGAATCAAATCCCAAACAACCTATGAAACAATGAACACGTTTCTATTGCACTTCATTTTATTGAGCACTAGATGACCTCCTCGAGCACTGTGTCATTGAAGCCTCGAGTAATGAACCATTTTTTGAAACAAGTGTCGAAGCTTCAACAAAGCCTCCATCGGCCATCACTACCTACGGCTGCGTGCTCTAACACCATTTCAGAAGTGACTAACTGCAGACTTGGGAGCGGAGGAGGGATGACAGTCAGGCTGGCTCGACTGCTCCTCCTTCTCAGCCGTGGCGCGTCCAATCAGAAGCCGACATCCAGGACCGCACCTGCAAGGCATCATCCACTCTCTCTCTCACAAACACACAAAATAAATTGTGTTCAATCATGTTAAACTTGGTTGGGGCACAGCCATGGCTCTTTATATTTTATATTTTATTTTATTTTGTATTTTATTTTGAAGTTAGCGCTTTGCATTCTGGGCGATCCTCAGTACAGAGGAAGCCCATGAAGCAGGTGAGACGGTCTCCTCCCTGCTGAGACAGAAATGAATGCAATAAGTTGAGCTATGCTTCATGTAACTGTGTTTCAGTCTTTAAATGTGTGCTGGTGTCTTTCATTTATTTTTATTTTTATTTTTATTTTTATTTATTTATTTATTTATTTTTTAGCAAAGTTCGTTTTTTTTTTTTTATTGCTATTAAAAACGATTAGCATGCTAGCATGTCCATTAGCAGCACACAGCTCTCATACGGAGCACGTTGTCTCTGCAGGAGGTGACCAAGTTTCACGGAGCAAGTTATGGTTGTGTCCCATTCTGTTTCAGGTATGTGTGTGTAACTGGAAGAATGTTACAGTGTATAAAAATGGAGCTTTAGGGAGCGAATTATTGAAATTGCGAATGTCATTTTTTTGTATTTTGTAGAAAAATGTATTTTATTTTTAATATTATTTGTATTGTAGAAACAACAACTATACGATCACTACTTCAGTACAGAGGAAGCCCATGAAGCAGGAGGTGACCAAGTTTCACGGAGCAAGTTATGGTTGTGTCCCATTCTGTTTCAGAGAATAAACTGCTGCTCCACACCTGACTTCTGCAAGTCTTCATTATACAGCAAGCAGGACAGAATAGGAGAGGTCACATTGGTGCCGTGACTCGAGACTCTTTTGTTGTGCTACCGATGCTGCAGAGCGACCCGGGGACTGTTCTGCTGCTGCTGTTCATCTGCGGTCACTGAAGTCGGTCAGATGTGTTGCTTTTGTGCAGTGTTAGACATCAGATAGAGGGTTTATGTACTTTTATTTTATTTTATTTTATTTATTTTATTTATTTATTTATTTTTTTCAGTTTCCAGTCTAGGCCTTTTGTGGTTTCATCCTTTTGTTTTGTGGTATTGTGTTTTGTTAACTTTTTGGAAAGATGAGTAATCCTCAGGGTGATGTTTTTGTAACTCCTTTTGGTGCTGGCAGAGGGAGGGGTTTTATGCATCCTTCAAGTTTACTGTTTGAGAGTCCTGTTCAGGGGGGTGGTGTAGTGTTGGGTAATCAGTGTACACCTGGGCGCCCCTTGCTCAGTACTGGTGTTATCCCTCCCCCAAACTCAGATGCAAACCCTCATGCCCTTGCTAGCCAGGGCACGCATTCCCCTGTCCCGGACAGGCACAGCATGTGTTCCCCTGCACCTACCCCTGATGTTATTGCTGCTAGTATTGTAGGTCAGATGGGTGATGCATTGATTCAACAGGTCAGCCAGCGGGTGGCACAGGACATTATCTCTTACCTCAGTGCATCTGTCACTACCCCTTTACTCAGTGCTGCCCCTTCACCTGCCCATGCTGATATGCTAGCCAGTTCCCCTTTACATAGTGCTACCCCTCGACCTAGCCATGCAAATGTGTCTGCCACAAATGCTTTTGACGTGTCCCATTTGCAATATGTCCCTCATCGAAAGCTGAAGGAGCCCCCCTGCTTCAGAGGAGACAACTCAGAGCTCCTCCCACTCCAGGAGTGGGAGGAGCTCATGAGGAGTTTCATTAAGAGGGGGAATCTGCAACCTGAGGAACAAGCGGAGGAGATCCTTGTTCATCTTGGTGGCAAAGCAAAGGATGTTGTCAGGTTTGGGACCAGGAACAGTGGTATTAACATCACCTGTAACCCCGATGCCATTTATGGTCTCTTGCGGAAGCACTTTGATTCTGTTCCGTGTTCACCACTCCCATTAGCAGCCTTTTACACCACTCTTCCTGGGAAGGGTGAGGATGCCTTTGACTACTGGCTTAGACTGAACCGCGCTGTTGACTTGGCCATTGAACGTCTGAAGGAGCAAGGAAAGTCACTGGACAGCCCCAGCACTGAGGTGACTCGAATGTTCATAAAGAACTGCCCATCTACTGAGCTCGCCATGACCTTCAGGTCGAAGACGATAGACAAGTGGACTGCTCGTGAAGTCCAAGACATTCTGAACAAATATCATTCTGAAATGATGTCAGTGAACAGAACTTCCAGAGAAAGGGTGTCAGTGAATGCTCTTGCTGCTGTCTCGCCACCTGCACCACCTGCTGAAGAACAGAGCCCACTGCAGCCACAGGCCACTGACCCTGATGCCTTGAACCGCCTTATTAACATGCTGGAGAAGGTGCTCCTGCAAAGATCTTCCCCAGCTTCAAACAGTCCTGTTCATGGTCCGACTCGACGGCCTGGCCCAAGGCACCCCAGGATCGGTGGGTTGCACTTGGAGGAAATGTCTTCTTCTCCACCATGGACTTGACGTCTGGCTTCTACAATGTGCCACTCCATGAAGAGCACAAAAAATACACAGCTTTCTCTTCACCTTTTGGCCTCCACTAGTACAACAGAATGCCACAAGGTCTGTCCAACAGTCCTGCAACATTCATGCGAATGATGATGTCAATCTTCGGGGATGAAAACTTCACTAGTCTGCTCTGCTATCTTGATGACCTGATGGTCTTTGCCCCAACTGAACAGCAGGCGCTTGAGTGTCTAGAGATGGTGTTCTCCCGTCTGAAAAGTCACAAACTCAAACTGGCCCCCAAGAAGTGTCATCTCTTGCGGAGGTCAGTAAGGTTCCTGGGACATGTCATTTGTGGGGACGGGGTGATGAAGGACCCTGACAAGATGAAAGCCATCATGGATGTGGGAGAGGCTGACCTGATGGAGAGTGATGGTGTGACCCCTTCCTGGAGGAAGATTAATTCTTTCCTGGGCCTAATCTTCTACTATCAGCACTTCATAGCTGACTGCTCTGCTAAAGCAAAACCTTTGTTCAGACTCCTCTCTGGAAGGCAGGTGCAGCATAAGGCCATGAGAGGCAGGAAGGTGAAAAAGCGATCATCTGCTCCACCAGCGCTTATGGCGAGCGACTGGACTGCTGCATGCAAAGAATCGTTCCAGACCCTGAAGAATGAATTAGCTTGCAATGTCACCTTATCCCACCCCTACTTCAGTGAGCCCTTCGTTCTCGCTGTTGATGCGTCGTTTGATGGCATTGGTGCAGTCCTGTCTCAAGTGCCACCAGGTGAGACTGTTGCTCGACCTGTCGCTTTCGCCAGCAAGACACTGTCCCGATCACAAATTAACTATCCAGCGCACAGGTTGGAATTCCTGGCGTTAAAATGGGCCATTTGTGACAAGTTTGGTCATTGTCATTGCCCATTGTCCTACATCTTAACAAAGCCGTGTTTGGACGCATGTGAACAAAGATGGGTTGCTAAGCTTGCCGCATTCGATTTCGATCTGAAGTATGTCCCTGGCGTTAAGAACGTTGTCACTGATGCGCTAAGCCGCGAGCCATTCGTTCAGTCATGTATCAGTCAACGTCTGATGAAAGACGTTGCACTGCTGGACGAAGTTAATGGCGTCGTCAGGGGTACAGTGCAAGATGCCTTCCGGCTGACAACTGCCAAGTTCTTCAAGAAAGGGAACCAAGACCATCCGATTCTGATGCTGAAGCCATTATTTTATTTTGAAAGGTGACCCGCAGCTATTTTAGGTCGAGAAAAAAAAATGGCCGAAATGTTTGTTTGATGGAAAGCGGGTCAAGCCGGAGTGGTTGGTGAGCCAAAAATTCTTTTGACCTCACGTTGTCTGTGTTGCCTCGACCCAAAAACTCAAGAAGGAAAATAAACGAGTTAAATGGAACCCACGTCTCATCAATTTATGAATAATGTAGTGGTGCTGGTATGACGGACGGACATTGAAGACACCTGAGCGTCAAAGGTAAAGAGCGGCTACATGAATGAAAACTGTGGAACTACACAGTCAATCAACACAATCAACACATTGAACACACAAACACATCACATCCTTCCTTCATTTGGCAGCAGACAATAAAACAGCAGTTGGATCAAAGATGCAGTGGAGTCCGAAAAGACGCCAGTGAAGGATCTCTGATCCAGTGGAGCTCCAAGCTGCAGTGACTTTACACACAACTGAGCATCATGTTGAGTTGAAGCAGCAGATCAGAGCAACACTGTCAGTCACAACAGGACGTGTTGACACTCAGTGGCTGGAACACACTGGAGTGTGAAGCTGCACTGAGGACACTGTAGTGGAGACACTGAGGACCTGGGGCTTCATTTACAAAAACGTACATGGATTTCATCCTGAAACAAAAAAATCTGGATGTTCAAAATGTTGCAAACGCACAAACGCACACCCATTTCCTTTGAGCGTCCCAATCCTTGTGGAATTGATCGCACATGAGCACGAGCCCTGCTCCTCCCTCGGAACACCTCCACATACAAAGCGTTGGACTTTTGGAAGGACAGTCTTGAGGTCAGCATGACTAAAATCTCCAGTGAGGATGGTAAAGCTTTTGGGTTTGCTGTCTGTTGATCACTGATGGCCTGGTACAGTTCATTGAGTGCAGCGTTCCTCTCACTGCTGTTGTTGGTGGGAGGGATGTAAACTGCAACTAGCAAAATGGCAGTAAACTGCCAGGGCAGATAGAATGGACGGCACTTTATGATCATCAACTGTGCCAGTGGTGAACAGTGTTTCCATACCACTGCCCGTGTCCCGGCACCACGCACCACAGATGTAAACACATGCTGCACCACCGCGGGACTTCCCTCCATTTACATGATGATGGTGATGGTGATGATGATTATGATGATGATGATGATCAGACATTAATGAGTCTTGATTCACTTTCACTGTCTTTAGAATCTCACATGTCGACCACAACTTCTCTCTCTGCTCTCCTTCATCCAGTGAACTCTCAGAGCTTCAGTGTGCAGTGGTGTCTTCAGCTCTGCAGTCCAGCCCCTCCCACCTCACACTGCTGGACCTGAGTGAGAACTTCCTAAGGGATCCTGGAGTGAAGCTGCTCTGTGCTGGACTGCAGAGTCCAAACTGCAGACTGGAAGTTCTCAGGTCAGTTCCTGCTTTCTACTGGTGGACAGTGTGTGTCAGCAGATGACAACTGGTGTGTAACGCTGCTCAGTGTGAAGACTTTGAAGCAGATATTAAAGACTCATGTAGACAAAGTGGATGTTATTGATATTTTCATGTCAACAATCTGCAGCCAGAAAAGACTTTGGATGGTGGAAGAAAGTGTGGAAAATGTCTCCAGTCACTTTGGAGCTCAATGGAAGTTGTTGATTGGTGATGAAGGTCACATGACTGAGCAGAAGATCGTGTGAAGAAATATTAGAGGCAGATTAATAGTGCAGCAGTATTTCTTCATCTTGTCCTTTGAATGTGTTTGACTTGTAACGAGACTCTGATGACTGAAAACAGCCACAAGCACACAAAGGACTCACTGATTATTTTCCATCTTCACTGCTGATTGGCTGCACACTGACTGACACACTGCTGTTGTTATTGTGTTGACAACCCACTGGCACAATGACTCCTTTGAGGGAATGACTCAGTGATCCCAACAGCTGCACATCTGGATCATCAACAGGGAGAAATGACTCTGAATATGACATTTACACCATGGAAGAAATCAAATATTGATTCTTTATTCAGGCCGGAGAACTGCTGGTTGACAAAGCTCAGCTGTGATTGGCTGCTCTCAGCTCTGAAGTCCAACCCCTCCCACCTCAAAGAGCTGAACCTGAGTTGGAACCACCTTAAGGATTCATCAGTGAAGGAGCTGAGTGGTTTTCTGCAGAGTCCAGAATGTAAACTGGAGACTCTTGAGGTCAGTTCACCCTCTTCACTCTACAACTTCTATCACTCTTGTTGTTGTTGTCATGATTTTCACTTCACTGCTGTTGGAAATTCAATTTGCAGTCACTGCTTTGTGTTTGAAGCGTATGAAATTGGGTGGAAAGGTACAGTGTGTAAAATCCTACCATCTAGTGGTCAGATTTCAGATTGCTTTAGTGTCAGATTCTGAAGTCAACATTTCACTTTGATTTTCAGAGTGATGACACCCTGGAAAAACTCTCCATCATTTCTTCTCTATTCAGGTTGTGGAGATGTAGTTTGTTAGAGCTCAGCTGTGATTGGCTGCTCTCAGCTCTGAAGTCCAACCCCTCCCAACTCAGACACCTGGAGCTGAGTTGGAACTGCCTTCTGGATTCAACAGTGAAGGTGCTGAGTGGTTTTCTGCAGAGTCCAGACTGTAAACTGGAGGCTCTGAGGTCAGTTCACCCTCTTCACTCTACAACTACTGCAGTTATTGTTGTCATGACTTTGGATTGAGTTTGTTGGAATTCACTTTGATGCCATTAGAAATGTGTAAAACTGGTTTTAAATTACACACACACACACACACACACACACACACACACACACACACACACGTATGCGCACATACGCACTCACGCACGCACACACACACACACGCGCGCGTGCGCGCGCACACCCTACTGTGAATGACACTCTCCATCATTTATTCCGTATCCAGGTTGGAGAGGTGCAGGTTGTCATAGATCAGCTGTGATTGGCTGCTCTCAGCTCTGAAGTCCAACCCCTCCCACCTCAGAGAGCTGGACCTGGCTGAGAACTACTTTCAGGATTCATCAGTTAAGGAGCTGAGTGGTTTTCTGCAGAGTCCAGACTGTAAACTGGAGACTCTGAGGTCAGTTCACCCTCTTCACTCTACAACTTCTATCACTCTTGTTGTTGTCGTCATGATTTTCACTTCACTGCTGTTGGAAATTCAATTTGCAGACACTGGTTTGTGATAGTAATGAATGAAACTGTGCTTGAAGGTACAGTGTGTAAAATCCTCCCATCTAGTGGTCAGATTGCAGATTGCAGATGCTGAAGTGGACATTTCACTTTGATTTTCAGAGTGATGACACCCAGGAAAAACTCTCTATCATTATAAACTCCATCATTTATTCTCTGTTCAGGTTGTGGGGCTGCAATTTGTCAGAGCTCAGCTGTGATTGGCTGCTCTCAGCTCTGAAGTCCAACCCCTCCCACCTCAGAGAGCTGGACCTGAATATGAACCCCCTGAAGGAGTCATCAGTGAAGGAGCCACTGATGGATCTTGTCTACAGCAGTGACCATCAACTGGAGAGTGTGAGGTTAGTACTGGTTTGGAACCATTGGATGATGGTTCCAGCACCAAAGCCAGTTGATCCCACAGCAGAGGTCCAGTGTTCCCAGTCACAGTGTGAGAGGAGGATGGTGACGTCCAGCTGCTCCTCATTCATCCAACATCTGCTGCCAAACTGCTTCTTCTCTCAGTTCACCACTCAATTATTGATCAGTTCATCTTCATCAGGCCTCAGTATCAGTCCAACACTCCATGGTCACATGACCTTCTGATGTTCCACACTTGACATGTGACTGAGAGTCTGCTTCTTCTCACCAGTCACTCCATCATCTCCATCAACAGTCAACGTCTCTGTGATGATGCGTTCAAGGACGGTGAGTCCTGACTCCTGCTGTCTCTTCTTATCTTTGCAGGTGGTGGTGAGGATGAGGAGAGTGAAGAGGAGAGCTCCATCTACTGGTGGCTGACAGAACTACAACCAGTGGAGCCAAACAGCAAGCTGCACGCACCAACACTGTGTGGGCGTGTCACGACCTTTGACCCCAGTGCAGCGTGGTGGCTGGCGGACTGCTTCTCCCTACAAGCTGCTGTGGTTACTGGGAGAGACGTCCCAGAAGCCACTGGTGGAGCTGAATCCTCAGTGGAAGAAGCAGGACTTGGAGCAGCTGCTCAGTGAAGGCAGCAGCAACACAACCACTGCTTCTGCTCTCATCATCCACGACTGGAACATCTCAACATGAAGGTTCCACACATTAACAACACACTGGTCTGCTCTCACTTCAGACTTCTATAACATCTTCATTTTGGAGGTAAAAAATAATTTTCAAGAGACTTTATTTCTGCTTCATGATCTTAAATAAGGAAATCATGTGGAAAAGATAAAGTGATTCACAACACCTGTGATGGGAACTCAAGTCATTATTGAATCATAAGTAAGACAAAAGAAGTTTCCCTCAAAATAATTCATGGTTTTGATGCTTGCCAGATGTTTGTGTGGAGATTTCAGAAGGACGTCAATGAATCAGAAGGAAACCAGATCATTTATTTTATCTGATTATGTTATATCATCCTAACTTTGTTACGAGCTCAAACATTATATTTCAATGATTCAATATTCTGACAATAAAAGCCATCACAACCTCTGACCTGTGTGACCTTGACCTCAACTGACCTTTCATTTCTGCTGCTTTAACACTTTGATTATATATCTCCTGAAGTCCTACCATGGGGATTCTCCATATCTGAATAACTTGTGTACTCAAACCTTCTGTAGGCCATACCCACTTCTCCACTCGGTCTCAACATAAACCACATGAATCAATGAAAATAAATCTCACTTTTACAAACAAATCCAATTCAGTTCAAATATAATTTAAATAAAATAAATGATACATTATAATTAATCACCAACAGATAAATCAATGCTGGATATGAGGTGGTTTCCGCTCTCTGGGTCGGTGGGGAGGCCCTGCCTCAGGGGGAGGAGTTCCAGCATCTCAGGGTCTTGTTTGGGACGCCTCCCTGGGGAGGTGTTCCAGGCATGTCCCACCAGGAGGAGACCCTGCTGGAGGGACCAGGTCTCTGGGCTGGACTGGGAAGCCTTGGGGTCCCACTGGAGGAGCTGGAGGAGGTGACTGGGTCCAGGGAAGTCTGGGGGTCTCTGCTGAGGCTGCTGCCCCCGAGACCTGACTCCGGATATGGCAGTAGAAGATGGATGGATGGATGGATGCCAGGTGATAGAACATTTCATAAAAACAGACTCTGCATTATAACTTCTATTACACTAAAAATAACTCACTCCAATATAACTGCACTCGTCCTTCTCTCACATTACATTGGATCACAATGACCAAACAACACAACAAAGACAATGATCCAACTGTACTGCCACATCCAGACTCAGTATAGGTCTGTAGGCCTCTTGGACCTTCATGTGAACCACTGCGTGTTGACTGGAGGTGAAACATGGCTGACTGCTGTCCTCCTACCTGGACAATGCAATCTCACTTTCAATCTCACAGCCACTAAAAAACCTGATTGTGATTGAGAGGTCCTCAGCAGCCAATCACTGTTGGGAGTCCAGCCTTCAAACACTCCTCCTGAATCCACAGTCACATCTGTGAGCATCTGGAACTTTGGCCCTGATCCTCCACACCACACAACTTGGGATGACAGCGCCACCTACCTGGATCCTTTCAGCAGCCAGTCCATGCTCTGACCCGGTTCCACTGTGGCCTGTTGGCTCATCTGGACCGGAGTCTGGATCATCAGTGTCCAGGTTCATGGAATCTGTCAGAGTGCCGCCGTCCTGTGATGTAATGATAGAGAATCACTCTAGTTATACTAATGTGCAGAACCACTAGAGTGTCATTTCTTCACTACTATCAGCAACAAGCATTTGGTGTCACACTGGTGTACAACACTTATGGGCTAATTAATAAGAAATGACATATTTATGAATCACCCGCAATGCCCAGATTGTTGCTGCTTATCTGCTGATATGAGCCGTCAACTGTTGCAATATAGAACCACGGGCAGGAAATTACAATTAGTGTAGAGTGTATTATAATTTAAAAGTTTACTAACGGTAGTTCTTTAAAGAATTTAGCAGGGATGGAACAGGCTAACGTGACGACGTCACTTGTAAAACGGTAGGAGCTCAACCTGCTGTCACAGTGAAAACTCCGTGTTACGTCCCGTCTCGGGGGACCGAGACGCAACGTGTGGGACACTTTCCCCCACTCCCAAGCCTCATTAATTTTTCACCTTAGTTGGCGGTTTTCAACAAAAACATTTATGAGTCAGTCAATGAAAGAAACAAAACAACTTAACCGGTGGGCAGCAAAGGCTTCAGGGTGGGCCCAGGCCAAAATAATAAACCAAACTCCAACTAGCTCGCCTTAAGAACTAACTAAAGAAAGAAAGAGAAGCCAAATACAGAAAGGCTAACCTCCCTACATACTTAATAAACAGGAGAAAAGAGGGGACAAAGAAAATGGCAGCCCACCCCTACGGCTGCGTGCTCTAACACCATTTCAGAAGTGACTAACTGCAGAGTTGGGAGCGGAGGAGGGATGACCGTCAGGCTGGCTCGACTGCTCCTCCTTCTCAGCCATGGCGCGTCCAATCAGCAGCCAACATCCAGGACCGCACCTGCAAGGCATCATCCACTCTCACACACACACACAGACACAAACATAGAGGCACCTAGACCCACCCGTGGGTCATAACACCCCCTCCCTTAAGAACCAAACCCTATTAACATACCTACAAACAAAACTAAACAAGAAAACCCTCAGTTCCCCCGAAATAAGAATTTCGCAGCTAGTCCACATGTACACGTGATCATGCATCTGCCAACACAATATCAAGATCCCTAGATAGTAAGTTTGATAGATGGATAGAAATAGATAAGTTAGTTAAAGTTACACACACACACACTCGCACATATATGTACATATATAATATATATATTATATATATTTTTTTTTATTAACCTCTTTCAATGAACTCCAAAACATATATGGTCAAAATCCATATTATTTATGTTGTTGTTTTTTTTAAATGCTCATACAAAACAAAAAAAGTGGAGGGTGAGTTGTCTGAATTGGGTTCAGTGAGCATCACATCCACTTGTAGCGCATTATTTCCTTTTCCGTTCACTAACTCACTCAACCGCAACGATTGTCGAGGTGATTGTTGGAGCACCCAGCACGTGACCTCTACGCACGTGACCTCAACGACGAGATTCCTCCCACGGAAGTACCACAGGAGGACACGGATTAAATAGTATGGCTTGAACACCAGAAGGCTGTATTATGGTGTACATAATATAAAACTTCGGCCCAGGTCTGCTTGTCTTGCATTGTATTGGTTGGTGTTCCTGAAGTTTCATTTTTCGTCCCTTTTTATTTTTTACATCCATGTTTGTGATGAAATAGTATTGTGAATCGCTAGCTCGCATTGCATGCTGGGAAACAGCGACACTCAAGGAAGTTTTGGCTTCGCTGACACAGTCCTGAAGGGACGTGGGTTTTAGTGCACTGGAACGGGATGAATGTGTTCAATCAAGCACTACAAACCTGATTAATTGTCTTAATACTTCACTTCGAATGGCCATATTGTTTCGGAATTCAGAAATTAATTCAGAATTAGATGACAACTTCTTCACAATATTTGCAACTATTCAATTTGACCAGCAGGTGTCAGTAGAAGACGCAATTTCATGTTGACTATTTCCTAATGGAAGTGCTCTCTTGACGTTGGATTTTTCTCATAATTATTTGAAGTGTAGGCCTGTATCTGCACACAATTTGGAATTCGTCCCAGCGCCCTGAGCTGTAAATTTGGACGGTGTAAAAGGAAAATGGCCATCTGCAGCAGAAAAGTGGACCCATATATATATATATATATATATATATATATATATATATATATATATATATATATATATATATATATATATATATATATATATTTCCAGATATTTCCATATATATATATACATATACATATATACATATGCATATCTATATGCATATCTATAACATATATATATCTGCAATTCATATTTTAACGGTTTATATAGACCCCTCAGGCTCCATTCAAAATGGGGGTTATTGTACGAGAGTTGCAGTCAACGAGATTTGGAGAGAGTTTGGATTACTAGATTTTGGATAGTGTTTATAGTTTGGAGTGTTTGAGACTAGATAGCGTTTAGTTTGGAGATAGTTTTGAGAGCTTAGGGAGAGAGTGAGGAGAGGAGAGGTGATAGGATGGAGCCCCCTGTCCTGTACATCAATGTCCATGTTACACAAGCATCTATGCCAGGGGTGCCCATTACGTCCATCGCCATCTACTGGTCAATTGCGAAGGGAGTTTGGGTCGATCGCATGGAGAGAGAGAGGGAGAGAGGGAGTGAGTGTGAGAGAGAGAGAGAGAGAGAGAGAGAGAGAGAGAGAGAGAGAGAGATCCTCGTCAATTACAGCAGGTAGAATCGTTCAGGCAGGATTAGAAAACACGGTGGATCTGGTTGATTTTGGTCATAATGTACGATGTGCTGGATTTTGTTCTTATATGTGCTGTGCTTTACATTCATTCATGCATTCATTCATTTTCCATACCCGCTTAGTCCCGAACTCAGGGTCACGGGAGTCTGCTGGAGCCTCTCCCAGCTGTCTTAGGGCAAAGCCAGGGGACACCCTGGACAAGGGTGTCAAGGGTAAATGTGACGTATCGGCTTCGGCACTATTCAGATCAAATAAAGACCAGACAGGGACAGGAAAAAGAGTTTCGCTGTTGTTTTACACGCAAAACTACCGGGGTTGTCGCGTGAGCTTGCAATCCTGGCGTAAACTGATGGAGACACCTCGCTCGGAAAATGCGCTTCAAAGTGCACACGCACTGCAGACGCGCCGGAGATGCTGGGAGATGCTGCTGGCAAAACGTCTGCATCACACACACACACACACACACACACACACACACACACACACACACCTTTATCCCTAACCTATGCGCTGGAAAACACAAAAATATACAGCAAAACATCTTAACGTAAACACACTTTTATTGATAAAATCAAACATAGGCAGATATAACCTAAACAATTTTAAACCATGAGTTTTCTGTGCAATGATGAGCATAAATGCACATGGGAACATGTTGACCCATTTAATCCTCTTTCTTTCTTTATCATTGGACTACAAATATATTTCTGAATGAATATGTTTTCCTGTTTTATAGGAGGTGGATCTTTTTGACTTGCTCATTTTAAAAGTAGCTTGCATGTTGAAAAAGTGTGAACACCCCTGATCTATGCCCTTTTCCAAGTCCCACAATCACTTTCACTGTCATCTGCCTGATTACACCCATGCCATTTTCAGAAAAAAATTGCACAAACAGAATACATTCAAAAAATGTATCATACACATAGTTATCAAGTCAAGTTATTTATTTATTGTCATTGTTGAACAAAGTTAACAACAAAATTTGTTTGGAGCATCCCCATAACCACTGGCATCAGTACCCATAAAAATAATCATAAATAAGTGAGAAAAAAAAACAAAAATATATATATAATTAATGTACAGAAATTATTTGGTCATTCATTTTTTGCAATTCATAGTCATTCCCAACAGACATAACAGACACAAAAATTCAATGCATCACACGTGGTTCAGACACAGCTTGCCTGTGATTGTACATTTGGCCAGTAGGTGGTTTCGTGTGCACATGAAGCTTCGAGAAATGAACCGTTTCTCGAACCAGTTGGCTCAAGTGGTTCAATGCCTCATGAGGCTTCACCTCACCATCACTATAGTCACTGCATCCTGAATCAGTCACACTCAAAGTCGCACACCACCTCTGCTTTGTTCTGGACTGTGGAATGGGCAATATTAATTTAATCTAATTACATTCTGTTTTATTACTTTATGTCTATTTTAATGCTCTTTATTGGTGCTGAATGGAAGTGTGGTTGTTGTTTTATGAGCTAATGGATAGACAAGTGGCCTATAACATAAGACGCTTAAATGAAGTGAATAGGATATGTCCACAATGTCAAGAAAGGAAGCAGGGTGTCTTTAAAATCGATAACATTTGAATAAGTATTAAAAGTTGAGTTGATGTTATACTTGTATTGACATTATGAGTAATTTATACAACTTTTCCCAGGAACTTTTCCCAATGATGAGGTTGAGGGCCCATCATCTGCAATTCAGCATTCTGCAGGTAGTCAACACCAAAACAAGCGTATTCAGCTGTCATAATCCTGTTTGTAAATAATACATATAAACTGTGTACTTGTAATATAAGTCAAACTTTGGTAACTTGAATATAATTCTCACAAAGGGATTTTTCATGTGTATGCACTTTGTACCTGTTATGAATTTAAAAAAAAAAACATTCATAACTAAACTCAGTTGTTGGTTTCCATCTCTATAAGTTAACAAAGATACATAGATACCTATGAAACACTTGTTTATCTTGCTGAAACTAATACTAGGTTACTAGTACTAGATACACCAGTATACTCTCCCGGAGCACAGATCAACCCACTCAAACAAACAAAAAGCATTTTACTCAGTCAGATAAGATTACTAAATGCTGGATGATACACTGTTTTGTGCATTATTTGGGTAAATAAAATAGTTCTATTATTCATACCTCCGCCTACCATTTATTATTACTTAAGGCATAGGGCATTTAAAAAAACAAAACAAACGTCATTCTGGTGTGCCACCCTTCCACAGTCTGTGCCCCGAGCTTGCCCCCCCAAGAAAAAAATTCTAGGACCGCCCCTGTTTCCAACACTGTGGATGCTCGGTTGTTTATTGCAGCAGACAGATAAACAATTAAACGGCTAAAGCCATCTATTCCACCGTGAATGACAAATCTCCAGCTTTTGGTAAAAAAGGGAGAGAAGATGGAAAGAGAAATCTAAAATATATAAGGCATCAGATAGCTAATTGAAAAAGGTTCATGCACAGCTTATTTGACACAAAAAAGGTATGGTACAAAGATGAAAAGATTTGGAGTGGGTAGAAAATCTCAATGTTTCATTTGTTCAAGTATTTAAAAACAGTTTTGAAAAATACTGTATTAATTTGTGGTTTCCATCTATGTGCCACATTGCATTTGGTGCAGGAACAGAATACTGCCTCCGTCTTAGTGTGCGATTGGCCAAGGCTCGCACTTCAGTCCCAATTGGGTCCACTCTTCTTAAGGAATCACGTACTCTTTGAACTACAACAACGGCAAAAAAAAAAGAAAGACAAACTACATAAAATATTAAAGGCACAAATCCGTGTTAACACAGATAATGCTGACAAAAGGTATGATTTCATTTATTAAATACCCCCCCTTTCTTTTTTTTAAATATACTGCCATTCTTTTTTTAATCATCCATGTAAGCACTTTTAGCTACATTTTGTACGGAAAGCGTTATACAAATAAAGCTAATTATATTTGTTTGTTTCGGTTAAACTGATGCACAATACAGATTACTGAATACATTCATGTGGGGATCAACTTCATATCAAACTTACTTTGCACTCGTACATCCCCTGGCATGAAGGAATGCTCTCATCATTCTGTACCCTGTGTTTGGGTGACTGAGTTGGATTTCTGCAATGACGGCATCCAGCTCTTCATCACAAAGCGCTGAATACATGTCCGACATTCTAAACAAACAAAGAATAATTCCTGAAATTTTACTTGGCAAGAGCCAAAACATATATGATTAAAAGCGTCCATTTTCACTGCAACCATTTTGACGTGTATTTGTTGTATCATTAGTGTTATTAGGTACAAGTGTTGCTGCGTTCATTGCAAGGTTAACGTCATTTGCGTCAATAGATATGGAAAACAACTACACTTAAGTTTAAAAGAAATGTGCACGTTTTGTAAATGGCAATTTCTTAATATTATTATTATTATTATTATTATCATTATTATTATTATTATTATTATTATTATTATTATTATTATTAGTGTTCTGTTAAGGTGAAACAACAAAGAAGCCTTTAAGTCTAAATTGTTTAATAAATAGGTTAAGAGCAGTTGGTGTAAGTATGAAAGTCATTTCATTTATTTGTTGCATTAAGAGAAGCATTTATAGAGCGTCGTTGCCACCTACTGGCATCTTTCGGTAGTATTTCTGTTGTAATTTTGAAGCGAACTTTATACCGGAAGTAAGACACGGGAAACACACTGCCAGCGTTTTCTGATACGCACCCGTTCCTGTAAACCAGTGTTTGTGTGCCGCGAGACATTGTCAGGTGTGCCGTGGGAAATTATCCCATGTGTGTGCCTGTGCAGTCTAGCGCCTGGCAGAGTAATCGTGTAGTACTCTTCCGTACCAGTAGGTGGCAGCAGCAGGTAGCTAATTGCCTTGCGCCTGGAGACAAGCGAATTAGTGACGCATGGATGCAGCGACAGGTGTGTGGATTGTGGATAGCGGGACGACGGTTGAAAGTGATGGATAATTTTTTGAAGAGGAAAAATGCTGACTCTGAACTGGACCCTGGACAAAATCCGGACCCAGATGAAGGCCCTAGTGTGAGTGGAGGCAAAGACGGTGACGTCGAGCAAAGTTTCTGGCGTGAGGCAATACAATGAAAGCTATCTTTCATTTGGATTTACTTTTACCGGAGATGCAACGGCACCGACTCCGTTGTGCTTGGTATGTGGTGAAAAGCTCTCCAACAGTGCTATGGTCCCAAGTAAGCTTAAACGCCATCTCCAAACGAAACAGCCCTCAGTTCAAAAGAAAAATGTGGAGTATTTTGTTCGCTTGCGTGAACACACGGAGAAACAGGCAACTTTCATGAGAAAAACCGCAAAAGTAAACGAGAGAGCCCTTAAAGCTAGCTACCACGTCGCTGAACTAGGGTTGCCACCTACCAGAGTTACAAATCCGGGACCTCTGGGGGGTGGGGGGGGGGGGGGGGGGGGGGTGTCTCAAGTCTGTCGACGGGGGGGGGGGGGGGGGGGGGGGGGGGGGTCACCGAAATATACGGGACACAAAGTGAAGTGCGTCCTGTATCAGTTCATTACGGGACAGGTTTTTTAGTTGCCAAGTACGGGACAATCGCGTATTTTACGGGAGTAGACCACAGGCAGAAATCAAATGAGGTTTTGTCATTTTCCCTTAAAAACGGGACAAATTGTGTCCCGGGAGAGATTTTATTTTTCCCGGGACAGGTGGTGAAAAAAGAGAACAATTCTGGGAAAAACGGGACGGGTGGCAACACTACGCTGAACTTGTGGCTAAATCAAAAAAGTCCCACACTGTGGCAGAGCAATTAATACTTCCCGCCTGCAAAGCCATTGTAAATGAGACGCTCGGACGCGAAGCGGCTAAAGAAATAGCCAAAGCCCCTCTCTCAGATAACACAATCTCCAGACGTATTAATGAGATGTCTGCAGACATCGAAAGTGTGGTTTTGGACAAGATCCCTATCAGTAAGAAATTTGCCTTGCAACTTGATGAGTCTACTGATATAAGTGTTGTTGCAGATTCTGAAGTGGACATTTCACTTTGATTTTCAGAGTGATGACTCTGAAAACTCTCCATCATTATAAACTCTCCATCATTTCTTCTCTATTCAGGTTGGAGTATTGCAGGTTGTCAAAGCTCAGCTGTGATTGGCTGCTCTCAGCTCTGAAGTCCAACCCCTCCCACCTCAGACACCTGGACCTGAGTGAGAACCTGCTGCAGGATTCAACAGTGAAGGAGTTGAGTGGTTTTCTGCAGAGTCCAGACTGTAAACTGGAGACTCTGAGGTCAGTCCACCCTCTTCACTCTACAACTTCTATCACTCTTGTTGTTGTCGTCATGATTTGCACTTGACTGCTGTTGGAAATTCAATTTGCAGACACTGGTTTGTGTTTGAAATGAGTGAAACTGGGTTTGAAGCAGGGGTGCCCATTAGGTCTAGGGGGTGGGTAGAGAGACGAACCGCTCTCTCAGTCATTAGAAAACACGGTGGTTGTGGTTGATCTTGGTCATAATGTACGATGTGCTGGAGTTTGTTTCTATATGTGCTGTGTTTTACAGTCAAAGGTAAATGTGATGAATCGGCTTCTGCACTGCTCAGATCAAATAAAGGAGATATAAAGCAGGTTTCATTTTAAATCTGCAACTATAATGAACAAAATCAAGGTATACTTCAGATACCTGCATTCTGTTTGAGCACCCCTGGTTTAAAGGTACAGAGTGTAAAATCCTGCCATCTGGTGGTCAGATATCAGATTGCAGCGCTCATTCACTCACCCTCTCTCCTTTGATGAGTGTCAGATTCGAAAGTCGACTTTTGACTTTGATTCTCAGAGTGAAGACACCCTGGAAAAACTCTCCATCATTTCTTCTCTATTCAGGTTGTGGAGGTGCAGGTTGTCAAAGCTCAGTTGTGATTGGCTGCTCTCAGCTCTGAAGTCCAACCCCTCCCAACTCAGACACCTGGAGCTGAGTTGGAACTGCCTTCTGGATTCAACAGTGAAGGTGCTGAGTGGTTTTCTGCAGAGTCCAGACTGTAAACTGGAGACTCTGAGGTCAGTTCACCCTCTTCACTCTACAACTTCTATCACTCTTGTTATTGTTGTCATGATTTTCACTTGACTGCTGTTGGAAATTCAATTTGCAGTCACTGGTTTGTGTTTGAAATGAATGAAACTGGGTTTAAAGGTACAGTGTGTAAAATCCTCCCATCTAGTGGTCAGCTTTCAGATTGCAGATGCTGAAGTGGACATTTCACTTTGATTTTCAGAGTGATGACACCCAGGAAAAACTCTCTATCATTATAAACTCCATCATTTATTCGCTGTTCAGGTTGTGGGGCTGCAATTTGTCAGAGCTCAGCTGTGATTGGCTGCTCTCAGCTCTGAAGTCCAACCCCTCCCACCTCAGAGAGCTGGACCTGAATATGAACCCCCTGAAGGAGTCATCAGTGAAGGAGCCACTGATGGATCTTGTCTACAGCAGAGACTATCAACTGGAGAGTGTGAGGTCAGTACTGGTTTGGAACCATTGGATGATGGTTCCAGCACCACAGCCAGTTGATCCCACAGCAGAGGTCCAGTGTTCCCAGTCACAGTGTGAGAGGAGGATGGTGACGTCCAGCTGCTCCTCATTCATCCAACATCTGCTGCCAAACTGCTTCTTCTCTCAGTTCACCACCCAATTATTGATCAGTTCATCTTCATCAGGCCTCAGTATCAGTCCAACACTCCATGGTCACATGACCTTCACATGTTCCACACTAGACATGTGACTGAGAGTCTGCTTCTTCTCACCAGTCACTCCATCATCTCCATCAACAGTCAGCGTCTCTGTGATGATGCGTTCAAGGACCGTGAGTCCTGACTCCTGCAGTCTCTTCTTCTCTCTACAGGTGGAGGTGAGGGAGGATGAGGAGGAGAGTGAAGAGGAGCGCTCCATCTAGTGGTGGCTGACAGAACTACAACAAGTGGAGCCAAACAGCAAGCTGTGTGTCATGACTAGTGATGGTGAGGTGAAGCCTCATGAGGCATTGAACCGCTTGAGCCAAATGGTTCGAGAAACGGTTCATTTCTCGAAGCTTCATGTGCACACGAAACCACCTACTGGCCAAATGTACAATCACAGGCAAGCTGTGTCTGAACCACGTGTGATGCATTGAATTTTTGTGTCTGTTATGTCTGTTGGGAATGACTATGAATTGCAAAAAATGAATGACCAAATAATTTCTGTACATAAATTATATATATATTTTTGTTTTTTTTTCTCACTTATTTATGATTATTTTTATGGGTACTGATGCCAGTGGTTATGGGGACTATGTGTATGATACATTTTTTGAATGTATTCTGTTTGTGCAATTTTTTTCTGAAAATGGCATGGGTGTAATCAGGCAGATGACAGTGAAAGTGATTGTGGGACTTGGAAAAGGGCATAGATCAGGGGTGCTCACACCTTTTCAACATGCAAGCTACTTTTAAAATGAGCAAGTCAAAAAGATCCACCTACTATAAAACAGGAAAAGTCATTCAGAAATATATTTGTAGTCCAATGATAAAGAAAGAAAGGATTAAATGGGTCAACATGTTCCCATGTGCATTTATGCTCATCATTGCACAGAAAACAAACTCATGGTTTAAAATTGTTTAGGTTATATCTGCCTATGTTTGATTTTATCAATAAAAGTATGTTTACGTTAAGATGTTTTGCTGTATAGTTTTGTGTTTTCCAGCGCATAGATTAGGGATAATTGGTGTGTGTGTGTGTGTGTGTGTGTGTGTGTGTGTGTGTGTGTGTGTGTGTGTGTGTGTGTGACGCTGACGTTTTGCCAGCAGCATCTCCCAGGATCTCCGGCGCGTCTGCAGTGCGTGCGCACTTTGAAGCGCATTTTCCGAGCGAGGCGTCTCCATCAGTTTACGCCAGGATTGCAAGCTCACGCGACAACCCCGGTAGTTTTGCGTGTAAAACAACAGCGAAACTCTTTTTTCCTGTCCCTGTCTGGTCTTTATTTGATCTGAATAGTGCCGAAGCCGATACGTCACATTTACGTTTCACTGTAAAGCACAGCACATTTAAGAACAAAATCCAGCACATCGTACATTATGTCAAAATCAACCAGATCCACCGTGTTTTCTAATCCTGCCTGAACGATTCTACCTGCTGTAATTGACACGGATCTCTCTCTCTCTCTCTCTCTCTCTCTCTCTCTCTCTCTCTCTCTCTCTCTCTCCCTCTCTCTCTCATGCGATAGACCCAAACTCCCTTCGCAATTGACCAGTAGATCGCGATGGACGTAATGGGCACCCCTGGCATAGATGCTTGTGTAACATGGACATTGATGTACAGGACAGGGGGCTCCATCCTATCACCTCTCCTCTCCTCACTCTCTCCCTAAGCTCTCAAAACTATCTCCAAACTAAACGCTATCTAGTCTCAAACACTCCAAACTATAAACACTATCCAAAATCTAGTAATCCAAACTCTCTCCAAATCTCGTTGACTGCAACTCTCGTACAATAACCCCCATTTTGAATGGAGCCTGAGGGGTCTATATAAACCGTTAAAATATGAATTGCAGATATATATATGTTATAGATATGCATATAGATATGCATATGTATATATGTATATGTATATATATATATGGAAATATCTGGAAATATATATATATATATATATATATATATATATATATATAGTATGTATATATATATATATACACACACACACACATATATATATTTATATATATACATATATATGTATATATATATATATATATACATATATATGTATATATATATATATATATATATATATATATATATATATATATATATATATATATATATATATATATATATATATATATATACACACATATATATATATGGGTCCACTTTTCTGCTGCAGCTGGCCATTTTCATTTTACACCGTCCGTCAAGAGAGCACTTCCATTAGGAAATAGTCAACATGAAATTTCGTCTTCTACTGACACCTGCTGGTCAAATTGAATAGTTGCAAATATTGTGAAGAAGTTGTCATCTAATTCTAATCCTAAACAATATGGCCATTCGAAGTGAAGTATTAAGACAATTAATCAGGTTTGTACTGCTTGATTAAACACAGTCATCCCGTTCCAGTGCACTAAAACCCACTTCCCTTCAGGACCGTGTCAGCGAAGCCAAAACTTCCTTGAGTGTCGCTGTTTCCCAGCATGCAATGCGAGCTAGCGATTCACAATACTATTTCATCACAAACATGGATGTAAAAAATAAAAAGGGACGAAAAATGAAACTTCAGGAACACCAACCAATACAATGCAATACAAGCAGAACTGGGCCGAAGTTTTATATTATGTACACCATAATACAGCCTTCTGGTGGACAAGCCATACTATTTAATCCGTGTCCTCCTATGGTATTTCCGTGGGTGGAAGCTCATCGTAGAGGTCACGTGCTGTGTGTTCGTCACTCCACCAATCACTGTTGTGTGAGTTAGTGAATGGAAAAGTCCTAACAGGAGAAGCTTGCTGCCGGAAATAATGCGCTAAAAGTGGATGTGACCCTCACTGAACCCAATTCAGACAACTCTCCATCCACTTTTTTTCTTTTGTATGAGCATTAAAAAAAACAAAACAACAATAATAATATGGATTTTGACCATGTATGTTTTGGAGTTCATTGAAAGAGGTTAATAAAAAAAAGGGGTGGGCTGCCATTTTCTTTGTCCCCTCTTTTCTCCTGTTTAATAAGTATGTAGGGAGGTTAGCCTTTCTGTATTTGGCTTCTCTTTCTTTCTTTAGTTAGTTCTTAAGGCGAGCTAGTTGGAGTTTGGTTTATTATTTTGGCCTGGGCCCACCCTGAAGCCTTTGCTGCCCACCGGTTAAGTTGTTTTGTTTATTTCATTTACTGATCAATAAATGTTTTTGTTGAAAACCGCCAACTGCAGTGAAAAATTAATGAGGGTTGGGAGTGGGGGAAGGTGTCCCACACGTTGCGTCTCGGTCCCCCGAGACGGGACGTAACACAGAGTTTTCACTGTGACAGCAGGTTGAGCTCCTACCGTGTTACAAGTGACGTCGTCACGTTAGCCTGTCCCATCCCTGCTAAATTCTTTAAAGAACTACCGTTAGTAAACTTTTAAATTATAATACACTCTACCCTAATTGTAATTTCCTGCCCGTGGTTCTATATTGCAACAGTTGACGGCTCATATCAGCAGATAAGCAGCAACAATCTGGGCATTGCGGGTGATTCATAAATATGTCATTTCTTATTAATTAGCCCATAAGTGTTATACACCAGTGTGACACCAAATGCTTGTGGCTGACAGCAGTGAAGAAATGACACTCTAGTGGTTCTGCACATTAGTATAAATAGAGTGATTCTCTATCATTACATCACAGGACGGCGGCACTCTGACAGATTCCATGAACCTGGACACTGATGATCCAGACTCCGGTCCAGATGACACAACAGGCCACAGTGGAAACGGGTCAGAGCATGGGACTGGCTGCTGAAAGGATCCAGGTAGGTGGCGCTGTCATCCCAAGTTGTGTGGTGTGGAGGATCAGGGCCAAAGTTCCAGATGCTCACAGATGTGACTGTGGATTCAGGAGGAGTGTTTGAAGGCTGGACTCCCAACAGTGATTGGCTGCTGAGGACCTCTCAATCACAATCAGGTTTTTTAGTGGCTGTGAGATTGAAAGTGAGATTGCATTGTCCAGGTAGGAGGACAGCAGTCAGCCATGTTTCACCTCCAGTCAACACGCAGTGGTTCACATGAAGGTCCAAGAGGCCTACAGACCTACACTGAGTCTGGACGTGGCAGTACAGTTGGATCATTGTCTTTGTTGTGTTGTTTGGTCATTGTGATCCAATGTAATGTGAGAGAAGGACGAGTGCAGTTATATTGGAGTGAGTTATTTAGAGTGTAATAGAAGTTATAATGCAGGGTCTGTTTTTATGAAATGTTCTATCACCTGGCAACCATCCATCCATCCATCCATCCATCCATCTTCTACTGCCGTATCTGGAGTCAGGTCTCGGGGGCAGCAGCCTCAGCAGAGACCTCCAGACTTCCCTGGACCCAGTCACCTCCTCCAGCTCCTCCAGTGGGACCCCAAGGCTTCCCAGTCCAGCCCAGAGACCTGGTCCCTCCAGCAGGGTCTCCTCCTGGTGGGACATGCCTGCAACACCTCCCCAGGGAGGCGTCCCAAACAAGACCCCGAGATGCTGGAACTCCTCCCCCTGAGGCAGGGCCTCCCCACCGACCCAGAGAGTGCAAACCACCTCATATCCAGCATTGATTTATCTGTTGGTGATTAATTATAATGTATCATTTATTTTATTTAAATTATATTTGAACTGAATTGGATTTGTTTGTAAAAGTGAGATTTATTTTCATTGATTCATGTGGTTTATGTTGAGACCTAGTGGAGAAGTGGGTATGGCCTACAGAAGGTTTGAGTACACAAGTTATTCAGATACGGAGAATCCCCATGGCAGGACTTCAGGAGATATATAATCAAAGTGTTAAAGCAGCAGAAATGAAACGCCAGTTGAGGTCAAGGTCACACAGGTCAGAGGTTGTGATGGCTTTTATTGTCAGAATATTGAATCATTGAAATATAATGTTTGAGCTTGTAACAAAGTTAGGATGATATAACATAATCACATCAAATAAATGATCTGGTTTCCTTCTGATTCATTGACGTCCTTCTGAAATCTCCACACAAACATCTGGCAAGCATCAAAACCATGAATTATTTTGAGTGAAACTTCTTTTGTCTTACTTATGATTCAATAATGATTTGAGTTCCCATCACAGGTGTTGTGAATCACTTTATCTTTTCCACATGATTTCCTTATTTAAGATCATGAAGCAGAAATAAAGTCTCTTGAAAAGTATTTTTCACCTCTAAAATGAAGATGTTATAGAAGTCTGAAGTGAGAGCAGAGCAGTGTGTTGTTGATGTGTGGAACCTTCATGCTGAGATGTTCCAGCCGTGGATGATGAGAGCAGAAGCAGTGGTTGTGTTGCTGCTGCCTTCACTGAGCAGCTGCTCCAAGTCCTGCTTCTTCCACTGAGGATTCAGCTCCACCAGTGGCTTCTGGGACGTCTCTCCCAGTAACCACAGCAGCTTGTAGGGAGAAGCAGTCCGCCAGCCACCAGGCTGCACTGGGGTCAAAGGTCGTGACACGCCCACACAGTGTTGGCGAGTGCAGCTTGCTGTTTGGCTCCACTGGTTGTAGTTCTGTCAGCCACCAGTAGATGGAGCTCTCCTCTTCCTCACCACCACCTGCAAAGATAAGAAGAGACAGCAGGAGTCAGGACTCACGGTCCTTGAACGCATCATCACAGAGACGTTGACTGTTGATGGAGATGATGGAGTGACTGGTGAGAAGAAGCAGACTCTCAGTCACATGTCAAGTGTGGAACATCAGAAGGTCATGTGACCATGGAGTGTTGGACTGATACTGAGGCCTGATGAAGATGAACTGATCAATAATTGGGTGGTGAACTGAGAGAAGAAGCAGTTTGGCAGCAGATGTTGGATGAATGAGGAGCAGCTGGACGTCACCATCCTCCTCTCACACTGTGACTGGGAACACTGGACCTCTGCTGTGGGATCAACTGGCTTTGGTGCTGGAACCATCATCCAATGGTTCCAAACCAGTACTAACCTCACACTCTTCAGTTGATGGTCACTGCTGTAGACAAGATCCATCAGTGGCTCCTTCACTGATGATTCCTTCAGGGGGTTCATATTCAGGTCCAGCTCTCTGAGGTGGGAGGGGTTGGACTTCAGAGCTGAGAGCAGCCAATCACAGCTGAGCTCTGACAAATTGCATCCCCACAACCTGAACAGAGAATAAATGATGGAGTTTATAATGATAGAGAGTTTTTCCTGGGTGTCATCACTCTGAAAATCAAAGTGAAATGTCCACTTCAGCATCTGCAATCTGCAATCTGACCACTAGATGGGAGGATTTTACCCACTGTACCTTCAAGCCCAGTTTCATTCATTACTATCACAAACCAGTGTCTGCAAATTGAATTTCCAACAGCAGTAAAGTGCAAATCATGACGACAACAACAAGAGTTATAGAAGTTGTAGAGTGAAGAGGGTGAACTGACCTCAGAGTCTCCAGTTTACAGTCTGGACTCTGCAGAAAACCACTCAGCTCCTTAACTGATGAATCCTGAAGATAGTTCTCAGCCAGGTCCAGCTCTCTGAGGTGGGAGGGGTTGGACTTCAGAGCTGAGAGCAGCCAACCACAGCTGATCTTTGACAACCTGCACCTCTCCAACCTGAATACGGAATAAATGATGGAGAGTGTCATTCACAGTTAGGTGCGCGCGCGCGCGCGCGCGCGCGTGTGTGTGTGTGTGTGCGTGCGTGCGTGAGTGCGTATGTGCGCATACGTGTGTGTGTGTGTGTGTGTGTGTGTGTGTGTGTGTGTGTGTAATTTAAAACCAGTTTTACACATTTCTAATGGAATCAAAGTGAATTCCAACAAACTCAATTCAAAGTCATGACAACAATAACTGCAGCAGTTGTAGAGTGAAGAGGGTGAACTGACCTCAGAGTCTCCAGTTTACAGTCTGGACTCTGCAGAAAACCACTCAGCACCTTCACTGTTGAATCCAGAAGGCAGTTCCAACTCAGCTCCAGGTGTCTGAGTTGGGAGGGGTTGGACTTCAGAGCTGAGAGCAGCCAATCACAGCTGAGCTCTAACAAACTACATCTCCACAACCTGAATAGAGAAGAAATGATGGAGAGTTTTTCCAGGGTGTCATCACTCTGAAAATCAAAGTGAAATGTTGATTTCAGAATCTGACACTAAAGCAATCTGAAATCTGACCACTAGATGGTAGGATTTTACACACTGTACCTTTCCACCCAATTTCATACGCTTCAAACACAAAGCAGTGACTGCAAACTGAATTTCTAACAGCAGTGAAGTGAAAATCATGACAACAATAACAAGAGTGATAGAAGTTGTAGAGTGAAGAGGGTGGACTAACCTCAGAGTCTCCAGTTTACAGTCTGGACCCTGCAGAAAACCACTCAGCTCCTTCACTGATGAATCCTGCAGTTGGTTCTGACCGAGATCCAGGTGTCTGAGGTGGGAGTCGTTGGACTTCAGAGCTGAGAGCAGCCAATCACAGCTGAGCTCTGACAACCTGCAGCCCTCCAACCTGAATAGAGAAGAAATGATGGAGAGTTTAGAATCAAAGTCAAATGTCGACTTTAGAATCTGACACTCAACAAAGGAGAGAGGGTGAGTGAATGAGCGCTGCAATCTGAAATCTGACCACCAGATGGCAGGATTTTACACTCTGTACCTTTAAACCAGGGGTGCTCACACTTTTTCAACATGCAAGCTACTTTTAAAATGACCAAGTCAAAAAGATCTACCTACTATACAATCGGTGTGTGTGTGTGTGTGTGTGTGTGTGTGTGTGTGGAACGCAGATGTTTTGCTAGCAGCATCTCCCAGGATCTCCGGTGCTTCTGCTGTGCGTGACTTTGAAGCGTATTTTGCGAGCGAGGCGTCTCCGTCAGTTTACGCCAGGATTGCAAGCTCACGTGACAAGCACGGTAGTTTGGCGTGTATTTAAAGAAAACAACAGCCAAACTCTTTTTGCTGTCCCTGTCTGCTCTCATACAGAATGCAGGTATCTGAAGTATACATTGATTTTAACAATTATTATAGTTTCAGATTTAAAATGAAATCTGCTTTATGTCTCCTTTATTTGATCTGAGCGGTGCAGAAGCCGATTCGTCTCATTTACCTTTGACTGTAAAATCCAGCACATATAAAAACAAAATCCAGCACATCGTACATTATGACCAAGATCACTGAGTTCCTGCCTGAACCATTCTACCTGCTGGAAGTGACGAGGACTCCACACGATTGACCTAATGGACACCCCTGCTTCAAACCCAGTTCCACTCATTTCAAACACAAACCAGTGTCTGCAAATTGAATTTCCAACAGCAGTGAAGTGAAAATCATGACGACAACAACAAGAGTGATAGAAGTTGTAGAGTGAAGAGGGTGAACTGACCTCAGAGTCTCCAGTTTACAGTCTGGACTCTGCAGAAAACCACTCAGAACCTTCACTAATGAATCCTGCAGCTGGTTCTGACTCAGGTCCAGGTGTCTGAGGTGGGAGGGGTTGGATTTCAGAGCTGAGAGCAGCCAATCACAGCTGAGCTTTGACAACCAGCAGTACTCCAACCTGAATAGAGAAGAAATGATGGAGAGTTTATAACGATGGAATTTTACCAGGGTGTCATCACTCTGAACATCAAAGTGAAACGTCGACTTCAGAATCTGCAACAAAAGCAGTCTGCAATCTGACCACTAGATGGGAGGATTTTACCCACTGTACCTTCAAGCCCAGTTTAGGGCGTGTTTTCATTGCCTTGCCTCACCACGGTTCGCCTCGGTACGATTGCGTTTTCATTGGCTCTGTGATTACGAGACCGTGGGCAGAGTTGACACGGTAAAGCGGGACAATGTTTTCCCCAGTATTACTTCTGTGCGATACACAACAGCGCAGCGATGGACAAAGTAGAAGTTGTTTCATACCTGCTGCTCGGTCTGTGGTTGCTTTTCTGTTCAAGAAAGAACACTTTCCCTCACTGAAGTCACAGTTGATCATTTATGCAGCAACATTTATCATTTATTGTTTCGTTTTCCATGCGAGCAAATGTGTAGTTCAACCTTCATATTTTCACCAAAAGTAAACACGAGACGGATACAACGGGAAATAGCGTTTATTTAAAAACAAACAGAAAAACAGACAGTAAACACGCCTCCTTATTTGAAATAGCTGCCCTCGCGAGCCAAGGACGACTTTGTTATATGCCGCGGTGTTTGAGGCTTCCTCGCGGCCAAGAGCCACGTCCTCTCGACGAATCAGTATTTCTTCTCTCCTCAAGACTCCTGGGGTTCCCTAGCTTACCGCGCCTCACGCAGGAGCAACTCGATTTGTTTTCTTTACCGAGCGCTTCGCCATTTGCCGTTTGTCGTTTTCGCGAATATGGTTGAACACACTCGCGACGTCGAGGGCATTCCCGGTTCGCCTGCCTCTCCCCAAAAGACGAAAGTAAACATGTATTGAAAAAGCTGTTTTCAAAAACTGTATACACATAAATGTATTTGTACAACACCAATAGTAGCTACTTGTATTCACGGTAAAATGTACCTGACACGGAAGTTCTGTGTCAAAGGAGTTGGCGTGGATGTCCGCTCTGACAGGGAACATCGACGCGGACACGGAGCCAATCCAGTGCCCTGCTCGTTGCTACGTCACCACTAAACTCGCTTCGTCTTGCTCGGACCCTGGGGGATTGAGGTACCAAAACAGCGCCCCCTACAACTGTGTAGCGGCCAGTGCAAACACCCTAACACCATACCATGGCGAGGCGAGGTGAGGCAATGAAAACACGCCCTTTCATTCATTATCAAAAAAAAAGTGACTGCAAATTGAATTTCCAACAGCAGTCAAGTGAAAATCATGACAACAACAACAAGAGTGATAGAAATTGTAGAGTGAAGAGGGTGAACTGACCTCAGAGTCTCCAGTTTACAGTCTGGACTCTGCAGAAAACCACTCAGCTCCTTCACTGTTGAATCCTTAAGGTGGTTCCAACTCAGGTTCAGCTCTCTGAGGTGGGAGGGGTTGGACTTCAGAGCTGAGAGCAGCCAATCACAGCTGAGCTTTGACAACCAGCAGTTCTCCAGCCTGAATAAAGAATCAATATTTGATTTCTTCCATGGTGTAAATGTCATATTCAGAGTCATTTCTCCCTGTTGATGATCCAGATGTGCAGCTGTTGGGATGTTGGAGCTGTTTTCAGTCATCAGAGTCTCATTACAAGTCAAACACATTCAAAGGACAAGATGAAGAAATACTGCTGCACTATTAATCTGCCTCTAATATTTCTTCACACGATCTTCTGCTCAGTCATGTGACCTTCATCACCAATCAACAACTTCCATTGAGCTTCAAAGTGACTGGAGACATTTTCAACACTTTCTTCCACCATCCAAAGTCTTTTCTGGCTGCAGATTGTTGACATGAAAATATCAACAACATCCACTTTGTCTAGATGAGTCTTTAATATCTGCTTCAAAGTCTTCACACTGAGCAGCGTTACACACCAGTTGTCATCTGCTGACACACACTGTCCACCAGTAGAAAGCAGGAACTGACCTGAGAACTTCCAGTCTGCAGTTTGGACTCTGCAGTCCAGCACAGAGCAGCTTCACTCCAGGATCCCTCAGGAAGTTCTCACTCAGGTCCAGCAGTGTGAGGTGGGAGGGGCTGGACTGCAGAGCTGAAGACACCACTGCACACTGAAGCTCTGAGAGTTCACTGGATGAAGGATAGCAGAGAGAGAAGTTGTGGTCGACATGTGAGATTCTAAAGACAGTGAAAGTGAATCAAGACTCATTAATGTCTGATCATCATCATCATCATCATCATCACCATCATCATGTAAATGGAGGGAAGTCCCGCGGTGGTGCAGCATGTGTTTACATCTGTGGTGCGTGGTGCCGGGACACTGCAGTGGTATGCAAACACTGTTCACCACTGGCACAGTTGATGATCATAAAGTGCCGTCCATTCTATCTGCCCTGGCAGTTTACTGCCATTTTGCTAGTTGCAGTTTACATCCCTCCCACCAACAACAGCAGTGAGAGGAATGCTGCACTCAATGAACTGTACCAGGCCATCAGTCATCAACAGACAGCAAACCCAAAAGCATCCTCACTGGAGATTTTAGTCATGCTGACCTCAAGACTGTCCTTCCAAAAGTCCACCAGCATGTTGGATTTCCAACAAGGGTGGACAATGCTTTGTATGTGGAGATGTTCCGAGGGAGGAGCAGGGCTCGTGCTCATGTGCGATCAATTCCACGAGGATTGGGACGCTCAAAGGAAATGGGTGTGCGTTTGTGCGTTCGCAACATTTTGAACATCCAGATTTTTTTGTTTCAGGATGAAATCCATGTACGTTTTTGTAAATGAAGCCCCAGGTCCTCCGTGTCTCCACTACAGTGTCCTCAGTGCAGCTTCACACTCCAGTGTGTTCCAGCCACTGAGTGTCAACATGTCCTGTTGTGACTGACAGTGTTGCTCTGATCTGCTGCTTCAACTCAACATGATGCTCAGTTGTGTGTAAAGTCACTGCAGCTTGGAGCTCCACTGGATCAGAGCTCCTTCACTGGCGTCTCTTCGGACTCCAGTGCATCTTTGATCCAACTGCTGTTTTATTGTCTGCTGCCAAATGAAGGAAGGATGTGATGTGTTTGTGTGTTCAATGTGTTGATTGACTGTCTGCATGAATCCTTCACACTGAACAAAGCTCCTCATTCTGCCACTGTCACATCTTCATCTCCATCCTAGACTCCAGTGGAGCAGCTTTACTGCACTCACCATCCAACACAAAGCAGCTGAGTTAACCCTGTGTTGACAGCCTGCTGCTATAAGTCACCACTCAGTGTTTCCCTCATTGTTTTCTTGGAGACCTGCAGCCACAAGTGGATCTGCTGATGTTGATCCACCCTGTGACTGGAGGAGCTGCTGATATAGCAGAGTGGCTAACACCAAGAGCGCACGCGCACACACACACACACTCATCATCTCCTCATTTTCACCTTCTTGCGTTCATATATTGGTTCTACACAGCAGTAGGTTGTTTATTGTCATAGAAGAGCCTTCAAACATAATTAGTGGGTGAATCTGATAAGTGGCAGATTGTACCAAACGGCAGAAATATTGGACAGCATTGTGAAGCCATTAGAAACTTACTTGGTGCTGAGCTGCACAACCAGGGAAGAAGCACCACAAAGCAGGTGAGAATCATTGTTGGAGGAAGTTGACCAAGAATTCTCTCCAGGTCTGTGTGTCCACTGGTGGTGGCTGTACTTTCACTTTCACCTCCTCTTCACCTTCCTGTCGTGTTTGGGTCAAATCTGATTGATGTACAAGTTAAAACACTCATAAATATTGTGTTTTACATCTGATTGCCTCAAGGCCTTACACTCTACGCACTTGAACATATAAAATTAATTTTGACCTCTTTCATTGAATTTTGAGTGTTTTAATCAACACCTGTGGTGTTCCCGGTCAAAAGTGACCGCCATAGGAAATGAATGGGTATCCAGACCCATACACACCACCCCAACTCATTCACTCACCAATTCACTCACTCACTCATTTCACACTGAACAAAGTCTTTTGCAGGTACACATCTCTTTCCCGGGCTTACGTGCCGACCGTCCCAGGTGAACCAACTTCCTGATGAAACAACGTATCATATCTTATCATTCATTCATCATCCGTACCTGCTTGGTCCTGGTCTCCGCAGCACATCTCATGTCCAATTTCCAGCGTTTTGGGTTCTTCCAGTGTATGGATCGTTGGCTGTGATCTACCAACACTCCGCGCCTCTGATCTGCGACTAAAGTAAGGGGCGGGAGGTGAACACGACCGTGTTGGACTTTGAGTTGCTGCTTTAGTGTTTCAGGATTCCTGGTTCTAGTCTTTCTGATACAGGAAGTGTTGCCTGAAATGACAGCACACTCTGGAAAAAGGTTTAAAAAAAAGTCAGTAATCATGGAACGTCAATAGTCTGTATATACTAAAATATGACATTTCCAGTAAATTAATCAAATGAACTGAATTTGACTTTTTTCAACATATGATGAAGATAAAAACAGTTTTCATCCACTTTTCATCCCCATGAAAAATAACATCTACAATCTGTTTTTCACCACAAATTCCAGAAAACATGAACGATAAACCTTCAAGAGAGTGATAAACATTAACTAGAAGACCACACTTTAGAGAAAGTGCCACTTGAAGCTCAACACCTGGGAGGAGGCTGCCCTCCAGAGAGGCATGTGGAGCAGGATGGTCCATGAAGGCTCAGTACAAATAGAGAGGGACGTCCACAGTGCCGCAGGGAAAAAGAGGCCACTGAGAAAGGAGAGAGCAACCACCAAGACGCGTCCTGACACCTCCACCACCACCACCACCATGACAAGCATTCACACATGCACCCACTGCAATAGAGACTGTGGATCAAGGATTGGCCAGTTCCACATCACAGCAGAGCCACCTACAGGAGGACGATCACACTCGCTTCAAACAATGTCACTGAGTCTCCAGTGGAGTGAAACAGACACTGGTCCACCTCTCACTGACCCTGTTGACTGGTATCACATTTCATGTGGATCCATGAGTCAGTGAGGACTCACCCTGCTGCTGCTGCTGCCTCCACTCAACATGGAGCCTGACGGAGAACCACTTGGGCTTTGAGCTGCTCCCCGTTACCTGAAATCCCAGAGCACTGTGAATGATTGAGTGAGTGAGTGAGTGAGTGAGCTCCCTGTTTCAAACAGACACAACTAAACTTGGGACATAAATATCACATTCATCAGTTGTTTGAAATCCCCGAGGGTTGAGCTTTCAGGAACTGTTTTTTCTGTGTTCTTTTGTCATCGGGCAGCTGAGTGGGCAGCTCAGCGGGCAGCTGAGTGGTCCTCAACCCACTGCTGTGCAACCTGATGTCTGCATGGAGGACTTGTGCTGCTTCAATCGAGATCTTCAAGCTGTTCAAATTGTGTCCAGACTCGCTCTCTAACCCCCCCCCCCCCACACACACACACCTGTTTCTTTGGCTGGTGAACTCTGCCAGAGGATCTGGAGCCAAACTATGCAGTACTTTAGAAATCAAAATTAAATCTGCAAATGTGTGAAGACTGTCCCAGTTTAAAAGACTGTGGGCCAGATCCACAAAGCGATTGCGCGGCTTTTGCGCCTGAAAATCCGTGTAAATAGCGCCAAAAACGGTGATTCCGATCCACAGAGAGGACGCAAACGTGAAAATCGGCGCAAAAGTAGCGGCAGGGTTGCGCCAGACTCATTTGAATGTATTTAAATGAGTCATTACGCGCAAAATGACCCCCCCCCCCCTCTATGCGAATATGCCTAATTCAAACCGTGGCAGATCCAGAAAGAGTTTGCGCTCGTGTCTGCGCGCAGTTTGACAGACGCAAACACCGCCGGCCAAAACCAGGCGTAGCTTCTGTCTGTCAAAGTGTTTCTGGCTTCTGAGTGTAACTTTCCTCTCTGAAAAGCCTGCAATATATATATATATATGTGTGACCTCTCCTACTGTCCTGCTTGCTGTATAATGAAGACTTGCAGAAGTCAGGTGTGGAGCAGCAGTTTATTCTCTGAAACAGAATGGGACACAACCATAACTTGCTCCGTGAAACTTGGTCACCTCCTGTTTCATGGGCTTCCTCTGTACTGAAGTAGTGATCGTATAGTTGTTTTTACAATACAAATAATATTAAAAATAAAATACATTTTTCTACAAAATACAAAAAAATTACATTCGCAATTTAAATAATTCACTCCCTAAAGCTCCATTTTTATACACTGTAACATTCTTCCAGTTACACACACATACCTGAAACAGAATGGGACACAACCATAACTTGCTCCGTGAAACTTGGTCACCTCCTGCAGAGACAACGTGCTCCGTATGAGAGCTGTGTGCTGCTAATGGACATGCTAGCATGTTAATCGTTTTTAATAGCAATAAAAAAAAAACAACCGAACTTTGCTTTTAAAAAATTTTTTTAATGAAAGACACCAGCACACATTTAAACACTCAAACACAGTTACATGAAGCATAGCTCAACTTATTGCATTAATTTCTGTCTCAGCAGGGAGGAGACCGTCTCACCTGCTTCATGGGCTTCCTCTGTACTGAGGATCGCCCAGAATGCAAAGCGCTAACTTCAAAATAAAATACAAAATAAAATAAAAATAAAATATAAAGTGCCATGGCTGTGCCCCAACCAAGTTTAAAAATGATTGAACACAATTTAATAACACGGTTACATATGTAGGTCCCCAAATCTTACATATAGATCAGCATAGACTACAGTATATATGCCAATATTTTAGATCGGCTATGAAAAATACAAATGGTACTCAGGTGTTGGTGACAAACGCGTCTTGCATCGTAATGCCAGGAGCGCTTTTATCCTAGCAGAGTTTCACTGTCAAACACATGCACTCACCAACAACCTTTGGCGCAAACTGCTCTCAGGTTGCCAGACCGCAACATTCGCACCTGTTTCAGGTGCCGCATTCGTGGGCGTGTTTGCGCCTGCATGTCATTAGCGCAAAAACCTTTGTGGATACCCGCAACTGTTGCGCAAATTGCCGCCACAATCCCGCCGCAAAATGCGCCGCATTTTAGCGCTGCGCGCCCTTTTTTGAGGATCTACCCCTGAGAGCAGCTACACACACACACACACACACACACACACACACACACACACACACACACACACACACACACACACACACACACACACACACACAGCAGCTCTAATTGGCTGAGAGCTAAATATCTTCTTATCTTTCTGGGTGTAAATGAATCTGTCCATTTTTTAAATGTCGAAATTTAACATTTGGTTTCTATTTTTTCAGATATTATTTCTGTCAAATTCATTTGAATCAACAGAAGAAGAAAATCTTTGTGTAGCTCAAACTTTGTGCGTCTTTGTGTTCAGTTTTTCTGCTGTAGTTGTGCTTTTCTTTTCATTCCAGATGAATTCCACTCCATTTCCTTTTCAAACCTTGTAGGTGTTGAGTGAGCTGCAGCGCCCCCTGGCTACAAGTTTCATACTGTGACTCTGCCGACCGAGGTAAAAAACCAACAAACTGACACTTTGCTGAGGACCTCCTGGAGGAGCTGAAGGTGCAGAACCTTCTCAGGCCTCTCTGAGGAGGAACTTGCGGCTGTCGGTCCTCTGCTGCCCCCTGCTGGTCACACAGGCATCTTACACCTCCGTTCGTCTGTTCAGCACAGTGCTTCCTGAACACCTCACCGGCACACTACAGCCGCCTGCTAGCACAAAGCTGCGCAGAGCCTCCTCGTTGTTCTCCTCACCTGGAGGACGCTTGGTGATCAAGACCTGTGGCCCAAAACTCGGTCCTATAAGATAAGTGCAGGAACACTGCTGCCTCGCCCGCACTTGATTGCGCTAGCCGCCCTGTACAGACGGTCGACGGTGCATGTTGCTTCCGTCGAAGTGTGTGTGACATCATGGATGTCTTGTTTTAGGATATAATATAATTCATTGCACAAACTGTCAGGCTAAGTATAAGAGCTATAGTCTACTACAATCAGTCGTGCCAAAAAAGAGACATTGTCTTTATTTTTCATTTTTATTTTATTGTGTCAGCATTAAGCAGTTAAAGGTCTACTCTTTTCAGCCATAAAGCCCTGATGGTATGCTTTACCTTGATCTAACAAGGAGAACCAAGAGTGGCCTCCCAGGCCATCCATGATGTCTTGCACTCTTGGAATTGGCTGGCGGTCAGGGATTGTCTTTTTGTTAAGCTCACGGTAGTCTATGCACAACCGCAAGCCACCACACTTCTTGTGGACACAGACGACTGCAGATGCATACGGTGAGTTCGATTTTCTTATCCTGTGTGTGTGTGTGTGTGTGTGTGTGTGTGTGTGTGTGTGTGTGTGTGTGTGTGTGTGTGTGTGATTGCATTGTTTGTTTTTCTTGCTATTTCAGTACATGTGACAGATTTTAGGGAACTTTTAGTAACCAACTGTTTATCTTTTCTTTTGTAGTCGCTGAGAGCTGCTGGTGGTGGCGGTGTCCCGGGTGGTGGGCCCCTTCGAGTGCTGTGACCCGGGATTGTGGTTGTTTTCTTCTTCTTTTTTTGCACTTCACTTTCTTTGCAGGTGTGTCACGTGTGAGTGGGGTGTTCCTTGTTTTCTTTGGTTCCTCCCCCGTTTGGCCCCCTCATCGGTAAGCCTCAGTTTCTACACCAAGAATAAGGAGCTCAGTAGCTCCGTTTTAAGTGTTGGTCTGTTTGTTCCTTTTATTTTTAAATGTTGAATAAAAGTTGGTTTCATATTTTAAACATTCTGAACCACGTCTCCTACTCCTTCCTCGTAGAACTTACCTGTGTGCCTAATTATTACTTTTGTGTTTAGTAGAACTCTCTGGGTGAAATTCCCAGGGTGGCGTTGTCGGTTCCTTTTCATTTTGTTAAATTCCCAATATTAAATCTTGCTTTATCAGATAGCCATAACCACTCTCATCGCCACAGGATATTTGAGTCAACTGAGTCAAACTGTCGTGTCTACTTCCCAGTCTCAATAAAAATGTTCACTACTGCTTTGTGCGAGCTTCTTAAATGGAGGTTTGTCGGGGTTTTTCCCTTTTTAGAAGCAAGCCACATATTTTGTGTCTTTCCACCACAAGACATTGGCTTTTGTCACTCTCTTCGTCGTATTGGGAAAAAGTGGCATATCGGACTTTCCCGCCGCGAGTCGCTCGTCAACATACTGCTGTGAAAGAGGGGTGACACAGAACACGAGGTGCATTTAGGTGCTGCTGCGTAAAACTAAAACATTTTCCTGGGCAAATATTCATTTGACAGACGTAAACGAAGTGAAATATGACTTCAATTTAAGTTTGTTTTAGTTTGTTTTCATAAACACACAAAAAAGTTTGAGTTAGTTATCGTTTTTGAAAAAAGTTCTTGACTTCTACTTTAGAGATATTGATGACGAGTTGTTGTATATAAACGGTGTGACTATGTGGTTCAGCAAGCGGTGGTGCTGTCTGTACATAGCTTAGCAAACGGCTAGCGCTAGCACCCCCTTTCAATGCCAGAGTGAAAAGATCCACACGGAGTGTTATGACCCACGGGTGGGTCTAGGTGCCTCTATCTTTGTGTCTGTGTGTGTGTCTGGATGTCGGCTGCTGATTGGACGCGCCACGGCTGAGAAGGAGGAGCAGTCGAGCCAGCCTGACGGTCGTCCCTCCTCCGCTCCCAACTCTGCAGTTCGTCACTTCTGAAATGGTGTTAGAGCACGCAGCCGTAGGTAGTGATGGCCGATGGAGGCTTTGTTGAAGCTTCGACACTTGTTTCAAAAAATGGTTCATTACTCGAGGCTTCAATGACACAGTGCTCGAGGAGGTCATCTAGTGCTCAATAAAATGAAGTGCAATGGAAACGTGTTCATTGTTTCATAGGTTGTTTGGGATTTGATTCGCCATGCATTCTTGTTGGACAACACTACATGCTTGTATGGTTCAATGCTGACACAATAAAATAAAAATGAAAAATAAAGACAATGTCTCTTTTTTGGCACGACTGATTGTAGTAGACTATAGCTCTTATACTTAGCCTGACAGTTTGTGCAATGAATTATATTATATCCTAAAACAAGACTAAATAGCCCATAGTTTAAAAATATGTTCAATAGTAAGTGTTCAGTGGGTCAGATGTCAAATGTGATCTATTTAAAATGTAGAATAGATGAGCTAAATAACACATATATAATACACATTGATGGGAATTGAACCGTCGCCTCAGTCTTGCAAGTCCAAGATTGTCATAATGTACCACAAACCCAAATCACACTCCCTTTTTTCATCGAAGCTGTTTGAGTAGCGTTAGCACACCGTGATTCCTCATCATCTACAAGCCTACACTTCAAATAATTATGAGAAAAATCCAACGTAAAGAGAGCACTTCCATTAGGAAATAGTCAACATGAAATTTCGTCTTCTACTGACACCTGCTGGTCAAATTGAATAGTTGCAAATATTGTGAAGAAGTTGTCATCTAATTCTAGTCCTAAACAATATGGCCATTCGAAGTGAAGTATTAAGACAATTAATCAGGTTTGTACTGCTTGATTGAACACATTCATCCCGTTCCAGTGCACGAAAACCCACTTCCCTTCAGGACCGTGTCAGCGAAGCCAAAACTTCCTTGAGTTTCCCACCATGTGTTGCGCGACTCCCGTGGGGTACGGTGTGGAGGCAAACACAATCGATCACAGACTCCTGGATTCAGATCGCCGTGCGGATCACTGTTAACATCACTTTTTAACACCAACAACAAAAAAATATAAAAGATAAAATACTAAATGAATGAATTAAATCTTATTCAATTTAACCATTTCTAACATTTCTTTTTAACACTTTTCATCTTTTTTAACATTAACGCAGTATTTTGATCAATTACATGACTCTTCAATTATAACCCTTTACACACTCCCCCTCAACAAAGATGTCGTCCTCGACATGAAACGATTAGGGCAGATGCATATCATCCAATCAAAATATTCAAACAGTTCGTATGCAGACATTTGGCCTACTTAAAGTCCTTAAGTGTTTGCAATATGTGTGTAGCGCAGATCAAGCTGCTTCATCAGTCCATTGTGAGTGTATTTGTGTGTATTAACACTCTGCTTTCTCAAAAGTCCATGCGTGTATGGGATGTGTGTGTGTGTTTGTCACACTCGGCTTTTACACAGTCCATGAATGTATGTGGTAGCACTCAGCTTCTGGAAAAGTCCATGAGAGTGCATGTGTGTGTATAACAGTCCATGAAATGTATGAGTGTGTGTTCTGTGTTCTCAACAGTCCATGAAATGTATGAGTGTGTGTTCTGTGTTCTCAACAGTCCATGAAATGTATGAGTGTGAGTGCTTTGTGGTCAGTACCCATGTAGGAGTACCGGTTGATGGTGGGGAACCGGCACAGCATACCTCCATTGCATCCCTGCTATTTCTCGTTCATGAGGCAGAACTTGGTGTAAATATTGAGGATGAGCTTGTGGCCCGACGCTGTAACAAACTGGTTTACCCAGTTCATTGTAGGTGAAGACTCTTGGTGCCCGTCTCTCTCTCATCGGCCTTCTGGAAAGCTGCAGAGCCTCACTGGGATTTCCACTTGGAACAGGTGATGCAGGTGCTGGTGTACTGTCCTCTGCAGGAACCTCCTCTGGACAGACAATTTCTACCTGGTTTGGTGCACAGCTTTGATCCAGCAAGTGTGATTCACTTTGATTGTCATTTGTCCGTTCCATCGGTTCCTCCCTGGAGTCAGCGTTCATAGTATCATTCACAGATTCGGTTTCGGTTAGGACTGTGTTGTCATCAGCCTGAGACTGCATTGCTGGTGGAGGTTGTACTGGCAAGTAGCAATACCAATCATCCTCATCCTCATCGTCACTGCTATTTTCAGATTGTACTGTGTTGTCACCTTTGTCATCACTGATGCTCTTTTTCTTTGGCAGTTTAACAACTTTAAGTGGGATTTCCAATGGTAAGTAATTACAGGGAAGAAGAAGGTTCCGATGCAGGATCCTGCTGTCTCTTTTTCTCCCTTGCTCAGGCACAACTTCGTAGATTGGAAGCTCTTTGTTTACCTGACGCACAACTTTGTAGATACAGTCTTCCCAGTGACTGCGGAGTTTGCCTGTCCCACCCCTGGGAGTCATGTTTCTGACAAGGACGTGGTCACCCTCTTCCAACACAGAGCTCCTGACTTTGTTGTAATTCCTTTTTCCTCTATCTGCAGATTTTTGTGCCCTTTCTCTGGCAATCTCATATGCTTCTTGCATCCCACTCTTCCATTTTTTCATTTGTTGCTGGTGGTCTGAGGTTCCAGTCTCTGGTGTTAGTCTAAATAGTAAGTCAATAGGAAGTCGTGGAGCTCTTCCAAACAACAAGTAGAAGGGGGAGAATCCCGTGACGTCACTCCTCGTACAGTTGTATGAGTAGATGAGCTTGTTTAATGACTCCTTCCAGTTAGCTTTCTCCCTCTCTGTGAGCGTTTTCAGCATCTGTAGGAGCGTTCTGTTAAAGCGCTCAACTTGACCATTGCCTTCTGGATGATATGGTGTCGTTCTTGAGCCTACAATGCCACAGTTTTTCGTCAACTGAGCAAACAGTTGATTTTCGAACTCGCCTCCTTGATCGTGATGTATTCTCAAGGGGAATCCGAACTTCAGGGCATAGTCGTTAAATATTTTGTCAGCTACTGTTTTGCCAGACTTTGATGTGGTCGCGTAGGCTTGTGCAAACCTTGTAAAATGATCAATTATTACCAATATATACTCATATCCCCCCGAACATCTATCTAGATGCAGGAAATCAACAGACACTAATTCAAAAGGCTGAGTAGTGATAATGCTGGTGAGAGGTGTTCTCGTTTCTCTACTGGGCTTCTTGCTTTTCAGACAGGAGCAACTTGAAGACACATAATGTTCAATCTCTCTCTGCATCTGTGGCCAGAAGAATCTGTCTCTTACCAACGAGGTTGTTCTTTCTGCTCCTTGATGTCCCATCTCATTATGTAGTGCTTTTAATACTGTGTCTTTGTACTTTTCAGGAAGGACCATTTGTGTTCTTACAGCTGTTTTGCGACGCAGAACGCCATCATCATCCAGCATCAGCCTCTCCCATTCACGCATCAGCCGTTTAGACTGCATACTGAATGACTTCAACTGTTGAATTGTGGGCTTGATACCAGACATCATAGACTCAACCACAGGGCCAATGTGCTGATCCTCTCTTTGGGCCAGACAGATCTCTTCAGGAGGGATAGGCTGATGCGCTGAGTCACCTATTGCTGTACACTGTGCTGACAGGGTCATAGGCCATAGAATGGTGCCCTGCTCCTCAACAGACTGTACTGTGGCTTGTACTGATCGAGATGAGAGTTCCTCTGTACACTCCTCCATCAGAGTCTCAATATCAACAGGCATCCTGGAAAGAGTGTCAGCATCTGTATTCTCTCTGCCTGGACGGTACTTGACAGTGATGTGAAAATCTGCCAGCTCAGCTACCCACCGACATCCAGTCGCATTCAGTTTGGCTGTTGACAACACATAAGTGAGCGGATTATTGTCTGTATAGACAGTGCAAGAGGAGCTGATCAAATAGTCTCTGAATTTTTCACAGACAGACCACTTTAGAGCCAGGAACTCCAGTTTCCCTGAGTGAAGATGATAGTTCTTCTCAGACTCGGTAAGTGTGCGTGATGCATATGCAATGACTCACATCTTTCCAGCTTGCTCTTGATATAAAACTGCACCGAGTCCTTGATTGGAGGCATCTGTGTGTAGAACAAAAGGTTTACTAAAATCGGGAAATGCAAGAATGGGTGGCTCTACTAAACAGTCTATCAACTTCTCCAGTAGTTCTTGATGTTTGTCAGTCCATGTAATGGGCTGATTTGAGGGAACCCCTTTGCATTTTACTTTCATCTGTGTTCTCTTTGTGCCTCTTGGTTTGTTTTCAGACTGTTGCGTATCTGGGGATGCTTTTAGGAGGTTGTAGAGGGGGCTGGCAATGCAGGAGAAGCCTCTAATATACTGTCTGTAGTAGCTAAGGAGGCCCATAATGGTTCGAAGCTCTCCTACTGTGCGAGGTCTTTTCTCTTTCAGGACTCTCACTGCAATAGTGTCAGCCGGATCCATTTTACTGCCCTCTGCTGATACTATGCGTCCCAGGTAGCGCACTTCCCGCCTGAAGAGCTCACATTTGCTGGGCTTCAATTTAATGCCATGGTGTCGGAGCCGCCTTAGTACTGTTCTGACATCCTCCACGTGGGCTAAAAATGCTTTGCTGAACACTATTGTGTCATCGAGATATGGGATACAAATTTCATCCCTTAGACCCTCCAGACAGTCCTCCATACATCGCTGGAAGGCAGCGGGTGCATTCATCAGGCCGAATGGTATCCTGATCCACTCATACAGACCCCAGGGGGTCACAAAAGCAGTTAAAGGTCTACTCTTTTCAGCCATAAAGCCCTGATGGTATGCTTTACCTTGATCTAACAAGGAGAACCAAGAGTGGCCTCCCAGGCCATCCATGATGTCTTGCACTCTTGGAATTGGCTGGCGGTCAGGGATTGTCTTTTTGTTAAGCTCACGGTAGTCTATGCACAACCGCAAGCCACCACACTTCTTGCGGACACAGACGACTGCAGATGCATACGGTGAGTTCGATTTTCTTATCCATCCCTGTGCAATCAGGTCATGCAGATAGTCCTTCATTTCTCTGTACAATGGCTGGGGAACAGACAGGTAAGTTTTTGCAACAGCCTCAGTGTCTGTTAATGAGATAGAGAGCTGTAGCTTGTCTATACACCCAATATCATTCTCTGATTTGGAGAAGGAAGCTGATTCATCTCTCAACATTTTTTGTACCACTGCTTTTTCAGGCTCAGTAAGATGATTTAGGTCAATTGGGGGGTCCCAAGCATCACTGGAGGCTTCATCCTTTTCCACATCCACTTGACTCACCACGGCTGTAGAGACAGGTGGAAATTTGCGAAGACTGAGGCAGGGTAAACAGCTTGAATTGGTTGCACTGTTCCTACAACTGTTCTCCCAGCCAACACAATATCATGGTCCGTGGGGTTCTGTACATCAATGATAATGAATGGCTTCACTCCTTTTTTTAGTTTCACAAGGGTGTCGCAGAACTCGAGCCCCTCTGCCCACTGTGGGTTTACATCAGGCTCAAATATGAGGGTGATTTCCTCTTGAAAGGGAGATGTTTGTACACGGCATTCTACCTTAATAGAAGTGTGTTTAGGCACATTTAGTCTCTCTTTTGTTGTTTTTACCATGTACTCATATGTCTGTTCTGTGCTCACTTGTTCCACACAGGTTTGAACACCACTTGTTTCAAATCCAGGAAATGCTGCCACGACACACTGAATCAACTGATGCTTGTTGGCTGTGTTAGACTGTTTTAACTCGGTGTCAACAATGAGCCCTATTACATTGGAACCGATGATGGGCCGGGCCAGACTGGTGCCTTTCATGACAAGTGTGGGGACGATAACCTCTGTCACTGGAGCTCCATCAGTAGCGGCTGAGTAGCGGACCATTTGTGTTCTTACAGCTGTTTTGCGACGCAGAACGCCATCATCATCCAGCATCAGCCTCTCCCATTCACGCATCAGCCGTTTAGACTGCATACTGAATGACTTCAACTGTTGAATTGTGGGCTTGATACCAGACATCATAGACTCAACCACAGGGCCAATGTGCTGATCCTCTCTTTGGGCCAGACAGATCTCTTCAGGAGGGATAGGCTGATGCGCTGAGTCACCTATTGCTGTACACTGTGCTGACAGGGTCATAGGCCATAGAATGGTGCCCTGCTCCTCAACAGACTGTACTGTGGCTTGTACTGATCGAGATGAGAGTTCCTCTGTACACTCCTCCATCAGAGTCTCAATATCAACAGGCATCCTGGAAAGAGTGTCAGCATCTGTATTCTCTCTGCCTGGACGGTACTTGACAGTGATGTGAAAATCTGCCAGCTCAGCTACCCACCGACATCCAGTCGCATTCAGTTTGGCTGTTGACAACACATAAGTGAGCGGATTATTGTCTGTATAGACAGTGCAAGAGGAGCTGATCAAATAGTCTCTGAATTTTTCACAGACAGACCACTTTAGAGCCAGGAACTCCAGTTTCCCTGAGTGAAGATGATAGTTCTTCTCAGACTCGGTAAGTGTGCGTGATGCATATGCAATGACTCACATCTTTCCAGCTTGCTCTTGATATAAAACTGCACCGAGTCCTTGATTGGAGGCATCTGTGTGTAGAACAAAAGGTTTACTAAAATCGGGAAATGCAAGAATGGGTGGCTCTACTAAACAGTCTATCAACTTCTCCAGTAGTTCTTGATGTTTGTCAGTCCATGTAATGGGCTGATTTGAGGGAACCCCTTTGCATTTTACTTTCATCTGTGTTCTCTTTGTGCCTCTTGGTTTGTTTTCAGACTGTTGCGTATCTGGGGATGCTTTTAGGAGGTTGTAGAGGGGGCTGGCAATGCAGGAGAAGCCTCTAATATACTGTCTGTAGTAGCTAAGGAGGCCCATAATGGTTCGAAGCTCTCCTACTGTGCGAGGTCTTTTCTCTTTCAGGACTCTCACTGCAATAGTGTCAGCCGGATCCATTTTACTGCCCTCTGCTGATACTATGCGTCCCAGGTAGCGCACTTCCCGCCTGAAGAGCTCACATTTGCTGGGCTTCAATTTAATGCCATGGTGTCGGAGCCGCCTTAGTACTGTTCTGACATCCTCCACGTGGGCTAAAAATGCTTTGCTGAACACTATTGTGTCATCGAGATATGGGATACAAATTTCATCCCTTAGACCCTCCAGACAGTCCTCCATACATCGCTGGAAGGCAGCGGGTGCATTCATCAGGCCGAATGGTATCCTGATCCACTCATACAGACCCCAGGGGGTCACAAAAGCAGTTAAAGGTCTACTCTTTTCAGCCATAAAGCCCTGATGGTATGCTTTACCTTGATCTAACAAGGAGAACCAAGAGTGGCCTCCCAGGCCATCCATGATGTCTTGCACTCTTGGAATTGGCTGGCGGTCAGGGATTGTCTTTTTGTTAAGCTCACGGTAGTCTATGCACAACCGCAAGCCACCACACTTCTTGCGGACACAGACGACTGCAGATGCATACGGTGAGTTCGATTTTCTTATCCATCCCTGTGCAATCAGGTCATGCAGATAGTCCTTCATTTCTCTGTACAATGGCTGGGGAACAGACAGGTAAGTTTTTGCAACAGCCTCAGTGTCTGTTAATGAGATAGAGAGCTGTAGCTTGTCTATACACCCAATATCATTCTCTGATTTGGAGAAGGAAGCTGATTCATCTCTCAACATTTTTTGTACCACTGCTTTTTCAGGCTCAGTAAGATGATTTAGGTCAATTGGGGGGTCCCAAGCATCACTGGAGGCTTCATCCTTTTCCACATCCACTTGACTCACCACGGCTGTAGAGACAGGTGGAAATTTGCGAAGACTGAGGCAGGGTAAACAGCTTGAATTGGTTGCACTGTTCCTACAACTGTTCTCCCAGCCAACACAATATCATGGTCCGTGGGGTTCTGTACATCAATGATAATGAATGGCTTCACTCCTTTTTTTAGTTTCACAAGGGTGTCGCAGAACTCGAGCCCCTCTGCCCACTGTGGGTTTACATCAGGCTCAAATATGAGGGTGATTTCCTCTTGAAAGGGAGATGTTTGTACACGGCATTCTACCTTAATAGAAGTGTGTTTAGGCACATTTAGTCTCTCTTTTGTTGTTTTTACCATGTACTCATATGTCTGTTCTGTGCTCACTTGTTCCACACAGGTTTGAACACCACTTGTTTCAAATCCAGGAAATGCTGCCACGACACACTGAATCAACTGATGCTTGTTGGCTGTGTTAGACTGTTTTAACTCGGTGTCAACAATGAGCCCTATTACATTGGAACCGATGATGGGCCGGGCCAGACTGGTGCCTTTCATGACAAGTGTGGGGACGATAACCTCTGTCACTGGAGCTCCATCAGTAGCTAACTTGAATGTAATTTCAACCCAGCCAACATATGGCATACTTTCTCCATTAGCTGCAGTGATATCTAGGCTGTTGTCAGCTTCCAGTATTTCATTAATGTCTCTGGGCACCACATTTGGCAAGTTTTCCCTCCTCCATTTCTCGTCGATTATTGTTACCTGAGACCCCGAATCCCATAGAGCTCTAGTCATTTTGTTTTGGATGTAACAGTCGATCAGATACTTTTTTCCAATTAGTGGAGCCATTTTTACTTGTGTCTTTTGCTTTGATGACTTTGCTTGGACCGTCTCACATGATGTTTGTGCACAATGGTTTTTATGAACAGTCCAGTTTTCAGCCTGGCAGAACTTGGAACAGTACAGCACTTTTTTGCATGACGTGCATTGTCTGAGTTTCATGTTATTACCCTTTCTGCCACAGTGTACACAGAACTGGGACAATGTTGTTGGATGAGTCACTCCCTGTCTCGCTGGAGTGACCCGACTCCGTTTAAAGGATTGCTCCTCACCTGCCTTGCTTCCCTCATCCTGCAGCCGGCCAGGAAGTGCTCGCTGCTGCCACAGCCATAGCAATGCATACAGTCTTCAGTGTTGTTTTGCTGACGGCGTCGAGGGGCTGCCGTTGGGAATGCGGGCTGGGGGACGACCATGTGGTTATACCGATTGTGACTGCCTCGTTGACCATAGCCTGGCAGAGACCATTGTCCTGGCGGTGGCATCTGTGATGGGGAAGAGACTGTCATCTGCTGAATAACATTATCTTGTGGACCTCCTACTTGGTTGGTGTTTGGCGAAGGTGAGCACTGAGGTTTCTGTATGAACTCTTTGATTTCAGAAACTTCTGCTTTCAGGTCGTTCAGAAGAGCCATGTTGGACCGCATTTCCTTGAGCTCAGACAGGATGTCTGGTTGCATCTTACTGCTGGTCTGCTGGACTGTTGTTTTCTCTTTCTTTTCTCCAGGACTGTCGCAGGTCTGTGCAGAATGGATGGCTGCAGAACGGTGTGGCGTTAGCATTCTCCTCTTGTCCTGTCTCTCATTTTCATAGGCACAAGAAGTGTTTAGTTTTTCCAATAGCAGCTCATCAGAAACATTTGGCTGCTTAAGATATGGTTGAAGATCACGTTTAATGTTGTCGCTTTGCAAACCAGTTAATACTGTGTGCAGGAACATGTTTTGGACAAGACCAGGGTCATATTTTAATCCAGACTCAGATTCTTGTGATGCAAATAAAATCTTTTGTCTCAGGTCCAATGCACGAATAACAACATTTTGAGGGGTCTCTTTAGCACCTTGAACCTCAGAACTTAACTGCTTGTAAAGATCTGTTGCACTTTTCTCCTGATAGTGGCACCTGAGGATACGTCTCAGTGTGGGCAATGTCAGATTAGTTTTACCCTCTAGATAACTGCGGAGTTGCATACCAGGAGCAATAGCCCTTATCACAGCATCCAATATCTCCACCTCGGGGAAGCCCTTGCTCAAACCATGCTCTATTTGGCGTGCAAGACTGGAAAAGGTAAGGCGATCTTTCTGTCCGGGCTCACCAATTTGGCCAGATATTTTAAAATCTTTATGCCATGAATGTGGAGCTTGAGAGAGGGTGGTATGGGGGGCTGACAATCTGTTGTGTGTGGTGACTCCCCTTGATGGTTTTTCACACTCACTTTGTCTCTTCATCAACGACGACCGAAGTTTCAGTGCCTCAATTCCCTTAGACAACCGCATCTGTTCCTCATTTTTTTCATTTGCTTGACTTTGCTGGCGTTCATCTTGTTTCTGAGACATGTTAACTTGTTCAGTGGGTTGAGATACATTCCCAGTTAGAGTTTTCTCACTAACAGCCTGGCACTGAATTATTGTATCCATTAGGGGGAGGAGTTCAGCCATACCATCATCCTCTAATTCTCTTAACTCCTCTCGTTGCAAATGGTTGCTTATCATTGAAATCAGTGATGTTTTGTTCTTGCCACTTACATGCTCAAATTCTGGACCGGAGATTGTCAAGAAATCACACAAGTTCACAAGGTGGTCCTTTGACAGTGTGCACAATCCTTGTATTACCTCAAGCTGTAGTTTCTCTAGCTCTGGTGACTCCATATTCCGCGTAGTGACGAGGTAATAAGTTGGCCGTGATAGCGTTAGCTCCGAGTTAGCGGCGTCAGCTCTCCTGGTAACTTTATTGTACCTCAGATTGCAAGCAGGCTGTATCAGGGATCCCGCAGTTCACTGCAGTTACTTCACTACCAGATGTCGCTGGACTGGGTGATTTGGGTAGGCTGAACGACAACGGGGCGTGTTTCGTAATAAAAGTTAGCCCACGTAGCGCTCATCCCAGCGGTGCCTCCAAAATGTTGCGCCCCTGAAAGCAGGGAGAAGTTATAACACAGGGTGATGACAGTGCTTCCTCATCAGAGTGTTTATTGCAATGAGATTTATTTATTTATTTATTATTAATCGCTTACACACGCACGCACACGCGCACGCAGCAAAATTACTTTCGATCAAACCGAAAATATTCCATAACACGCTCTTAGCGTCCAAAACATTTTTATAATATTCCCACACCCCTTTACTGCTTTCCTGCTCACGACACACCTGAAAACAGGGAGAAGTTATCACACAGGGTGATGACAGTGCTTCCTCATCAGAGTGTTTATTGCAATGAGGAAGACACTGCGACTCCCGTGGGGTACGGTGTGGAGGCAAACACAATCGATCACAGACTCCTGGATTCAGATCGCCGTGCGGATCACTGTTAACATTACTTTTTAACACCAACAACAAAAAAATATAAAAGATAAAATACTAAATGAATGAATTAAATCTTATTCAATTTAACCATTTCTAACATTTCTTTTTAACACTTTTCATCTTTTTTAACATTAACGCAGTATTGTGATCAATTACATGACTCTTCAATTATAACCCTTTACACATGCAATGCGAGCTAGCGATTCACAATACTATTTCATCACAAACATGGATGTAAAAAATAAAAAGGGACAAAAAATGAAACTTCAGGAACACCACCCATTGCAATACAAGCAGAACTGGGCCGAAGTTTTATATTATGTACACCACAACACAGCCTTCTGGTGGACAAGCCATACTATTTAATCCGTGTCCTCCTATGGCACTTCCGTGGGAGGAACCTCGTCGTAGAGGTCACGTGCTGGTTGCGCGTCACTCCACCAATCACCTCGGGGAAGGTCTGAGACAAGAGCCTAATCGTTGCCCTTGCAGGGTACCTGATACAGGTGAGTGAGTATATGGAAAATATGGGTCAGCGTGGGCAGTCGTAACCGGAGAAACTTGCTGGCGGAAATGATGCACTACAAGTGGATGTGACGCTAACTAACTTGGAATCGCTTGCGGCTGGCAAATGAGTGCGATGGATAAGGTGGAGCAATGATTCAGACTACTCTCCCTCCACTTTTTTTGTTTTGTATGAGCGTTTAAAAAAAACAACAACAGAATGATAATCAAATAAATCGAATAAGCTTTAGTTTATTAATCAGAATTAAAACAAGTAGGTTTTGCCCTTACAAGGTTGTAGATTTGTTATAGATGAGTTCCTTTGTTGTAGTTTGGCGCTTGAAAAACTATATATGGGATGTACCATGACCTGAGGGATTTCCTCATCCCATCCCAGCTTGGTTCTGATGCTGAATGTGAATGTATCTTGCTGTACATCCCACTGAGCTCCAAGGGCCCTCTCCATAGGGAGCTGGTCTCTGTCAAGGTTAAGTGTTTTTACCTCTTTAGCTCTCTGCTCTTCAGGAATGGCGGCCAGCACCGAGCGATGATTGCTCACCCACTTATTGAGCTTAAATCCACCTCTACCGCACAGGTCTGTTAGCTGCTGGTACAGATGTATTGCTTGTTCCACCGTGCTGACGGCCTTTAGACAATCATCCACGTAGAAATTTTGACGAACAGTGTTTATAACCTCGGCTGGGAAGTCATGCTGATTGTTGTCGGTTGCTTTCAGCAGGGCGAATGAAGCACAGCTTGGAGATGACACTGCCCCAAAGATGTGGACTAGCATCCTGTGCTCTTGTAGGTCCTTTGTAATGTCCCCATCTGGCCACCAGAGGAAGCGTAAGAAGTTTACATCCTGGTTGAAAACTCTTACTTGATGAAACGTTCCCTCAATGTCAGTCATGAATGCTACAGGGCCTTGGCGAAAACAAAGCAGCACACCTAGCAGTGTACTTGTCAAATTGGGACCCTGCAGGAGCTCTTTATTTAATGATGTTCCACAGTAGGTGGCAGTACAGTCAAATACCACACGCAAGTTTTTTTTTGCGTGGGTGATAGACGCCATGGTGTGGTATAAACCACACCTTTCCACTTTCATGATCCAATTCATCTATTGGCACAATTTCTGCATAATTCTTTGCAAAAACATCTTTCATGCAATCTTTGTACTCACTGAAGAACTTGTCCTTCCTCTTGAACCTTTTCAGAAGATGATGTGCTCTTTGCTGGGCCACAGCTTTGTTGTACGGAAGCCTCACATCAGCTTTACGAAAGGGCAGCCTTAGGCTGTAATGTCCATTTTTCAAAACAGCGGAGCTTGAGGCTATTTTCATAAACTCAAGGTCTTCAATAGACATTTTCTTTTTTTCTTCGTAGTATTGCTCAATAAAATCTTGGTTGTATTGTTGAACCAGCAGCTCTTCAATTGATATTCTGTTACACTGCAGAGATCCATCATTCCCATCATCACTGAGAGGCCCATTGATGACCCATCCAAGCAAGGTTTTCACAGCAGGCCCACTACCCTGGCTGCTGATTACCTTCCATGGTTCCATGGCTCTTGGCGCATTGACTCCTATTAGCAGCCAGTCTGCCACGTCAAAATGTTGAAAAGTTACCCCTGTTTTAGACCAGAAGCGTTTGCTGAGTGTCAGCAGAGCGTCAGCAGAGCGTCTGCGTCGACGCAGTGAAACGCGGCCACTAAAGTCAATGAGCAGGTTTACACCAGGCGCAGAGCGTCCGCGTTTCAGAAGCGTCCCAGAAGCAGTAAAACGCGAGCCGCTGGAAAAGAACGCCAGAATTTATTCTTTGACACTTGCCGCGTCCCGCCTGCGTCAATCGTAGCAGGTAGGATCGTTCGGACAGGAAGTCAATGGTGTAAAAACACGGTGGATCCGGTTGATTTTCATCATAACACACAATTTGCTGGATTTTGTATTTATATGTGCTGTACTTTACTGTGAAACATCAACGTGACGCATCGGCTTCAACGCTGTTCAGGTCGGCCGTCAAACAAAAACAGATTTCACTTTGAATCTCAAACTATGATGAACAAAATGCATCTATACTTTAAATACCTGCATTTTGTATGATGCCAGCAGTTCGGTTTATTATTATTTTTCTTTTTTACACACATCGATACTTCGAGACACTGTTGGGACAGTGTCTCGAAGTATCTGTCTGCAGAGCGTCTGCAGAGCGACCGCGTTGACCCTCTGCTCACGCTCCAGCACCCTCCCACACAGGACGCGTTTTACGAGCAGAGCGTCTCGTGCAGCGGCTCGATCAGTTCACGCGAGGATTGCAAGATCGCGCGACAACCCAGGTAGTTTTCGCGTGTTTTTAAAGAAAACAACAATGAAACAAAACATCGATACTTCGAGACACTGTCCCAACAGTGTCTCGAAGTATCGATGTGTGTAAAAAAGAAAAATAATAATAAACCGAACTACTGGCATCATACAAAATGCAGGTATTTAAAGTATAGATGCATTTTGTTCATCATAGTTTGAGATTCAAAGTGAAATCTGTTTTTGTTTGACGGCCGACCTGAACAGCGTTGAAGCCGATGCGTCACGTTGATGTTTCACAGTAAAGTACAGCACAAAAGTACAAAATCCAGCACATTGTGTTATGATGAAAATCAACCGGATCCACTGTGTTTTTACACCATTGACTTCCTGTCTGAACGATCCTACCTGCTGCGATTGACGCAGCAAGCGTCAAAGAATAAATTCTGGCGTTCTTTTCCAGCGGGTCGCGTTTTACTGCTTCTGGGACGCTTCTGAAACGCGGACGCTCTGCGCCTGGTGTAAACCTGCTCCTTGACTTTAGTGGCCGCGTTTCACTGCGTCGACACGGACGCTCTGCTGACGCTCTGCAAACGCTTCTGGTGTAAAACAGGGGTGAGCCTCCGCCCCCTCCGTGCCCATTGGCGGAGGGAGGGCTCATTGAAAAAAAAACAAAAAACGGTGTTCCTTCGGCGCGCCTGGGAAACTCTGAAATTATGAATAACATAAGCTTGTTTTTGTCCCATTTGCCTGCATCAGCCCGTCATGATATTGTTAAATTAATTGAGAGCCACCCACTATTGTTTTCTGACCACCCCCGCCGTACGTCAGTTTTGCACCATGACATAGAAGTAGAGGGACATGCCACAACTAAGCAGTACGCACATAGAGCCAATGTTGGAGTTGAGAAAGCAACCTTGGCTCTCTTTCTGACAGTGCCCATCTTGATGTTTATTTGGGGTCAGGTTTTTACAGACTATAATGCCCTCGTGGTCCTGGATAGGATGCGCAATCAAACCAGCCGTAGATGCGGTGGTCTCTGCTCCTGCAAGACTTCAATCTCTAGATTTGCCACAAGAAGGGGGGTTGATAATGTGTTGGCAGATGCATTATCACGTGTACATGTGGACTAGCTGCGAAAGAATTTCGGGGGAAGTGAGGTTTTTCTTGTTTAGTTTTGTTTGTAGGTATGTTAATAGGGTTTAGTTCTTAAGGGAGGGGATGTTATGACCCACAGGTGGGTCTAGGTGCCTCTATCTTTGTGTCTGTGTGTGTCTGTGTGTGTGTGTGAGAGTGGATGATGCCTTGCAGGTGCGGTCCTGGATGTCGGCTGCTGATTGGACGCGCCATGGCTGAGAAGGAGGAGCAGTCGAGCCAGCCTGACGGTCATCCCTCCTCCGCTCCCAACTCTGCAGTTAGTCACTTCTGAAATGGTGTTAGAGCACGCAGCCGTAGGGGTGGGCTGCCATTTTCTTTGTCCCCTCTTTTCTCCTGTTTATTAAGTATGTAGGGAGGTTAGCCTTTCTGTATTTGGGTTCTCTTTCTTTCTTTAGTTAGTTCTTAAGGCAAGCTAGTTGGAGTTTGGTTTATTATTTTGGCCTGGGCCCACCCTGAAGCCTTTGCTGCCCACCGGTTAAGTTGTTTTGTTTATTTCATTTACTGATCAATAAATGTTTTTGTTGAAACTGCCAACTGCCGTGAGAAATTAATGAGGCTTGGGAGTGGGGGAAGGTGTCCCACATGTTGCGTCTCGGTCCCCCTAGACGGGACGTAACACAGAGTTTTCACCGTGACAGCAGGTTGAGCTCCTACCGTTTTACAAGTGACGTCATCACGTTAGCCTGTTCCATCCCTGCTAAATTCTTTAAAGAACTACCGTTCGTAAACTTTTAAATTATAATACATTCTACACTAATTGTAATTTCCTGCCCGTGGTTCTATATTGCAACAGTTGACGGCTCATATCAGCAGATAAGCAGCAACAATCTGGGCATTGCGGGTGATTCATAAATATGTCATTTCTTATTAATTAGCCCATAAGTGTTGTACACCAGTGTGACAACAAATGCTTGTTGCTGACAGCAGTGAAGAAATGACACTCTAGTGGTTCTGCACATTAGTATAAATAGAGTGATTCTCTATCATTATGTGGCATCATAGTCACGCCCGACGCACTGATTGCCTGGCCCGTCAACCAATGATTAGGGGGTGGGGTGCTATAAAGACAGGGGTGGAAACAGTTGGCTATTACTGCACTTTGACGCCCCGTCACGTCACTTCCGTTGCCGTCGTCACGTTTCCGTGCGCCTGTCCGCGTCTGCCTCAGGTATGGTTGCCTCTGCCGACTTTGTTTTTCATTGTTTTGGAGTACTGGTTTTAGACTGTGGTTTATTTTTAGGGTCTGACATGTAGTGCGCCGTGGCGCTTTCGGCATGTACCACCTATTGCAACTCCCGGTGAGTCTTTTACTTTCTTTAGTTTTCGTCACTAGCATCTAACAGCTGACCAAACCACTTAATGGCATCGTTTGTTTTTTTTGTAGATACCGCCAAGAAACATGGCTTTGCCGCTGCACTGACAGCCTCTAAAAACCAGTCAACTTACTGCTGCTTTGCTGACGCCGAAAGTGTCCGATCACGTCGTCTATTAAGACCTGAAATACGCGGCCGTTCGACGTGTGACAGTCGGCGCGTAGTGGCCACTAACCACTTCTAATTGTTTTGTTTGTTTGTTCAATTTTCGTTTGTTGTATTGTTGATTTAATTGTATTTTTGGTTTATTTAAATGTCGATCTAATCCTGATTTGTGTGTGTGTGTGGTGGTGTGAGCTTAACCATTGAGTTCGCATACGCGCTCGTGATCCCTCCTAATTGTTTTCTTTTCTTTCGTGATTCAGAGGCTGAGGTCGACAGGTGTGGACGGGTGGTGGTATCCCTCTTTTTTTTTTTGGTTTTAGTTTGCTGTGTCGTCGCCACCCAATTTTGACTGCCCACTGGGATGTGCACGTGTGATTGGGGTGACTCCCTTGGGCTTCCGTCCCCATCCAACCTGCTCCGCTATATCTAGGTGGCCTCAGCCCTGAACACCATCATCACATCCCGTGAGTCGTCTTGTTTCTGTTGCCCCCCTCTCCCCTCCCCGTGTGGTGTCAGCCTGTCCTGCTTTTGTTTGACCCATCTCTCCCCCCTTATTTGAATCATTGGCCTCCTTTATTTTGAAGATCCTTTCCCTTTTTTTTTGAGTTTCAGAAGTTGATTCGCTCATTTGCTTTGATATTTATGGTTTAAGTTTCCCCCCCTTGTTCGTACGTTGTTTGTGTCGAACGGTGCTTTCCCCCCCCCTTGTGTCTTTTTGGTCTTGGTAGTTTACTTATAAATTTGTTTTCTTTTTTCTGAGTGTAGTTAATTTAAATTCGTAACTGCCTGGATTCCTTTCTGTCTAGATGCATTTCCTTCAATTATAATAAAGCCTTGTCTGTTTTTTTGCAAACCACGTCTCAGCTCATTTGTACACGAAACCTGTGTGATTTTCATTATTTTATTTCCTCCACAAACAACTTGAGGTGGCGTTGTCGTCCATATCCTTACCCCTTAACAATAACCCCCTTGCATTCTGTAAACTCATCAACATCATCATCTTCCCCCCCCGCCCTCCCACACACTGCTCCTTTGTGTTGCCACAGTTAGTAAAGCTTATGTCTAACTAGGTTGACGGTGACAAAGCCTTTTCCTCGAATCCAGCGGTTCACTTGAACCATGTAATGGAAAATAAGTATTCTTGGCCTCCCGTGTAATCTGTTAGTTTCACTGTATAACCTTCTGGAGACATTCTCCTCGTGGCCCGCCAGGGTGAGGTATTCGTTGTTTTGTCTCCTCTCATCCTCCCCTCCTTCTTCCTTATCTCGTCCCCTGCGGGTCCACCGTATAAAAGACCTTCTTCTTCCTTCTCTCTTTGCACTCGCACTGGCATTCATTCGAGCTGTTGCACCTGTTGCATCTGTTCTGTTGGTTGTACTTTGTTTGTGCCTCGGATATCCGATCATTTATTTCATGTTCATTAAATTACTTATTTACTCAGCATTTCTGCATCGGTAGCTTTGCTCTTTTCCACAACAGTTTGGTGTCACGAACAGGATAGCTGGAGACCCGTCAGTGAAACTCTGGGACGTCGACGGCCCGGGACCAGGAACGGAGGAAACTCCTCGTTCCCCCTCTACCTCGAACCAAGCATTCAGAGACGAGAGGATCGGCGTCTAAGAGTGGATCTGATCGGCTTCACGTCTATCCAACGAACCTGGAGAGAAAGTGCTAATCCGGAGATCGGGTGAGAAGTAATTGTTCTTTTTCCAGACATAACAGTGACCAAGGTGTTTTTTCTTGTCGTCCACGAACGGTCCCAGTACAGGACGGAACGCATGCGTTAGTCGTTTCTGTGTGGGTAGGCGGTGATTGTGAATCACTGCAGTCCCAGTACAGAGTGTGCGTTGGCCGGGCCTGTCCCGCTCACCAGATATCCAAGAAGGTTGGTGAGGGCTGAGCGGGCAAAACCTTTGGTGACTAAGTACCGAAGGGGTGAATTTTTTCTCTACCTTTTTGCGCCTGAGTAAAAAAAGGGGGCACAGGGACGCCTGTGCAGCTTCAAGTAATAAGTCTAGACAGGGATGGGGAAGAACCAGCGCAAAGTGGCTGCTGCAGTTCCCCAGGGGGGACAAATTGTGGACGACATGCGGAAAAAATACGGTCCAGATTGTCTTGATATGTTGGATGTTTGGGTTGAAAAGTATGGTTTCCCAGAGGGGGGATCACTGAGTATGGAGGAATTGAGAAACCTCCGGGATAAACTGAATATAGCCGAGGGAAAGGTTACAAAAAAGAAAAACCCAAACAGGTGGGAGATTCAAATCATCAAAGATCATGAAAGGTGTTTTTCATTCTGGAAACCTGAAGCAGAGGTCAGGGACAGGAAACAAGTAAAGAAACGTGTGAACAGCGCTGGGCGCTGGAGCACAGGGGTGACAGAGATAACGGCAGAGGGTGCACACGCTCACACACACTCCCCAGAGGAGGGAGAAAAGGAGCCACTCACACACGAGCATTCAAATGCACCAAATCGTCTGTATCCTTCTCTTACAGGCCCGAGGGACCCTCTCCTGGACATGCCTGTCTTCCCTCCTCCCGCCTGCCCTCATCCAACGCTACCACCGTACAACCCTGCGCACTCCAGCACTGACGCCGCAGCGTCGCCACGTTCATCAGGACTGCCGTCAACCAAACGGCCAGCCTCATCACTGCTTTCAGACAAGGGCTGCTCCCCCAGATCGCCAAAGCAGTTAACAGAAGCTGCTGCGTGGGGATTGAAGATGCCCGGCTGACAGAGGTCCGACGTCATGCAGTGCACGCTGAGAGGCTTCTGCAGGAGGCCAGCGATGCAGAGGACAAGAAGATAAAGCGTGCCTCCCTCACCATGATGAAGCACCTCAGTGACACGGCGAGACGGCCCTACAGGAACAACGACAACCGACGAAGGGCGACTAGCGGAGACAGAGGCGAAAAGGGGGCGTGCCACATCTGCGGCCGAATGGGTCACTGGGCCAGAGAATGCCCTGACAAAGGAAGACACCGCGGGCAGAACCATGCCCACCGCAGCCAAGAGAGTGATCGCGAGGACTGGAAAAGAGGATCCAGAGGGGACCAGGACGTGTTTATGTAGCATAATTGTGGCAAAGCACTGTTCCTGCTTTTGTTGTGGTTTGTGGCGTGTGTGAGAGTGATCAGTGAGCAGGGTGCAGTTACCCACTTCTACCAGTGGAGGTCGTGTTCGCCCCGGGGAATAACGCTAGAGAGGTCTCTCAAGTGGCTCGTGAGACCTATGTGGAGCGAACCGTCTTAGCGGACGTTAACGTGTGTGTTATCTGTTGTGCTTCCACAGGTGAGAAGGGGAAAGGGTTGAAAATAAGAGCAAATGTATGTGTGGCTGTTTCGTAATTGAAGTCTGAGATCGAGGGTATGTGAGTTAAATTTACGTTTTGAATGTATCGTCTCTGAGTGATTACCTAGCGAAGAGGAAACAACGGCTAGCCCGTTGCTAGGTTACCAGGAGGCGGGGTTGACGCTCGGTTACGTTAGTGTTCGTTTAACGTTATGGGATGTTTATTCAGTAGAAATGTGAATATTTAAACGTATACGAGTAAGATTGAATGTGGGAAAGTCTTCAAGTCGAAGTCGGGTATGGATCTGTGTTTTGAAATGTAAAAAGTAGATAACGCTCGAGAGGAAGTCTCTCAAGTGGCTCATGAGACGTATGCGGAGCGAACCGTAGTAGCGGACGTTAACATGTGTGTTGTCTGTTGTGCTTCCACAGAAAACCAAAATAAAAGCTTCTAAAGAAACAAAGAAAAACAAAAATAAATGTGTCTTCGCAACATTACCATGCTACATTTACGTTTGACTATCTGCTTTAATATAAAACCACAACAAATGTGTTTTATAATTGTCTTTATATAATCTACAAACGTATTTGTATGATCCAGGGAAAATTCCATGTTTGTTTGCGAAACTCATTGGAAGAATGAAGAAAATCTGTTTGATTGTTATTGTCATGAACATGAATCACAAAACATATATATATATGTATATATACATATATACATATATATATATACATATATATACATATATATATATATATATATATATATATATATATATATATATATATATGTATTATTATTATTATTATTATTTTTCCATGTGTCACTTTAACAGAGACAACACCATCTGTAATTACTATGTTTGGTTGCATTTCCCTGGCAGGCAAAGATAGATGGAAGAGACATCCTTCTGGGTGGAAAATGGGACTGGCTTGTCTGTGGCTGGTGGAGGCTCACTGGGCTCATCAATCCGTCCATCCATTCACCTTGTTTGTCTCATCCTGACTGCAGCACGCCACTGTGGAGGCTTGACATAACACACATTAGATTAATAACAGAAAAGCAAAATGTGACTGATGGTGTATTATTTAGTGTGCTTCAGTTATAATTCTCATAATGACTATTTTGCTGGCTTCAGACAATATATATAATTGTCCTGTCTTAGTTAAAAGCCCACTCACCACGACAAGATGCAGGCCAAGAGTGGGAACACAAACACAGACCAGAAACGAACAGGACAAATCCAGACAAGACTACAAAAAACACAAACACAAATAACACTAATATCACTTTGACCACTATCTTTTTTCACAAGAACTTTTATTTCTTTACAAATTGAACCTTAGATTGTGTCACAACAAACTAAATAAACCCTTGAAACAGCCAACAAAACATGAAATAACACTTCATCAATATTATAATGAGTATCCTCATAAATGATTTCAAGATAACTTTCAACACTTTCTTACAAATTTTTTTTTACGTCTGCCGTAACGATTTTCAAGTTTTTTTCATGTGAATATTTTAACATTGAACATGTTAACTGAACAGTCAATGTAAAATCCCTTCATTGTTGCTCTGACCTCTTCATCATTTGTGACCTCTTCATCATTGGTGATCTGTACATCATTTGTGAACTCTACATGTACATCAGACACAGTATGGCTGTCACATGGTTCCTGAATCACGAGAAAACTGTCTTCTTCCAAGATCTCTGACACCTCTTTACATTTTTTAGAATATGTGTGGTCAAAGATTTGATCAAAATCACGTGTGTGTGTGTGTGGGTGTGTGTGTGACTCACTTACCTTTTGTTTGGTAGCCATGCTCTTACCTGATTTGAAGAAACTAAAAATGGTTGGGACAGCTGTTGAAGTTAGGCACTTTCTCTCACCACGCAAAATGAAAGATTTCTCCTCAAAGTGAAGAGCACACAGCCTGGAGTTGTCATTTGGTGTCCAGTTTTTTCTTCTCACATTTTCCACCCATTTGTGCAACCTTTTTCTGTCCCCAAAAGGAAAGCTGTAAAAAGCAAAACATTCCAAAACTTTTTTTGTGTAATTTTACTTAAAATTGGGTATGCAAACATATTTAACTCATTTAAGCTTGAACACAATGCAGACAGTTGTGCAGAAAGTTTAGTGTTAGCTAAAATATCGGGCACACAGACGTACTTATTATGTATACATTTCTTTCCATTGTAACAGGTCACTACAAGATCTGCAATCCATTACCTAGAATTGGTTTTCCTTAAACTGATGTACAGGATTAATAATCTGACTTTGATGGGCAAATTTGACAACAGAATACAATTATGAAGCACTAAAACACAGGACCACAAAACAATTAAATGCATGATGAAATAATGATATGCTTTGTTAAATGAAATAAAATAGCATTTTCAACTGCCCGGACCTGGGACCTTTCTGTGTGGAGTTTGCATGTTCTCCCTGTGTCTGCGTGGGTTCTCTCTGGGTTCTCCGGCTTCCTCCCACACTCCAAAAACATGCACGTGAGGTCAATTGAACATTCTAAATTGTCCGTAGGTGTGCATGTGAGTGTGAATGGTTGTTTGTCTCTATGTGGCCCTGCGATGACCTGCTGACTTGTCCAGGGTGTCACCCTGCCTTCGCCCGAAGACAGCTGGGATAGGCTCCAGCAGACCCCCGTGACCCTGAATAGGAATAAGCGGGTATAGAAGATGAATGAATGAAATCTTTATTGAATGAATGACACATTTTATTTCACTCGTGGTTTATGTAATTATTATTTTTTGCTCCATAGCTTTCATGATTCAGCATTACATGTTAAGCGTGATGAATTGCATGAAAAGAGAGCGCACTCACTGATAAATTAACATCGTGTGCTGTTTAATTCCATGAGGACGACAAAATATTTGCAAATTTGTGTTAGCCACACACACACGGACGTACGTACGTAAAAACGTCAGCGGCATAAAAGTTCCTTACAGTCATTTCATTCATCATTCTTACCGAAATAACGTGGGTCCTTTGCACCCTTTGCCTGTTGATCGGGTGACACAGTTAATTGCAGCACGGGTCGGCATTTTCTCGAACACTGTAGAGAAGCCAAAAGTTGACCGGTCGACAGGTGCAAGAGAAAGGGAGGAACTTTCAAGATCGTTGAGTTTTTATTTTTTATTTTTTAGTTCTGATGAAATAAATAGACCAATCATTTCATTACTTTGTCTGCTTTCCAAAGAGAGTTGCTTCAAAGAATTATCATTTATTATTCAGTGGCACATTGCTCACTTGTTTAATACACAAATAATAGTATATTATTATAATAATACTATTTTATTAATATAATAATAATATTCATCATCATCATCATCATCATCATCATCATCATCATCATCATCATCATCAAAATTTCCAAACAACAATCGTCAGTTGTTCCGTAAAAAATACATTCATTTCCAGGTTGAATTTCGTACGGTTCGTGACGGTCTCCACACTGACACAACTGCGCATGCTCTATTATCCCATCAATGCGGAAGTCAAAAGGTTTTTGGGAGCCATGCGCTGGGTGAGCAACTTCATTGAAAGGAATGGGACGCCATCTTGGACTCTGGGGGCTTGCCGCACTGTCACGCAGGTTGTGACGTGGCGGGCCGGCGACGCCGACAGGTATGACGTGAATGATTGACAGCTACCATTCGTTCCCGTTAGCGAGAGGATTAAAAACAAACAGACACCATAATGGCATCAGAAAGGAGTTATCCCAGCGGTGCGGAAAAACGGAAGGAAAAGAAAACTGATCAAGAAAAACTTGCAAAGGGGAAAGGTAAGTTATTTGTTTATGTGGGCTGGAGAGGTGGAGGTGAAACGCTGTTGTCCCCCCCCAAGTTTGTTTATTTGTCCTGCTAGCCAGCTAGCTAGCGTCGGATAAATGTTAGCTGGCTGGCTAATATTTGTTCGTCATGAATCAGCGTTTTTGTATGTTTTATGAAAGTTGACCATGTCCTGTCAAGTTGGCCTATCCTGCCATGGGAATGACTGATTGACTCCACACCCGTTTATTCACATTCTAACAGGGAGGGAGGGAGGGCATGTTGTAGTTGTTGTTGTAGTCAGTCCCCTGTTATTGTTCAGTGGAAGTTGTCTCTCACATATTTGACTCTTAATGTTATTTTAGCCTTAACTTAGGATGAATTTACTAAGCTTAGTTTGTATTTTGTAGGCCCTTAATTAGAAATGTGCTACTGTTTTATAATTCAAAGAAATATTTTATGGAAATACTTTATTTGGCATGGTGTTGACTATTTTAGACTATTGTGGTAGTGGGTCATTTATCTTAGTTTTATTACTTTAACTAGTACAGTGTGTAAAGAAATGCCAAAAACTCTTAAAAATGACAATGATAATTGGGTAAAAGCTTTAAAGGGACATTGCAATCATAATGTTTAATTTAAAAACAAATACATTTTTAATTTTCCTATATTACTGCAACATCACTGTAATAATAAAATAGGAAAATGCGCTTCTGATCTGTTTTGCTTGATGATCTAATGAGCTTTGTCTCTGCAGGAGCAATTCTAAAATATGTTGGCGCTGCAGACATTGAGCCCAAGGGATCTCCCGAACATCCTGACCAGGAAGCTCCAGGACCAACATGTTCCTCAGAACCTCCTTCTGTCCAGGTGAATAATGTGTGTTATTCTTAGTAGCTAAGCTGATAAGTGTGGGACGAAGCTAAGGCAATTAAGCATTATTTTGATTGTTGGTTTGCTTTTTAGTGTTGCACTTGTTGGTTTGTTGGATTTTCTTATTTAAAGTAAGCATTTTTTTTTTATGAATACTCAATCTGTTGTATTTATTGACATATAGAGGATTCTTTTCCTAGTATTATAGTGTTTTGCTCGCGAGGTGTAATAGATTGTGGAATCTTAGTAGACCTTAGTAGATGCATGCTGCTGAGAGTGGCAGCAATCAGCTCCGATGACCATGGTGCTTGTAAATAAGGCAAATGCGCCATCTAGTGGGATGCAGCATGTTTATTCGTGTTGGAGCAATGGCAAGTACTACTTACAAAACAAAAGATGCACAGGGTAAAAAAAATAATCATAAACTCAAGCCCAACAAAGATAACAGATGGGCATAACTGTACATAGTAATGATTACTAGTACTTCCAACATTTGTATATTTTACTTTCAACTCGAATTTGAACTATTCATCCCCTTTTTTCAGCAGCCATTAACACTAATAAATTAAATTAAATCAAAACAATAAATTAAAGCTGCAAGCAGCGTTTGCGGGACTGAGCCGCCGTGGCCGACGCGATGCCTGATGACCCCCGATGACGCCTGACCCCTGTCGACGCCCGCAATTGACCCCCGTCCTCTGCCGACGCCCGGTGACATCTGCTGAAAGAAGTCTATGCAAATGATGCAGATTTCTCACCTCCATTTTTTTTTTTTTGGAGGATGCTGTCAAATGTAAAATATTGGCCTTGATGAGACAAACACGTAGGTGTTTGAATGACGTCTGTAGCACTTTTCTAAAGGAAACTGCAGGCATTTGTGTGTTGACAAAGAGGGAGAAGAGGTCTAATCATCATATGCCTGTGTATGCAAATGATGCATATTTTTGACCTGCATTTTTTTTTAAGTGGCTGTCAAATGTAAAATATAGGTCTTGATGAGACAAACACGTGGATGTTTGAATGATGTCTGTAGCACTTTTGTAAAGGAAACTGCAGCCATTTACAGTATAGTGTGTGTGTGTGTGTGGAAGTAGGGATGTGCGATACCACTATTTTTCCTTTCGATACGATACCAGGTGATACCAAGGCTAGTATCCCGATACCAATACAGATACCGATACTTTTAGACGTCCAACTTGTGTATATGAAAATGATGACTTTTACAACGAAAACTTGTGAATGTTATTATAAAAAATGTATTTTATACCTATGTATAAGAATTAAACAAGCTGCCAAATATCAGACTTTGTTTTAATTTTAATCAGAGAAATCAAATCAACAGGTCAACTGAAAATCTGAGCAAATCTCTCTCAAAAAAGAGAAAATAAGAACAGCTGCTCTCAATTCAATATAATTATTTTTGGACCAGACAGAGTGGTCTTCAGGTTAGAACTTGACAGAATATGTCTGTCTCTTTGGGAGTCATCTATGAAAAATTGAAATATTCTTGATGTAAAAGGAAGTCTTTTTATGGGAAGTATAACTCACATACCACCACAAATAGACTAAATAGCAACTGTTTTACTTGAAATGTGCCATTTAAGTAATTTAATTATTATGCTTTTCCAACTTAAAAGTGACACTGAATTGTGTTAAGATGATGGCAGGAATGTGAGTTAAATTAACAAATACATATTGTGCTGGGAGGAAACATTTTTATCTAAGTAAATAAATAAAATATGTTTTAATGAAAAATTGACAAACATTCTGGTATTTTATGTAAATGTATCTTATCTACGTCTATATGCCTGTGATGGTGGGCACTGGGATGTATTTTCACTCCACCTGGATATTGCCTTTCTCTCTGCAGTGCTGGTTGGAAATTGCGCTCACGTTGACGGGGGGGGGGACGCACGCTATCGCTGTCGCGCTACGCTAACGTGTCGGCAAAGTTAACGTGCCAAGTTTCGTTGCGGGGGGGGGGGGGGGGGGGCTGGACTCCAAGATGCTCCTGCTGATCACTGCTATGCTGGAGATGTGGGCTGTGATGTCTGCACTGGGAGGAAACTGAAGGCCCTCAAGTCCTGTCTGGTCTGTCGGGCCTCCTACTGTGACTCTCACCTCCAGCCTCATTGTGATGCTGCTCCCCTACAGAGACACAAGCTGGTGGAACCCAGCCAGCAGCTCCAGGAGAACATCTGCCCTCGTCATGATGAGGTGATGAAGATGTTCTGCCGCACTGATCAGAAGATCATCTGTGCTTTATGCTGTATGGATGAACATAAAGGTCATCAGACAGTGTCAGCAGCAGTACAGAGGCCTGGGAGGCAGAGAGAGCTGGAGGAGACCAGGCAGAAGATCCAGCAGAAGATCCAGCACACAGAGGAAGACCTGAAGGGGGTGGAGTCCATCAACGGCTCTGCTGATAAAGCAGTGAAGGACAGCGAGAAGATCCTCACCCAGATGATCCGTCTGCTGGAGAAAAGACGCTCTGAGGTGCAGCAGCAGGTCAGATCCACACAGGGGGCAGCAGTGAGTGGAGTCAAAGAGCTTGAGAAGAAGCTGGAGCAGGAGATGATGGAGCTGAAGAGGAGAGACGCTGAGCTGGAGAAGATCTCACACACACTGGACCACAGCCAGTTTCTCCACAGGTTCTCCTCACTGCCAGCACTCAGTCCGTCTCCAGACTCCTCCAGCCTGGAGATCCGTCCTCTGAGATACTTTGAGGACGTGGCAGCAGCTGTGACCAAGCTGAGAGATGAAATACATCAAGTTCTGCAGAGTGCACAAACGTCTGTTATTATCTGAGGAGAACAGAAAAGTGACATTCATGGAGGAAGTTCAGTCTTATTGTGATCATCCAGACAGATTCACTGACAAGAAGCAGGTCCTGAGTAGAGAAGGTGTGACTGGACGATGTTACTGGGAGGTTGAGTGGAGAAGGGGGAGGGACTTCTGTGGTTTATTTTAGGGGGTTGGTGTAGCAGTGGCCTACAGGAACATCGGCAGAGCAGGAAGGTCAGAGGAAAGTAGATTTGGATTCAATTGCTGTGTCTCAATTCAGGTTCTGCATCCTTGAAGTGCGCATTTTGAAAGGAAGTTGCGTCATCGCACTGCGCGAAGGCTTGTCCCAATTCCCGAGGGTGTTTAGGACGCTCAAAATGCGCACTCGTAAATACGCACTCGTTTTAGCCGATTCCAAGGATACACCGCTACTATCCTTCGCGTACTTGGGTATCCCATGCTGCTTTGCGTGCTGCTGCAAACCATCGTGGGATCCTGGGAAGTCAGCTGAAATTAGCAGCATGTACTGGTTAAGGCACGACATATAAATCTAAATATTGACGTTTCACATAAAGTATCCAGTTTTTAACGTAGGATTTTATTTATTTGAACATTCAACGGCATCGTTAGATGGCGAACCAATGGTTAGCGTGATACTATAAAAACGTCACTTCCGGGGTTGGCCAGCAGGAGGAAACGGCGGTGACGAAACGAGGAAATACGCCGAAGGCTAGACCGCCCCGAGTGGTTACCGGGGAGGCGGGGTTTGGTCCGTCCTTCTAGGCTGGGAACTCTAAGAACGCTTCTTTCAGACGGAGGACACTCGGTCTCAAGGGTGCAGAACCTGAATTGAGACACAGCAAATGACAAATCCTGGAGTTTATATTGTTACCCAGGTGAATATTGGTTTCGTCACAACAACATCAGTACTCGTGTCTCAGGTCCTCGGTCCTCCAGAGTGGGAGTGTACCTGGACCACAGAGCAGGTCTTCTGTCCTTCTACAGCGTCTCTGGAACCATGGAGCTCCTCCACAGAGTCCAGACCTCCTTCACTCAGCCACTACATGTTGGACTTTATGTTCCTTCAGGTTCTTCAGCTGAGTTGATGAAAGTGTGACTGAAGTCGTCAGAGAGACTCTGAGCTGAATTCTCACCTTTGATTCTTCTTTTGTGTTGACGTTTGTTACCCAGTGTCTCCGGCTGTCAATCACAGGGTGGGCGGGGCCTGGACGCCACTTCCTGTTGGTGCTCCTGGTGACTGTTGTCCACCTGCTGGATGTTTGTTCCCTCTAAGCTGCTTGCTTGCGCAATCGCACACTACTTGCACATTCTCAGCGCACAAGGAAATCTATGTAGCACATAAAATAAAATTCAACAGAAACGTATTAATTAATAATTTTAGAGCTTTTATTAGGCGGCGCACCGCTACGCCTTCGGAATGATGTTTTTTTTTCTTCCAGCTGCACCGTATGAGTCCAAAAGGCAGAGAAAGTTTCCAGGCTGCAGCACCGCGCTGACATAGATTGCGTAACAAAGTGAAGAGGTGCCACTCCGCTCTATTTTCACTGGCTAACTGCAGCACACTCGCTTAACTTGTCTATTCAGAGAAGAGCTATCACTTCGGCTTATTTTTCAATCTATCACGCGCATGCCACTGCACATTGACGCAACATGACCCTCAGCCAGGCCAAAGCAGGACTCTTCCTATGGTTAAAGCAGGACTCTCACATATAACACACTACACATCTCATCAACAACAAGATTTTGCTCTTTTTCATTTGAAGTGGGCCAAATCACTTCTATTCAAAGTAAACTCATGAAAATTGCTGCTGGAATTTGATTCTTTTAATAAGCCATGTAACTTGCTATGATCCAAGGTTTTGAACAGGTGTGATACTGGTGTGTGGCCACAGCGTGCACATCTGATGTTGCCCACAGTGGTCCTCAGTGTGCTCAAGGAGCTTGTCTGGATGCCCAGACACATGGAAAATTAGAGGGAGCATTGATCATAACACCCATGATCATGTGAATTCATATATAGGGATTATATAATTCTATAATATGTTATATATTATGTTGCCTGACAGCGCCACCTGGGGAGTTGCACCCCAGGAAATAGACTATAATAAAAATTCCTCGGGCTACACAGGTTCGTTACGCTTTGAGATTTGAGAGGATGAGACGGACTTCCAAAGAAACAGCTTTATTCAATCACAATTTAAAATAGTTGACTCTTTTTTAAACACACCAAGGAAAATCTTTTTTTAAAAAACAATAAGACCAGGTTTAGCTGCCTGAGTGAGTGTCAAAAAAAATAAGTACTATACCAAAAAGATTGTTCAACATCATAAGAAAATAAGGGGAGCAGGGCTGGACGTAGCCGAGCGGAAAGGCTAAAGAAAAAACAAAGAAAAACTGAAAAAAGGGAATAAACAAAGCGAAGGGAATCACTACAAAGCAAAATTTCCCTCGTGCTGTGCAAAATAAAGCAAAGTGAAGGGGAACCACCGACGCAGTCTGCCGCACGCTACGCCAACTCCTGTCCAAAAGAAAAGAGAACACAATGAATACACTAATACATTGAGACACTCAGGCAAGCGTTAAACAGTTCAAACAAAAGAAAAATTTTCTTTAGTCTTCACACACACACAAAACAAAAGGTAACGATCACTGGGGAACAAAATAGTAATGAACTAAAAAGGAAATCAAACTACTCAATAGAAAACCCAAAGTTTCACCAAAATTTTACCAAGAAAACAAAAGCAACCAAAGAAAGTGGTGACGCCAACAACAAAAACAGACAAACTCAGTTGTCTACACCAAATAAACCACAACCAAAGGAGGGGGGGGGTTAAACATTCAGCAATGAATGCCCATTGCCCACCTCTGGGATTGCGAGCCGAAATGCCAAGAACTGCGGAGGACAGAGTTCTCAGCGTGGACACTGGGGTTGCCGGGGCGACGGAGTGGAGACAAAGTCAAGTGCGTCCCGTCTCAGTTCATTACGGGACAGCTTTTTTAGTTGCCAAATACGGGACAATCGCGTATTTGAGCACGGAAACGACGCAAAGTCACAAACACAAATACAAGTTTACAACGGTACAAAAAGAGGATCGTGGTGCAAACGCAAAAAAAAACAAAAACAAAAAAACAACACGCTGCAGGACATAAAAACATTCACTTCATCAGAGGAGCGATGCAAAGCAAGAAAACACATGCAAAAGAAAAAACGCTGCATAACGCATTCCCTACACCGGAAGTAGAGTTGCTCCACGAGGAGCGCTCCCCTACAGCGAAGAACAGTCCCGACACTTCCAGTGAGAGTCGCCGCCTCCTACAGTTTCAACACCGGGACATCTCGCGGGGGTGGAGGACCTCCACCTGAATGTGGAAGTGGGTGTGTTTCCACAAAATATGTGTCTTCGTGGTATTTAGCTTTTTAATGAAAGGACTCTTAAAACACTGAAAAATAAATGCAATATAGCTATTTTATGACTTACTGTAAATGTACAGGTAGGAGACATTTCCTGCTTGGCATTGCTGCCTGTCGCACTTCTTTCGGTGCCCACGGGTCAGCTGCAGGGTCATCAACCATGAACTACCATTCATTGACGTTTCGCCCCTTGTGGCGGGACAGTGACAGGGACGTATGCCTCGTTGATTCTGTGGTTGTTGATGGGGTGAGGCGTTTTTTCCCCAACTCCTGTCCTTGTTTCGTTCTTTCTTTTATACAGTCAGGCAATCTTTGTAGATACACTACTTTTATTGTATGGCCGCTAGTTATAACAGTGCTCATCAGGTAAAACACCCGGAAGCCAACGTCATCAACTCGCACTAGATGTCTCTGCATATTGCATGGAACTTGGCTGCCATCTAGTGGTTAACTTTCGTAACATCTCCTTTAACATATGGAAAGAAAGCAGTTGAAAATGGACAATAGTGACCGGATGAGAGTTACGTGGCCAGCAACAACAATAGCTGGCTACAGGTTAAACAGAAATGACTAGTTCACTCTCCTAAACATTAGAAAAAAATGAACAGTCCACATGAACAAAGTGGCACAGAAATAAACAAGAGATGACATTCCTTCTTCAGAAAGTTTAAACAACAAAGTCTTTGCGGTACCTCTCAGGAGGTTTTATGTTGGATCTGGTTCTGGTCTGCTTGAGGCCTAAATGTCCAGATTGGGGGACACTTGGCACATCAGTCAACACTGGAGCCCGTTCTAGTTCTGAAGCCCCTTCCCTCCTGTCACCAACTATGTGCTCGAGTCTGCTGTCTGTTTGACTGTCATCTTCCACCAGGGGACTATCAGATTGCATGATGAGAGTTTCATCCACCGGTCGAATGTGCCTCCTGTTGCGCCTGTATACCTTGTCCTGTACAACCACTTCATATGACCTGTCACGCAATTGGTTGGTGCAAATCCCCAGTGACCAGGAGCGAGAGGGCCCATTTGGTTGTAGGAAGACCCGAACTGTGTCGCCTTGCATTATCATGGGCTTGTCGTGAGCATGTTGGTCATATCACCACTTCGATGCAGTGACCCGTGCCAGCTTACGAGGAAGTACCCCCTGTATCACAGCCGGCTTCAGCAGAGGTGGATGAGAGGGTAACAATGTGCGTGTGCGTCTGGACTGGAGTCGCTGAACAGGAGAGCTATTGAGTCCCTCTGTGGAAGTGTTCCTCCGTGCTAGTACGGCCCTCCATCTGTCATCACCAGCATGCACTGCCTTTCTCAGCAGGGTCTTGGCAATTTTGACAGCCGACTCAGCTTTACCATTACTCTGGCTGTGGTATGGTGAGGATGTGAGGTGTTTGAAGTCCCATACTGTTGAAAAAGTTTGAAAGTCCATGCTGGAGAACGGTTGTCCGTTGTCTGTGATGACAATATTTGGTATTCCATGCCGGCTAAACTGACGCTTGCAGCATTCAATGACAGTGGAAGCCGTTGTGTCTAGTGATGTCCAAACGAGGCTTCATGAGGCTTTGAACCCTTTTGGACTATTGTGTTGAAAATTGGTTCATTACTCGAAGCTTCATTCATTAAGAACGTGGGGGTCATCTGCTGGCGCACTGGTTGTACTGCAGCCATGCAAAAGGTTAATGACCATAGCAAGTGTGCGCCTTGAGATTTTCTGTATTTGTACACTTTTATTATTTATTTATTCAAACGTTGGTAACTTTTACTTTGTTTTATGACTCTGTGTTTTCGTATGTCCTTTTATGTATGTTGGCTAGTGAACACAAATTTCCTCCTCTGGGGGATTAATAAAGCATCTATTTCTAGATAAAACTGAAACGAACTTCATTTCATGTGTTGCTGTTCCTTCTTGCTCCGCCCTACCAATATATCAAAGTTATGGCTTGATATATTGTTCATGTTAAACGAAATTTGTTCCTCTGTCTAACATTAAATAAGTAATTAATAATAAATAAATAATAAACCATTGCCAAAATCATTGCTGAAAATGTTAGGGTCAGAAATAATAGTAGTAAAGAGGTAAAGTTCATGTGAATATGCAGATAAAAAGAAGAAATTGATTCATAATATATATATGTGTATATATATATATATATATATATATATATATATATATATATATATATATATATGTATATATATATATATATATACACATTTGTATATATATATGTATATATATATATATATATATATATATAGTTGTTATCTTGCGTTGTTATCTCATAGTTTTCCCATTGTGCTCTAAAGAATGTCCAGTTGTTATATACGTCGCCCTTCATGTCCATTGCGTCTGGTACAGGAATCGAAAAACCCATGGTACGTCAGGTATTAGCTTAGCAGTTTAGCTCCATTGAAAAAACGTCCAGCCTTTATAGCGCCTTGTTGTTCTGTCTTCAGCCGCGGCATTAAGTTTCCGCTTCTTTTATACAGTCAGGCAATCTTTGTAGATACGCTACTTTTATTGTATGGCCGCTAGTTATAACCATAGATATATACAGAAGGCTAGATGTCTCACGGCGCAGAATCAAACGTCCGCACTGGCCGCCATCTTTCCACAGTCAGGCAGTCACGGTCTGATGTAGTGAATGTGAGGGAACGTGAGTGATCTGAACAAACATTAACACTCTGATCTCGCTGAAAACTTGACGGCTTTGCACACGGTTTGCTTTCTGACAAACGTTCATAACGTAGCAATAATTCTGGATGGTTGAACATGTTGAGAGTGCAGCTTTCTATGAGAAAAAAAACACAACGGTGCTATGGCAGCTGCACAAGTTAATACGACTGAGACCACTAAGATTTTCATTTCTTAAGTTAAGTTTAGCCAACAGCTATTTCAGGACAAACTAGTATTTTGTTCACATACAATATTTGTGGTGTCGGTTGTAGTTATTCGCTGAGGTGCGTTTCCTATAACGTTGCTGCTGCATGAACGCAGTCTCATCAGTTCATGCAGCAGAGACACGGTGATCAATGAACTAGAGCTGCTGATATCTCATCCCCCACCTGTTTGATTCAGAGTCGAACGGTGACAACCTGAGATTACAGGCCGTCTTTTTTCTTGTTGTGATAAAAGGGATTAGGATTGGTAGGTGTAAATAAAACAAGCAATTTGACATATGGAGAGACAGAATAGCTTTTTTTCTATATCATTTAACTTAATTCGCAAATGATTTACAATTGGATTGCTTTGCTACAGCATCATGCATTATGGTTTCTACAGGAAATCGGTGACTGAAAAAATGCTGAACTTCTGTGCCGCTTATGGATGCAGCAATCGTCGCTGTCCACAAACAAAAGCTTGTAGGATCACATTTCATCTGTAAGCTATTGTTGGAGCTGTTTGATTAATGTTACGATTTAGTGCTGGTTTGTTTAGTTTAGCGTTTAGCATATATGTTTTTATTAAATACGGGTGTGTGCGTGTGTTTGCTATTTTCACATGAAAGCCTATGGTTATAAATCATTAATAAGTATGCAGTATCATAACTATGCTTATAACCTTTATAACAAACCAAACCGCTCGAAATTCGGTTGAAAATAGAGCAATTTAGGGCTATTTAAAAGAACATGCACAATAAGAATACATAGTTATGAGTGAGAGGGGCGGAGCGAGGTGACTGTGGCAAGATGGCCGCCAGTGCGGACGTTCGATTCCATTGGCCAGCAGCGCGGATAAGACATCTCGCCTTCTGTATATATCTATGGTTAGAACAGTGCTCATCAGGTAAAACAACCGGAAGCCAACGTCATCAACTCGCACTCGATGTCTCTGCATATTGCATGGAACTTGGCTGCCATCTAGTGGTTAACTCTCGTAACACTGTCCATTATGAGACATTTCGTCATCTACTCAAATCTTACAATAAAACTGTCAAACAGGCAAGAATAACCCATTTCTCCAACCTCATCACAAACAATAGCAAAAACCCTTGATTTCTTTTCTCTACCTTCAATCTTTTAACCAATACAAATTTTAATCAGGACGTACAGACACCAACAGATTTCTCATTATGATTATTCTCCCTTTTATACTTTTAGTGCCAGTGTTTCCTCATGGGGGGCCCTCCATGGTGGGAGCTACGCCTGGTCTGTCCATAGGGGCGCTGCAGGCCATGGTGCCCCCTTGTATGGACGGCTCCCCATAGTGGCCTTTCCTCATCAGGTTCTTCAGTGCCAAGCCGTTTTATCTAATGTCTGTGTGAATATGGGGGTGGGCGTTTGTCTGTGTGCGTTGGTGGGGAGGGGTGGGTCCGTATGGGGTGGGGGGAGGGGCAGTGGAGCTTTTTATTTTTTCTCATTGTTATTATTATGATTGTTGTTCTTCTTATTATTATTATTACCTTTCTTTGTTTTGTTTTGTTTTATTTTGTTAAGCACTGTGGGTTGCACATGTTGTGTATGAGCAGTGCTATATAAATAAAGTTTATTGTTATTATTATTATTATTATAGAAACATAAAGACACATCAAAGAGTAACATGAGGTTGTTGTTGTGACAGTGGACGGTAGAGAGTCTGAATCCCCGTCCCAGGCGCAAATCCTCATGGAGGCTTCTGAGGAGGTCAAAGATGGCCAATCCGTCAATCCCAGCTCCATAACGGGGGTCTATGGAATGAAGCCGCGAGCATTGCGCACTGATCCAGGAGAGCTTTCACCTGGCTTGATGAATCCGTGTCTTCTCATCCTGGATGGCTTTTAGTGCGACCCATGAAGCCTGGACACACATGTTGTGGATTGGTTGAACGCTGAAGGCTTAGTGACTCATCTTGGATGACGCAGTCCTACTTTGGTGCAAGGGGGCCCAGAAAGCAACATCATCAAGAGCCAGTAATGGACTCCACAGTGTAGCACTCGTTCGCTCGCCCTCCCTCTCCCATTTTATTTTGTAGAGTCAGATTCTGAAGTCGATTTCACTTTGATTTTCAGAGTGATGACACCCTGGAAAAACTCATCCATCATTATAAACTCTCCATCATTTATTCTCTATTCAGGTTGGAGGGGTGCAGTTTGTCAGAGCTCAGCTGTGATTGGCTGCTCTCAGCTCTGAAGTCCAACCCCTCCCACCTCAGAGAGCTGCACCTGAGTTGGAACCAGCTGCAGGATTCATCAGTGAAGGAACTGAGTGGTTTTCTGCAGAGTCCAGACTGTAAACTGTAAACTCTGAGGTCAGTACTGGTTTGGAACCAGTGGATGATGGTTTCAGCACCAAACACAGTTCATCACACATGTTGAATAAACATCGAACTGAAGGTTGATTCATATCAAAATGACATCCAGAATATGAAAACTTCATTCTGTTCATGTTTGAAGTAAAAAAAAAAAAAAAAAAGGAAAAGGAAAAGGAAAAACAGGTCATCAGTGGTCATGTGACCAAACATCATTTCAACACACATTAGTTTTGGACTGAGGATTTAATTTCAAGGTGACTTTTACTGTAGTGTCAGATTCTGAAGTCAACATTTCACTTTGATTTTCAGAGTGATGACACCCTGGAAAAACGCTCCATCATTATAAACTCTCCATCATTTATTCTCTATTCAGGTTGATTGACTGCAGTTTGTCAGAGCTCAGCTGTGATTGGCTGCTCTCAGCTCTGAAGTCCAACCCCTCCCACCTCAGAGAGCTGGACCTGAGTAGGAACCAGCTGAAGGATTCATCAGTGAAGCCACTGATGGATCTTGTCTACAGCAGTGACCATCAACTGGAGAGTGTGAGGTTAGTACTGGTTTGGAACCAGTGGATGATGGTTTCAGCACCAAAGCCAGTTGATCCCACAGCAGAGGTCCAGTGTTCCCAGTCACAGTGTGAGAGGAGGATGATGACGTCCAGCTGCTCCTCATTCATCCAACATCTGCTGCCAAACTGCTTCTTCTCTCAGTTCACCACTCAATTATTGATCAGTTCATCTTCATCAGGCCTCAGTATCAGTCCAACACTCCATGGTCACATGACCTTCTGATGTTCCACACTTGACATGTGACTGAGAGTCTGCTTCTTCTCACCAGTCACTCCACCATCTCCATCAACAGTCAGCGTCTCTGTGATGATTCGTTCAAGGACCCTGAGTCCTGACTCCTGCTGTCTCTTCTTCTCTCTACGGGTGGAGGTGAGGGAGGATGAGGAGGAGACTGAAGAGGAGCGCTCCATCTAGTGGTGGCTGACAGAACTACAACAAGTGGAGCCAAACAGCAAACTGTGATCACGACTAGTGATGGTGAGGTGAAGCCTCATGAGGCATTGAACCACTTGAGCCAACTGGTTCGAAGCTTCATGTGCACACGCACGAAACCACCTACTGGCCAAATGTACAATCACAGGCAAGCTGTGTCTGAACCACGTGTGATGCATTTAATTTTTGTGTCTGTTATGTCTGTTGGGAATGACTATGAATTGCAAAAAATGAATGACCAAATAATTTCTGTACATAAATTATATATATATATATATTTTTTTTTTTTCTCACTTATTTATGATTATTTTTATGGGTACTGATGCCAGTGGTTATGGGGATGCTCCAAACAAATTTTGTTGTTAACTTTGTTCAACAATGACAATAAATAAATAACTTGACTTAATAACTATGTGTATGATACATTTTTGAATGTATTCTGTTTGTGCAATTTTTTTCTGAAAATGGCATGGGTGTAATCAGGCAGATGATAGTGAAAGTGATTGTGGGACTTGGAAAAGGGCATAGATCAGGGGTGCTCACACCTTTTCAACATGCAAGCTACTTTTAAAATGAGCAAGTCAAAAAGATCCACCTCCTATAAAACAGGAAAAGTCATTCAGAAATATATTTGTAGTCCAATGATAAAGAAAGAAAGGATTAAATGGGTCAACATGTTCCCATGTATATTTATGCTCATCGTTGCACAGAAAACTCATGGTTTAAAATTGTTAAGGTTATATCTGCCTATGTTTGATTTTATCAATAAAAGTGTGTTTACGTTAAGATGTTTTGCTGTATAGTTTTGTGTTTTCCAGCGCATAGGTTAGGGATAATTGGTGTGTGTGTGTGTGTGTGTGTGTGTGTGTGTGTGTGTGTGTGTGACGCAGACGTTTTGCTAGCAGCATCTCCCAGGATCTCCGGCGCGTCTGCAGTGCGTGCGCACTTTGAAGCGCATTTTCCGAGATGGCGTCTCCATCAGTTTACGCCAGGATTGCAAGCTCACGCGACAACCCCGTTAGTTTTGCGTGTAAAACAACAGCGAAACTCTTTTTCCTGTCCCTGTCTGGTCTTTATTTGATCTGAATAGTGCCGAAGCCGATAAGTCACATTTACGTTTCACTGTAAAGCACAGCACATATAAGAACAAAATCCAGCACATCGTACATTATGACCAAAATCAACCAGATCCACCGTGTTTTCTAATCCTGCCTGAACGATTCTACCTGCTGTAATTGACGCGAATCTCTCTCTCTCTCTCTCTCTCTCTCTCTCTCTCTCTCTCTCACTCTCACACTCACTCCCTCTCTCCCTCTCTCTCTCCATGCGATCGACCCAAACTCCCTTCGCAATTGACCAGTAGATCGCGATGGACGTAATTGGCACCCCTGGCATAGATGCTTGTGTAACATGGACATTGATGTACAGGACAGGGGGCTCCATCCTATCACCTCTCCTCTCCTCACTCTCTCCCTAAGCTCTCAAAACTATCTCCAAACTAAACGCTATCTAGTCTCAAACACTCCAAACTATAAACGCTATCCAAAATCTAGTAATCCAAACTCTCTCCAAATCTCAACTGACTGCAACTCTCCTACAATAACCCCCATTTTGAATGGAGCCTGAGGGGTCTATATAAACCGTTAAAATATGAATTGCAGATATATATATATATATATATATATATATATATATATATATATATGTATATATATATATATATATATATATATATATATATATATATATATATATATATATATATATATACATATGTATATATATATATAGTGCAGATACAGGCCTACACTTCAAATAATTATGAGAAAAATCCAACGTAAAGAGAGCACTTCCATTAGGAAATAGTCAACATGAAATGTCGTCTTCTACTGACACCTGCTGGTCAAATTGAATAGTTGCAAATATTGTGAAGAAGTTGTCATCTAATTCTAATCCTAAACAATATGGCCATTCGAAGTGAAGTATTAAGACAATTAATCAGGTTTGTACTGCTTGATTAAACACATTCATCCCGTTCCAGTGCACTAAAACCCACTTCCCTTCAGGACCGTGTCAGCGAAGCCAAAACTTCCTTGAGTGACGCTGTTTCCCAGCATGGAATGCGAGCTAGCGATTCACAATACTATTTCATCACAAACATGGATGTAAAAAATAAAAAGGGAAAAATGAAACTTCAGGAACACCAACCAATACAATGCAATACAAGCAGAACTGGGCCGAAGTTTTATATTAGGTACACCATAATACAGCCTTCTGGTGGACAAGCCATACTATTTAATCCGTGTCCTCCTATGGTACTTCCGTGGGAGGAAGCTCATCGTGGAGCTCACGTGCTGGATGCTCGTCACTCCAACAATCGTTGCGGTTGAGTTCGTGAGTGAACGAAAAAGTGAACAGTCGTAATAGAAGCTTGCTGCTGGAAATAATGCGTTGCAAGTGGATGTGATGCTCACTGAACCCAATTCAGACAACTCTCCCTCCACTTTTCTTGTTTTGTATAAGCATTTAAAAAAAACAACATAATAATAATATGGATTTTGACCATGTATGTTTTGGAGTTTATTGAAAGAGGTTAATAATAAAAGAAAAATAATATATATATATATGTATATATATATATATATATATATATATATATATATATATATATATATATATATATATATATATATATGTATATATATATATATATAGTGTGTAACTTTAACTAACTTATCTATTTCTATCCATCTATCAAACTTACTATCTAGGGATCTTGATATTGTGTTGGCAGATGCATTATCACGTGTACATGTGGACTAGCTGCGAAATTCTTATTTCGGGGGAACTGAGGGTTTTCTTGTTTAGTTTTGTTTGTCGGTATGTTAATAGGGTTTGGTTCTTAAGGGAGGGGGTGTTATGACCCACGGGTGGGTCTAGGTGCCTCTATGTTTGTGTCTGTGTGTGTGTGAGAGAGTGGATGATGCCTTGCAGGTGCGGTCCTGGATGTTGGCTGCTGATTGGACGCGCCATGGCTGAGAAGGAGGAGCAGTCGAGCCAGCCTGACGGTCATCCCTCCTCCGCTCCCAAGTCTGCAGTTAGTCACTTCTGAAATGGTGTTAGAGCACGCAGCTGTAGGGGTGGGCTGCCATTTTCTTTGTCCCCTCTTTTCTCCTGTTTATTAAGTATGTAGGGAGGTTAGCCTTTCTGTATTTGGCTTCTCTTTCTTTCTTTAGTTAGTTCTTAAGGCGAGCTAGTTGGAGTTTGGTTTATTATTTTGGCCTGGGCCCACACTGAAGCCTTTGCTGCCCACCGGTTAAGTTGTTTTGTTTATTTTATTTACTGATCAATAAATGTTTTTGTTGAAAACCGTCAACTGCCGTGAGAAATTAATGAGGCTTGGGAGTGGGGGAAGGTGTCCCACACGTTGCGTCTCGGTCCCCCTAGACGGGACGTAACACAGAGTTTTCACCGTGACAGCAGGTTGAGCTCCTAACGTCGTCACGTTAGCCTGTTCCATCCCTGCTAAATTCTTTAAAGAACTACCGTTAGTAAACTTTTAAATTATAATACACTCTACACTAATTGTAATTTCCTGCCCGTGGTTCTATATTGCAACAGTTGACGGCTCATATCAGCAGATAAGCAGCAACAATCTGGGCATTGCGGGTGATTCATAAATATGTCATTATTAATTAGCCCATAAGTGTTGTACACCAGTGTGACACCAAATGCTTGTTGCTGACAGCAGTGAAGAAATGACACTCTAGTGGTTCTGCACATTAGTATAAATAGAGTGATTCTCTATCATTACATCACAGGACGGCGGCACTCTGACAGATTCCATGAACCTGGACACTGATGATCCAGACTCCGGTCCAGATGAGCCAACAGGCCACAGTGGAAACGGGTCAGAGCATGGACTGGCTGCTGAAAGGATCCAGGTAGGTGGCGCTGTCATCCCAAGGTGTGTGGTGTGGAGGATCAGGGCCAAAGTTCCAGATGCTCACAGATGTGACTGTGGATTCAGGAGGAATGTTTGAAGGCTGGACTCCCAACAGTGATTGGCTGCTGAGGACCTCTCAATCACAATCACGTTTTTTAGTGGCTGTGAGATTGAAAGTGAGATTGCATTGTCCAGGTAGGAGGACAGCAGTCAGCCATGTTTCACCTCCAGTCAACACGCAGTGGTTCACATGAAGGTCCAAGAGGCCTACAGACCTACACTGAGTCTGAACGTGGCAGTACAGTTGGATCATTGTCTTTGTTGTGTTGTTTGGTCATTGTGATCCAATGTAATGTGAGAGAAGGACGAGTGCAGTTATATTGGAGTGAGTTATTTAGAGTGTAATAGAAGTTATAATGCAGAGTCTGTTTTTATGAAATGTTCTATCACCTGGCATCCATCCATCCATCCATCCATCCATCCATCTTCTACTGCCGTATCTGGAGTCAGGTCTCGGGGGCAGCAGCCTCAGCAGAGACCCCCAGACTTCCCTGGACCCAGTCACCTCCTCCAGCTCCTCCAGTGGGACCCCAAGGCTTCCCAGTCCAACCCAGAGACCTGGTCCCTCCAGCAGGGTCTCCTCCTGGTGGGACATGCCTGGAACACCTCCCCAGGGAGGCGTCCTAAACAAGACCCCGAGATGCTGGAACTCCTCCCCCTGAGGCAGGGCCTCCCCACCGACCCAGAGAGGGCAAACCACCTCATATCCAGCATTGATTTATCTGTTGGTGATTAATTATAATGTATCATTTATTTTATTTAAATTATATTTGAACTGAATTGGATTTGTTTGTAAAAGTGAGATTTATTTTCATTGATTCATGTGGTTTATGTTGAGACCTAGTGGAGAAGTGGGTATGGGCTACAGAAGGTTTGAGTACACAAGTTATTCAGATATGGAGAATCCCCATGGCAGGACTTCAGGAGATATATAATCAAAGTGTTAAAGCAGCAGAAATGAAATGTCAGTTGAGGTCAAGGTTACACAGGTCAGAGGTTGTGATGGCTTTTATTGTCAGAATATTGAATCATTGAAATATAATGTTGGAGCTCGTAACAAAGTTAGGATGATATAACATAATCACATAAAATAAATGATCTGGTTTCCTTCTGATTCATTGACGTCCTTCTGAAATCTCCACACAAACATCTGGCAAGCATCAAAACCATGAATTATTTTGAGGGAAATTTCTTTTGTCTTACTTATAATTCAATTATGATTTGAGTTCCCATCACAGGTGTTGTGAATCACTTTATCGTTTCCACATGATTTCCTTATTTAAGATCATGAAGCAGAAATAAAGTCTCTTGAAAAGTATTTTTCACCTCCAAAATGAAGATGTTATAGAACTCTGAAGTGAGAGCAGAGCAGTGTGTTGTTGATGTGTGGAACCTTCATGCTGAGATGTTCCAGCTGTTTGGCTCCATTGGTTGTAGTTCTGTCAGCCACCAGTAGATGGAGCGCTCCTCTTCAGTCTCCTCATCCTCACCACCACCTGCAAAGATAAGAAGAGACAGCAGGAGTCAGGACTCACGGTCCTTGAACGCATCATCACAGAGACGTTGACTGTTGATGGAGATGATGGAGTGACTGGTGAGAAGAAGCAGACTCTCAGGGTTGGACTTCAGAGCTGAGAGCAGCCAATCACAGCTGAGCTCTGACAAATTGCAGCCCCACAACCTGAACAGAGAATAAATGATGGAGTTTATAATGATAGAGAGTTTTTCCTGGGTGTCATCACTCTGAAAATCAAAGTGAAATGTCCACTTCAGCATCTGCAATCTGCAATCTGACCACTAGATGGGAGGATTTTACCCACTGTACCTTAAAGCACAGTTTCATTCATTACTATCACAAACCAGTGTCTGCAAATTGAATTTCCAACAGCAGTGAAGTGAAAATCATGACGACAACAACAAGAGTGATAGAAGTTGTAGAGTGAAGAGGGTGAACTGACCTCAGAGTCTCCAGTTTACAGTCTGGACTCTGCAGAAAACCACTCAGCTCCTTCACTGCTGAATCCTGCAGCAGGTTCTCACTCAGGTCCAGGTGTCTGAGGTGGGAGGGGTTGGACTTCGGAGCTGAGAGCAGCCAATCACAGCTGATCTATGACAACCTGCACCTCTCCAACCTGAATACGGAATAAATGATGGAGAGTGTCATTCACAGTTGGGTGTGCGCGCGCACGCGCGCGTGTGTGTGTGTGTGTGCGTGCGTGCGTGAGTGCATATGTGCGCATGCGTGTGTGTGTGTGTGTGTGTGTGTGTGTGTGTGTGTAATTTAAAACCAGTTTTACACATTTCTAATGGAATCAAAGTGAATTCCAACAAACTCAATTCAAAGTCATGACAACAATAACTGCAGCAGTTGTAGAGTGAAGACCTCAGAGCCTCCAGTTTACAGTCTGGACTCTGCAGAAAACCACTCAGCACCTTCACTGTTGAATCCAGAAGGCAGTTCCAACTCAGCTCCAGGTGTCTGAGTTGGGAGGGGTTGGACTTCAGAGCTGAGAGCAGCCAATCACAGCTGAGCTCTAACAAACTACATCTCCACAACCTGAATAGAGAAGAAATGATGGAGAGTTTTTCCAGGGTGTCATCACTCTGAAAATCAAAGTGAAATGTTGACTTCAGAATCTGACACTAAAGCAATCTGAAATCTGACCACTGGATGGTAGGATTTTACACACTGTACCTTTCCACCCAATTTCATATGCTTCAAACACAAAGCAGTGACTGCAAATTGAATTTCCAACAGCAGTGAAGTGAAAATCATGACGACAACAACAAGAGTGATAGAAGTTGTAGAGTGAAGAGGGTGAACTGACCTCAGAGTCTCCAGTTTACAGTCTGGACCCTGCAGAAAACCACTCAGCTCCTTCACTGTTGAATCCTGAAGGTGGTTCCAACTCAGGTCCAAGTGTCTGAGGTGGGAGGGGTTGGACTTCAGAGCTGAGAGCAGCCAATCACAGCTGAGCTTTGACAAACTGCACCTCCACAACCTGAATAAAGAAGAAATGAAGGAGAGTTTATAATGATGGAGAGTTTTTCCAGGGTGTCATCACTCTGAAAATCAAAGTCAAAAGTTGACTTTAGAATCTGACACTCAACAAAGGAGAGAGGGTGAGTGAATGAGCGCTGAAATCTGACCACCAGATGGCAGGATTTTACACTCTGTACCTTTAAACCAGGGGTGCTGAAACTTTTTCAACATGCAAGCTACTTTTAAAATGACCAAGTCAAAAAGACCTACCTACTATACAATCGGTGTGTGTGTGTGTGTGTGTGTGTGTGGGGGGGGGGGGGGGGGGGGGGAGGGCACAGTGATGGTTCCGCAGCATAAAGTGTATCTTCAGTCGTCGATTGTATGTGTGGGAGTCCCTCAGGTTCAGCCCAGCTGATTTAGTGTTCGGTGAGAGGACCCTCGCGTCTGTTAAGGGGTAAGTGGCTTTCCGATGTTAAACGAGTAGAGAATAATGTGTTAGATTACGTCATTTTTTTTTCCGTGAACACTTGCATCGTGCTTGTGAAACTGCTCACCAAACTCTTGTCGCCAGCCAGTCTAAAATGAAGCGGCAGTTTGACAAGAAAGCTGTGGCTCGAGTTTTTGAGACAGGCGTTGTGTGTTGGTATTGTTGCCGTTACCCGGTTCCGGTTTGCAGGCTGGTTTTTCTGGTCCGTATGTCGTGGAGCGCAAACTTTCCGATACAGATTATGTAGTGCACACTCCTGATAGAAAACGATCATCCCGCGTCTGCCACGTCAAAATGTTGAAAAGTTACGCCCGGTTCACACAGGACGCGGAAGCGCCGCGCCGCGAAGTGAAGCGCTGCGAATCGCCGAGCGCTTCCATTCAGCGCCCATGTTAATCAATCAGTGCGTTTACATGCAGAGCTTAGCATGACTAAGCAATCATTCGGTTTTCTCGTCCAATCGGAGTTCTCACCTTGGTCCCCGTATACATGCAGCTGAGAAATTCAAATTATTGACGGGTCCTCCTCCCAACACTAGGGGGTGGAGTGAGTCTTTTCAGCCGGTCAGCTGCTTTCGGTTGACATATTAAATCTATTATGATATGGAACGATAGTTCATAATGTACGTGTTACTTGCTTTGCAGATAAGGTGTACCCTATTTCTTGTGCTCCTGGTTATTTTAAAAGGCAGACAAGAACGTTGTTTGCTGTTGGAGGGCTACAACAACACTTCGATGCTACGCTTTGTGCCGTCGCTACGGACCCCAAACTCTCGTTCTTGTTGGATTCGGGTTCGGAGCAGACTGGTGGGAGAGTTTGTGTACAGGTTTTGCAAAGGAACGGTGTCTTCAGTTATACACACGCTCATTAAAGTGCCGACCGTGGAGGAAGATGGTGCCGCTGCACGCCGTTTCCAGCAGAATAACAGCGAAATTACCCAAATAAAAACAAATCAGGAAAACATCTCTTTGCTGTGCTTTTATTTACAAAGTTAAAATTCTTCTAACTTACAAAAAATGTGAACGAAAAGGTAGAAATATAAATACGAAGGAATACGTATTTGTTCAGGGGTGCGCAAAGCTGGAGCCCTGCATTTGCTGCGCTACCCTTTTTAAAAAGGTCTCCGTTGCGCGTTATTTTAATATGTCCATCTCTTTTAGAAGAGAAAGCATCGCCCCGGTCTATCCTCTCTCCAAATGTCAACATTCTTATTCGCGTTTGCCAGGTTGTTTCGTGCCGTCTGTTTTGTTAGACGACGTAGTTGTGCGGTCATGAGTCGCGAGAGCGAGGCGTGGCGCATGCGCACTCGCATTGTCCAGTTAATAGTCCGATTAAGGCGTATACATGGCAGAGAAATTCGAATTCCAATCGCATTATCTGGGTGTCTCAATCGGAGTTCTCCGATTCCAATCGGAGTTCTCAAACTCCAATCATAATCGGAGTAAGGTGTTTACATGCAAGTGAGTTCTCCGATCATAATCGGACTAAGGCAATAATTTGATTTTCTCTAGTGCCATGTAAACGCACTGAATGTAGTGGTTCAGACCAGACGCGAACAGGCGCGCGGCTCGTGCCATTCATTTCAATGGAAGCGGAAGCGCCGCGCCAATGAATTTCGCGAGCGAGGCTCCAACTGGTTCACACCAGACGCGAACAGCTCCGCGACGGTCGACAAGCGCTTTTGCTCAGCTGCACTCTTTTTTTCACTCCCACTTTTTCACTTCTTTTTTTTTTCTTTAAAAAAAAATAAAATAAAAAAAATCATTTTCGCCATCGCCACCCCTCGCCCCGTAGCCAGCCCGCTCCATAGCTCACTTCTGTGCGTGTGTGTGTAAATAAATAGAAACACGCACTCAGGTGTCCATCTCAAGACAAGACCTCTTTCATAATGATCATTGACCGGCATCTCTAGGATCAAACAGACGTATTTTGATCAAGTCTTCCTCTGTGTGTGTGTGTGTGTGTGTGTTTAATCTCTCTCGCACTCTGACACAATGTACTGACAAATATAACATACAAATATGATATATGATCGAATTTGTCATTGGGTTTTTATTTTGAAATTAGTTTATTTTGAAAATTCACCGGATTTTCTCGTTTTTATTGAGCGACTTCCTGTACTATTGACGAGGACCGCTCGCGGCTCGCGCACGAAATAGAGCAGACGCCAAAACAACAAATGCATGCCGCGAGCCGCGCAACCACCACATTGATTAACGTGGGCGCCGAATGAAAGCGCTCGGCGGCGCTTCGCTTCCACGTCCAGTGAACTGACGTTAAATGCATGGCGCGATCCGCGAGGGGAGCCGCGCGCCTGTTCGCGTCTGGTGTGAACTACTACATTGCTTAACATGGGCGCCGAATGGAAGCGCTCGGCACTTTGCGGCGCTCTGTGGCGCTCCCGCGTCCAGTGTGAACCGGGCGTTACGTCGCTAGGAAAAATGTGTCGCCTGAGCCTCCGCCCCCTCCGTGCCCATTGGCGGAGGGAGGGCTCATGGAAAAAAAAAAAAAAAAAAAAAATCGGTGTTCATTCGGCGCGCCTGGGAAACTCTGAAATTATGAATAACTTAAGCTTGTTTTTGTCCCATTTGCCTGCATCAGCCCGTCATGATATTGTTAAATTAATTGAGAGCCACCCACTACTGTTTTCTGACCACCCCCGCCATACGTCAGTTTTGCACCATGACATAGAAGTAGAGGGACATGCCACAAGTAAGCAGCACGCACACAGAGTCCATTCTGGGAAGTTAAGAAAGAAGCTTTGGCTCTCCTTCTGACAATGCCCATCTTGATGTTAATTTGGGGTCAGGTTTTTACAGACTATAATGCCCTCGTGGTCCTGGATAGGATGCGCAATCAAACCAGCCGTACATGCGGTGGTCTCTGCTCCTGCAAGACTTCAATCTCCAGATTTGCCACAGGAAGGGGGGTTGATAATGTGTTGGCAGATGCGTTATCACGTGTACATGTGGACTAGCTGCGGAATTCTTATTTCAGGGGAACTGAGGTTTTTCTTGTTTAGTTTTGTTTGTAGGTATGTTAATAGGGTTTAGTTCTTAAGAGAGGGGGTGTTATGACCCACAGGTGGGTCTAGGTGCCTCTATCTAAATAACTATTACCAATTTTAAACGTTTAGTTTTTTACTACTACACAAATGTAAAGTCAAACAACATACGCTTACAGAAACTCACACAACAAAATATAAATTAAAATGTGTAAAACAAAAAGAAAAAAAAAATCAGCATTCAGATAACAGTTTTGTCCTTTAGTGAAGATTGACAATGAGAAAAACCAAGAGCCTCATCTTTGTGCGGCTGATCCTGTTTCTTCTCTCTGTAAATATCTGCCCTGTTTTGGAGAAGATTCTCTCTGAGGGGACTGATGTTGCTACAATGCACAGTCTCCATGCCATCACATGTGTAAGGCGTCGGTAAATTGAAGCCTGCAGTTTGCAGTTGCAGCTGTTGCACGACAAAACGGGTCAACCAACCCGACAAACAACCCGGGTGATAATCGGCTCCGATGGATGGAATTGGGACACCCAGGACAACACCACCTTTTTTTTTACCTGCCGCACGGAATGACGTTGAGCGCAACGTACGCTAAATCATAATATCGCGCCAGTCAAGGTCATATCGCGGGCCTGTCCCGCTCACCAGATATCCAAGAAGGTTGGTGAGGGCTGAGCGGGCAAAACCTTTGGTGACTAAGTACCGAAGGGGTGAATTTTTTCTCTACCTTTTTGCGCCTGATTAAAAAAAGGGGGCACAGGGACGTAACAGGACAAATCCAGACACGACTACAAAAAACACAAACACAAATAACACTAATATCACTTTGACCACTATCTTTTTTCACAAGAACTTTTATTTCTTTACAAATTGAACCTTAGATTGTGTCACAACAAACTAAATAAACCCTTGAAACAGCCAACAAAACATGAAATAACACTTCATCAATATTATAATGAGTATCCTCATAAATGATTTCAAGATAACTTTCAACACTTTCTTACAAATTTTTTTTTACGTCTGCCGTAACGATTTTCAAGTTTTTTTCATGTGAATATTTTAACATTGAACATGTTAACTGAACAGTCAATGTAAAATCCCTTCATTGTTGCTCTGACCTCTTCATCATTTGTGACCTCTTCATCATTGGTGATCTGTACATCATTTGTGACCTCTACATCTACATCAGACACAGTATGGCTGTCACATGGTTCCTGAATCACGAGAAAACTGTCTTCTTCCAAGATCTCTGACACCTCTTTCCATTTTTTAGAATATGTGTGGTCAAAGATTTGATCAAAATCACGTGTGTGCGTGGATGTGTGTGTGACTCACTTACCTTTTGTTTGGTAGACATGCTCTTACCTGATTTGAAGAAACTAAAAATGGTTGGGACAGCTGTTGAAGTTAGGCACTTTCTCTCACCACGCAAAATGAAAGATTTCTCCTCAAAGTGAAGAGCACACAGCCTGGAGTTGTCATTGGGTGTCCAGTTTTTTCTTCTCACATTTTCCACCCATTTGTGCAACCTTTTTCTGTCCCCAAAAGGAAAGCTGTAAAAAGCAAAACATTCCAAAAATAAATGTACAATATTTTTTTTGGTGTAATTTTACTTAAAATTGGGTATGCAAACATATTTAACTAATTTAAACTTAAACACAATGCAGACAGTTGTGCAGAAAGTTTAGTGTTAGCTAAAATATCGGGCACACAGACGTACTTATTATGTATACATTTCTTTCCATTGTAACAGGTCACTACCAGATCTGCAATCCATTACCTAGAATTGGTTTTCCTTAAACTGATGTACAGGATTACTAATCTGACTTTGATGGGCAAATTTGACAACAGAATACAATTATGAAGCACTAAAACACAGGACCACAAAACAATTAAATGCATGATGAAATAATGATATGCTTTGTTAAATGAAATAAAAGCGCTGCCGCCTCACAGCAAGAAGGTCGTGGGTTCGATTCCGGGGCCCGGACCTGGGACCTTTCTGTGTGGAGTTTGCATGTTCTCCCTGTGTCTGCGTGGGTTCTCTCCGGGTTCTCCGGCTTCCTCCCACACTCCAAAAACATGCATGTGAGGTCAATTGAACGTTCTAAATTGTCCGTAGGTGTGCATGTGAGTGTGAATGGTTGTTTGTCTCTATGTGGCCCTGCGATGAACTGGTGACTTGTCCAGGGTGTCACCCTGCCTTCGCCCTAAGACAGCTGGGATAGGCTCCAGCAGACCCCCGTGACCCTGAATAGGAATAAGCGGGTATAGAAGATGAATGAATGAATGAATGAAATCTTTATTGAATGAATGACACATTTTATTTCACTCGTGGTTTATGTAATTATTATTTTTTGCTCCATAGCTTTCATGATTCAGCATTACATGTTAAGAGTGATGAATTGCATGAAAAGAGAGAGCACTCGCTGATAAATTAACATGGTATACTGTTTAATTCCATGAGGACGACAAAATATTTGCAAATTTGTGTTAGCTACACACATCGACAGGTGCAAGAGAAAGGGAGGAACTTTCAAGATCGTTGAGTTTTTATTTTTTATTTTTTTAGTTCTGATGAAATAAATAGACCAATCATTTTATTACTTTGTCTGCTTTCCAAAGAGGTTATTAATTAAAAAAATATGTATGGCAGTGCTGTTATGGTCCATAGAGAGTTGCTTCAAAGAATTATCATTTATTATTCAGTGGCACATTGCTCACTTGTTTAATACACAAATAATAGTATATTATTATAATAATACTATTTTATTAATATGATAATAATAATAATAATATTAATAATGATAATAATAATAATAATAATAATAATAATCATTATTATTGATAAAAATTTGAAACAACAATCGTCAGTTGTTCCGTAAAAAATACATTGATTTCCATGTTGAATTTTATATGGTTCGTGAGCGCGCACGTCTGTCAGTGACGATCTCCACACTGACACAACTGCGCATGCTCTATTATCCCATCAATGCGGAAGTCAAAAGGTTTTTGGGAGCCATGCGCTGGGTGAGCAACTTCATTGAAAGCAATGGGACGCCATCTTGGACTCTGGGGGCTTGCTGCACTGTCACGCAGGTTGTGACGTAGCGGGCCGGCGACGCCGACAGGTATGATGTGAATGATTGACAGCTACCATTCGTTCCCGTTAGCGAGAGGATTAAAAACAAACAGACACCATAATGGCATCAAAATGGACTTATCCCAGCAGTGCGGAAAAACGGAAGGAAAAGAAAACTGATCAAGAAAAACTTGCAAAGGGGAAAGGTAAGTTATTTGTTTATGTGGGCTGGAGAGGTGGAGGTGAAACGCTGTTGTCCCCCCCCAAGTTTGTTTATTTGTCCTGCTAACCAGCTAGCTAGCGTCGGATAAATGTTAGCTGGCTGGCTAATATTTGTTCGTCATGAATCAGCGTTTTTGTTTGTTTTATGAAAGTTGACCATATCCTGTCAAGTTGGCCTATCCTGCCATGGGAATGACTGATTGACTCCACACCCGTTCATTCACATTCTAACAGGGAGGGAGGGAGGGAGGGCATGTTGTAGTTGTTGTTGTAGTCAGTCCCCTGTTATTGTTCAGTGGAAGTTGTCTCTCACATATTTGACTCTTAATGTTATTTTAGCCTTAACTTAGGATGAATTTACTAAGCTTAGTTTGTATTTTGTAGGCCCTTAATTAGAAATGTGCTACTGTTTTATAATTCAAAGAAATATTTTATGGAAATACTTTATTTGGCATGGTGTTGACTATTTTAGACTATTGTGGTAGTGGGTCATTTATCTTAGTTTTATTACTTTAACTAGTACAGTGTGTAAAGTAACAATGCAAAAATAAAAAAAATAATGCCAAAAACTCTTAAAAATGACAGTTTTGTAATTGGGTAAAAGCTTTAAAGGGACACTGCAATCATAATGTTTAATTTAAAAACAAATAAATTTTTAATTTTCCTATATTACTGCAACATCACTGTAATAATAAAATAGGAAAATGTACTTCTGATCTGTTTTGCTTGATGATCTAGTGAGCTTTGTCTCTGCAGGAGCAATTCTAAAATATGTTGGCGCTGCAGACATTGAGCCAGAGGGATCTCCCGAACATCCTGACCAGGAAGCTCCAGGACCAACACGTTCCTCAGAACCTCCTTCTGTCCAGGTGAATAATGTGTGTTATTCTTAGTAGCTAAGCTGATAAGTGTGGGACGAAGCTAAGGCAATTAAGCATTATTTTAATTGTTGGTTTGCTTTTTAGTGTTGCACTTGTTGGTTTGTTGGATTTTCTTATTTAAAGTAAGCATTTTTTTTTTTTATGAATACTCAATCTGTTGTATTTATTGACATATAGACGATTCTTTTCCTAGTATTATAGTGTTTGTTTGTTTTAAAATCAGTTTAACTTGCCTGAGTTGCTCAACTGAAGATGTTTAATTTTACCTGTAGCCTGTTTTGCTCATGAGGTGTAATAGATTGTGGAATCTTAGTAGACCTTAGTAGACGCACGCTGCTGAGAGTGGCAGCGATCAGCTCCGATGACCGTGGTGCTTGTAAATAAGGCAAATGCGCCATCTAGTGGGACGCAACATGTTTACTCGTGTTGGAGCAATGACAAGTACTACTAACAAAAAAAAAGATGCACAGGGTAAAAAAAATAATCATAAACTCAAGCCCAACAAAGATAACAGATGGGCATAACTGTACTTAGTAATGATTACTAGTACTACCAACATTTGTATATTTTACTTTCAACTCGAATTTGAACTATTCATCCCCTTTTTTCAGCAGCCATTAACACTAATAAATTAAATTAAATCAAAACAATAAATTAAAGCTGCAAGCAGCGTTTGCGGGACTGAGCCGCCGTGGCCGACGCGATGCCCGATGACCCCCGATGACGCCTGACCCCTGTCGACGCCCGCAATTGACCCCCGTCCTCTGCCGACGCCCGGCGACATCTGCTGAAAGAAGTCTATGCAAATGATGCAGATTTCTCACCTCCTTTTTTTTCTTTTGAGGATGCTGTCAAATGTAAAATATTGGCCTTGATGAGACAAACACGTAGGTATTTGAATGACGTCTGTAGCACTTTTCTAAAGGAAACTGCAGGCATTTGTGTGTTGACAAAGAGGGAGAAGAGGTCTAATCATCATATGCCTGTGTATGCAAATGATGCATATTTTTGACCTGCATTTTTTTTTTGAAGTGGCTGTCAAATGTAAAATATAGGTCTTGATGAGACAAACACATGGATGTTTGAATGACGTCTGTAGCACTTTTGTAAAGGAAACTGCAGCCATTTACAGTATAGTGTGTGTGTGTGTGTGTGGAAGTAGGGATGTGCGATACCACTATTTTTCCTTTCGATACGATACCAGGTGATACCAAGGCTAGTATCCCGATACCAATACAGATACCGATACTTTTAGATGTCCAACTTGTGTATATGAAAATGATGACTTTTACAACGAAAACCCGTGAATGTTATTATAAAAAATGTATTTTATACCTATGTATAAGAATTAAACAAGCTGCCAAATATCAGACTTTGTTTTAATTTTAATCAGAGAAATCAAATCAACAGGTCAACTGAAAATCTGAGCAAATCTCTCTCAAAAAAGAGAAAATAAGAACAGCTGCTCTCAATTCAATATAATTCTTTTTGGACCAGACAGAGTGGTCTTCAGGTTAGAACTTGACAGAATATGTCTGTCTCTTTGGGAGTCATCTATGAAAAATTTAAATATTCTTGATGTAAAAGGAAGTCTTTTTATGGGAAGTATAACTCACATACCACCACAAATAGACTAAATAGCAACAGTTTTACTTGAAATGTGCCATTTAAGTAATTTAATTATTATGCTTTTCCAACTTAAAAGTGACACTGAATTGTGTTAAGATGATGGCAGGAATGTGAGTTAAATTAACAAATACATATTGTGCTGGGAGGAAACATTTTTATCTAAGTAAATAAATAAAATATGTTTTAATGAAAAATTGACAAACATTCTGGTATTTTATGTAAATGTATCTTATCTACGTCTATATGCCTGTGATGGTGGGCACTGGGATGTATTTTCACTCCACCTGGATATTGCCTTTCTCTCTGCAGTGCTGGTTGGAAATTGCGCTCACGTTGACGGGGGGGGGGGACGCACGCTATCGCTGTCGCGCTACGCTAACGTGTCGGCAAAGTTAACGTGCCAAGTTTCGTTGCGGGGGGGGGGGGCTGGACTCCAAGATGCTCCTGCTGATCACTGCTATGCTGGAGATGTGGGCTGTGATGTCTGCACTGGGAGGAAACTGAAGGCCCTCAAGTCCTGTCTGGTCTGTCGGGCCTCCTACTGTGACTCTCACCTCCAGCCTCATCGTGATGCTGCTCCCCTACAGAGACACAAGCTGGTGGAACCCAGCCAGCAGCTCCAGGAGAACATCTGCCCTCGTCATGATGAGGTGATGAAGATGTTCTGCCGCACTGATCAGAAGATCATCTGTGCTTTATGCTGTATGGATGAACATAAAGGTCATCAGACAGTGTCAGCAGCAGTACAGAGGCCTGGGAGGCAGAGAGAGCTGGAGGAGACCAGGCAGAAGATCCAGCAGAAGATCCAGCACACAGAGGAAGACCTGAAGGGGGTGGAGTCCATCAACGGCTCTGCTGATAAAGCAGTGAAGGACAGCGAGAAGATCCTCACCCAGATGATCCGTCTGCTGGAGAAAAGACGCTCTGAGGTGCAGCAGCAGGTCAGATCCACACAGGGGGCAGCAGTGAGTGGAGTCAAAGAGCTTGAGAAGAAGCTGGAGCAGGAGATGATGGAGCTGAAGAGGAGAGACGCTGAGCTGGAGAAGATCTCACACACACTGGACCACAGCCAGATTCTCCACAGGTTCTCCTCACTGCCAGCACTCAGTCCGTCTCCAGACTCCTCCAGCCTGGAGATCCGTCCTCTGAGATACTTTGAGGACGTGGCAGCAGCTGTGACCAAGCTGAGAGATGAAATACATCAAGTTCTGCAGAGTGCACAAACGTCTGTTATTATCTGAGGAGAACAGAAAAGTGACATTCATGGAGGAAGTTCAGTCTTATTGTGATCATCCAGACAGATTCACTGACAAGAAGCAGGTCCTGAGTAGAGAAGGTGTGACTGGACGATGTTACTGGGAGGTTGAGTGGAGAAGGGGGAGGGACTTCTGTGGTTTATTTTAGGGGGTTGGTGTAGCAGTGGCCTACAGGAACATCGGCAGAGCAGGAAGGTCAGAGGAAAGTAGATTTGGATTCAATTGCTGTGTCTCAATTCAGGTTCTGCATCCTTGAAGTGCGCATTTTGAAAGGAAGTTGCGTCATCGCACTGCGCGAAGGCTTGTCCCAATTCCCGAGGGTGTTTAGGACGCTCAAAATGCGTACTCGGAAATACGCACTCGTTTTAGCCGATTCCAAGGATACACCGCTACTATCCTTCGCGTACTTGGGTATCCCATGCTGCTTTGCGTGCTGCTGCAAACCATCGTGGGATCCTGGGAAGTCAGCTGAAATTAGCGGCATGTACTGGTTAAGGCACGACATATAAATCTAAATATTGACGTTTCACATAAAGTATCCAGTTTTTAACGTAGGATTTTATTTATTTGAACATTCAACGGCATCGTTAGATGGCGAACCAATGGTTAGCGTGATACTATAAAAACGTCACTTCCGGGGTTGGCCAGCAGGAGGGAACGGTGGTGACGAAACGAGGAAATACGCCGAAGGCTAGACCGCCCCGAGTGGTTACCGGGGAGGCGGGGTTTGGTCCGTCCTTCTAGGCTGGGAACTCTAAGAACGCTTCTTTCAGACGGAGGACACTCGGTCTCAAGGGTGCAGAACCTGAATTGAGACACAGCAAATGACAAATCCTGGAGTTTATATTGTTACCCAGGTGAATATTGGTTTTGTCACAACAACATCAGTACTCGTGTCTCAGGTCCTCGGTCCTCCAGAGTGGGAGTGTACCTGGACCACAGAGCAGGTCTTCTGTCCTTCTACAGCGTCTCTGGAACCATGGAGCTCCTCCACAGAGTCCAGACCTCCTTCACTCAGCCGCTACATGTTGGACTTTATGTTCCTTCAGGTTCTTCAGCTGAGTTGATGAAAGTGTGACTGAAGTCGTCAGAGAGACTCTGAGCTGAATTCTCACCTTTGATTCTTCTTCTGTCTTCACGTTTGTTACCCAGTGTCTCCGGCTGTCAATCACAGGGTGGGCGGGGCCTGGACGCCACTTCCTGTTGGTGCTCCTGGTGACTGTTGTCCACCTGCTGGATGTTTGTTCCCTCTAAACTGCTTGCTTGCGCAATCGCGCACTACTTGCACATTCTCAGCGCACAAGGAAATCTATGTAGCACATAAAATAAAATTCAACAGAAACGTATTAATTAATAATTTTAGAGCTTTTATTAGGCGGCGCACTGCTACGCCTTCGGAATGATGTTTTTTTTTCTTCTTCCAGCTGCACCGTATGAGTCCAAAAGGCAGAGAAAGTTTCCAGACTGCAGCACCGCGCTGACATAGATTGCGTAACAAAGTGAAGAGGTGCCACTCCGCTCTATTTTCACTGGCTAACTGCAGCACACTGGCTTAACTTGTCTATTCAGAGAAGAGCTATCACTTCGGCTTATTTTTCAATCTATCACGCGCATGCCACTGCACATTGACGCAACATGACCCTCAGCCAGGCCAAAGCAGGACTCTTCCTATGGTTAAAGCAGGACTCTCACATATAACACACTACACATCTCATCAACAACAAGATTTTGCTCTTTTTCATTTGAAGTGGGCCAAATCACTTCTATTCAAAGTAAACTCATGAAAATTGCTGCTGGAATTTGATTCTTTTAATAAGCCATGTAACTTGCTATGATCCAAGGTTTTGAACAGGTGTGATACTGGTGTGCGGCCACAGCGTGCACATCTGATGTTGCCCACAGTGGTCCTCAGTGTGCTCAAGGAGCTTGTCTGGATGCCCAGACACATGGAAAATTAGAGGGAGCATTGATCATAACACCCATGATCATGTGAATTCATATATAGGGATTATATAATTCTATAATATGTTATATATTATGTTGCCTGACAGTGCCACCTGGGGAGTTGCACCCCAGGAAATAGACTATAATAAAAATTCCTCGGGCTACACAGGTTCGTTACGCTTTGAGATTTGAGAGGATGAGACGGACTTCCAAAGAAACAGCTTTATTCAATCACAATTTAAAATAGTTGACTCTTTTTTAAACACACCAAGGAAAATCTTTTTTTAAAAAACAATAAGACCAGGTTTAGCTGCCTGAGTGAGTGTCAAAAAAAATAAGTACTATACCAAAAAGATTGTTCAACATCATAAGAAAATAAGGGGAGCAGGGCTGGACGTAGCCGAGCGGAAAGGCTAAAGAAAAAACAAAGAAAAACTGAAAAAAGGGAATAAACAAAGCGAAGGGAATCACTACAAAGCAAAATTTCCCTCGTGCTGTGCAAAATAAAGCAAAGTGAAGGGGAACCACCGACGCAGTCTGCCGCACGCTACGCCAACTCCTGTCCAAAAGAAAAGAGAACACAATGAATACACTAATACATTGAGACACTCAGGCAAGCGTTAAACAGTTCAAACAAAAGAAAAATTTTCTTTAGTCTTCACACACACACAAAACAAAAGGTAACGATCACTGGGGAACAAAATAGTAATGAACTAAAAAGGAAATCAAACTACTCAATAGAAAACCCAAAGTTTCACCAAAATTTTACCAAGAAAACAAAAGCAACCAAAGAAAGTGGTGACGCCAACAACAAAAACAGACAAACTCAGTTGTCTACACCAAATACACCACAACCAAAGGAGGGGGGGGGGTTTAAACATTCAGCAATGAATGCCCATTGCCCACCTCTGGGATTGCGAGCCGAAATGCCAAGAACTACGGAGGACAGAGTTCTCAGCGTGGACACTGGGGTTGCCGGGGCGACGGAGTGGAGACAAAGTCAAGTGCGTCCCGTCTCAGTTCATTACGGGACAGCTTTTTTAGTTGCCAAATACGGGACAATCGCGTATTTGAGCACGGAAACGACGCAAAGTCACAAACACAAATACAAGTTTACAACGGTACAAAAAGAGGATCGTGGTGCAAACGCAAAAAAAACAAAACAAAAAAACAACACGCTGCAGGACATAAAAACATTCACTTCATCAGAGGAGCGATGCAAAGCAAGAAAACACATGCAAAAGAAAAAACGCTGCATAACGCATTCCCTACACCGGAAGTAGAGTTGCTCCACGAGGAGCGCTCCCCTACAGCGAAGAACAGTCCCGACACTTCCAGTGAGAGTCGCCGCCTCCTACAGTTTCAACACCGGGACATCTCGCGGGGGTGGAGGACCTCCACCTGAATGTGGAAGTGGGTGTGTTTCCACAAAATATGTGTCTTCGTGGTATTTAGCTTTTTAATGAAAGGACTCTTAAAACACTGAAAAATAAATGCAATATAGCTATTTTATGACTTACTGTAAATGTACAGGTAGGAGACATTTCCTGCTTGGCATTGCTGCCTGTCGCACTTCTTTCGGTGCCCACGGGTAAGCTGCAGGGTCATCAACCATGAACTACCATTCATTGACGTTTCGCCCCTTGTGGCGGGACAGTGACAGGGACGTATGCCTCGTTGATTCTGTGGTTGTTGATGGGGTGAGGCGTTTTTTCCCCAACTCCTGTCCTTGTTTCGTTCTTTCTTTTATACAGTCAGGCAATCTTTGTAGATACACTACTTTTATTGTATGGCCGCTAGTTATAACAGTGCTCATCAGGTAAAACACCCGGAAGCCAACGTCATCAACTCGCACCAGATGTCTCTGCATATTGCATGGAACTTGGCTGCCATCTAGTGGTTAACTCTCGTAACATCTCCTTTAACATATGGAAAGAAAGCAGTTGAAAATGGACAATAGTGACCGGATGAGAGTTACGTGGCCAGCAACAACAATAGCTGGCTACAGGTTAAACAGAAATGACTAGTTCACTCTCCTAAACATTAGGAAAAAAATGAACAGTCCACATGAACAAAGTGGCACAGAAATAAACAAGAGATGACATTCCTTCTTCAGAAAGTTTAAACAACAAAGTCTTTGCGGTACCTCTCAGGAGGTTTTATGTTGGATCTGGTTCTGGTCTGCTTGAGGCCTAAATATCCAGATTGGGGGACACTTGGCACATCAGTCAACACTGGAGCCCGTTCTAGTTCTGAAGCCCCTTCCCTCCTGTCACCAACTATGTGCTCGAGTCTGCTGTCTGTTTGACTGTTGTCCCAGTCATCTTCCACCAGGGGACTATCAGATTGCATGATGAGAGTTTCATCCACCGGTCGAATGTGCCTCCTGTTGCGCCTGTATACCTTGTCCTGTACAACCACTTCATATGACCTGTCACGCAATTGGTTGGTGCAAATCCCTAGTGACCAGGAGCGAGAGGGCCCATTTGGTTGTAGGAAGACCCGAACTGTGTCGCCTTGCATTATCATGGGCTTGTCGTGAGCATGTTGGTCATATCACCACTTCGATGCAGTGACCCGTGCCAGCTTACGAGGAAGTACCCCCTGTATCACAGCCGGCTTCAGCAGAGGTGGATGAGAGGGTAACAATGTGCGTGTGCGTCTGGACTGAAGTCGCTGAACAGGAGAGCTATTGAGTCCCTCTGTGGAAGTGTTCCTCCGTGCTAGTACGGCCCTCCATCTGTCATCACCAGCATGCACTGCCTTTCTCAGCAGGGTCTTGGCAATTTTGACAGCCGACTCAGCTTTACCATTACTCTGGCTGTGGTATGGTGAGGATGTGAGGTGTTTGAAGTCCCATACTGTTGAAAAAGTTTGAAAGTCCATGCTGGAGAACGGTTGTCCGTTGTCTGTGATGACAATATTTGGTATTCCATGCCGGCTAAACTGACGCTTGCAGCATTCAATGACAGTGGAAGCCGTTGTGTCTAGTGATGTCCAAACGAGGCTTCATGAGGCTTTGAACCCTTTTGGACTATTGTGTTGAAAATTGGTTCATTACTCGAAGCTTCATTCATTAAGAACGTGGGGGTCATCTGCTGGCGCACTGGTTGTACTGCAGCCATGCAAAAGGTTAATGACCATAGCAAGTGTGCGCCTTGAGATTTTCTGTATTTGTACACTTTTATTATTTATTTATTCAAACGTTGGTAACTTTTACTTTGTTTTATGACTCTGTGTTTTCGTATGTCCTTTTATGTATGTTGGCTACTGAACACAAATTTCCCCCTCTGGGGGATTAATAAAGCATCTATTTCTAGATAAAACTGAAACGAACTTCATTTCATGTGTTGCTGTTCCTTCTTGCTCCGCCCTACCAATATATCAAGGTTACCTTGATATATTGTTCATGTTAAACGAAATTTGTTCCTCTGTCTAACATTAAATAAATAATTAATAATAAATAAATAATAAACCATTGCCAAAATCATTGCTGAAAATGTTAGGGTCAGAAATAATAGTAGTAAAGAGGTAAAGTTCATGTGAATATGCAGATAAAAAGAAGAAATTGATTCATAATATATATATGTATATATATATATATATATATATATATATATATATATATATATATATATATATATATATATATACACATTTGTATATATATGTATATATATATATAGTTGTTATCTTGCGTTGTTATCTCATAGTTTTCCCATTGTGCTCTAAAGAATGTCCAGTTGTTATATACGTCGCCCTTCATGTCCATTGCGTCTGGTACAGGAATCGAAAAACCCATGGTACGTCAGGTATTAGCTTAGCAGTTTAGCTCCATTGAAAAAACGTCCAGCCTTTATAGCGCCTTGTTGTTCTGTCTTCAGCCGCGGCATTAAGTTTCCGCTTCTTTTATACAGTCAGGCAATCTTTGTAGATACGCTACTTTTATTGTATGGCCGCTAGTTATAACCATAGATATATACAGAAGGCTAGATGTCTCACGGCGCAGAATCAAACGTCCGCACTGGCCGCCATCTTTCCACAGTCAGGCAGTCACGGTCTGATGTAGTGAATGTGAGGGAACGTGAGTGATCTGAACAAACATTAACACTCTGATCTCGCTGAAAACTTGATGGCTTTGCACACGGTTTGCTTTCTTACAAACGTTCATAACGTAGCAATAATTCTGGATGGTTGAACATGTTGACAGTGCAGCTTTCTATGAGAAAAAAAACACAACGGTGCTATGGCAGCTGCACAAGTTAATACGACTGAGACCACTAAGATTTTCATTTCTTAAGTTAAGTTTAGCCAACAGCTATTTCAGGACAAACTAGTATTTTGTTCACATACAATATTTGTGGTGTCGGTTGTAGTTATTCGCTGAGGTGCGTTTCCTATAACGTTGCTGCTGCATGAACGCAGTCTCATCAGTTCATGCAGCAGAGACACGGTGATCAATGAACTAGAGCTGCTGATATCTCATCCCCCACCTGTTTGATTCAGAGTCGAATGGTGACAACCTGAGATTACAGTCCGTCTTTTTTCTTGTTGTGATAAAAGGGATTAGGATTGGTAGGTGTAAATAAAACAAGCAATTTGACATATGGAGAGACAGAATAGCTTTTTTTCTATATAATTTAACTTAATTCGCAAATGATTTACAATTGGATTGCTTTGCTACAGCATCATGCATTATGGTTTCTACAGGAAATCGGTGACTGAAAAAATGCCGAACTTCTGTGCCACTTATGGATGCAGCAATCGTCGCTGTCCACAAACAAAAGCTTGTAGGATCACATTTCATCTGTAAGCTATTGTTGGAGCTGTTTGATTAATGTTACGATTTAGTGCTGGTTTGTTTAGTTTAGCGTTTAGCATATATGTTTTTATTAAATACGGGTGTGTGCGTGTGTTTGCTATTTTCACATGAAAGCCTATGGTTATAAATCATTAATAAGTATGCAGTATCATAACTATGCTTATAACCTTTATAACAAACCAAACCGCTCGAAATTCGGTTGAAAATAGAGCAATTTAGGGCTAGTTAAAAGAACATGCACAATAAGAATACATAGTTATGAGTGAGAGGGGCGGAGCGAGGTGACTGTGGCAAGATGGCCGCCAGTGCGGACGTTCGATTCCATTGGCCAGCAGCGCGGATAAGACATCTCGCCTTCTGTATATATCTATGGTTAGAACAGTGCTCATCAGGTAAAACAACCGGAAGCCAACGTCATCAACTCGCACTCGATGTCTCTGCATATTGCATGGAACTTGGCTGCCATCTAGTGGTTAACTCTCGTAACACTGTCCATTATGAAACATTTCGTCATCTACTCAAATCTTACACTGTATATATATATATATATATATATATATATATATATATATATATATATATACATATTATTATTAAGTTGTTGTTGTTTTTTTAATGCTCAAACAAAACAAAAAAAGTGGAGGGAGAGTCGTCTGAATTGGGTTCAGTGAGGGTCACATCCACTTGTAGCGCATTATTTCCAGCAAGCTTCTCCTGTTATGACTTTCCCGTTCACTAACTCACTCAACCGTGATTGGTGTGGTGGAGAGACGAGCACACAGCACGTGACCTCTACGATGAGCTTCCTCCTACGGAAGTACCACAGGAAGACACGGATTAAATAGTATGGCTTGTCCACCAGAAGGCTGTATTATGGTGTACGTAATATAAAACTTTGGCCCAGTTCTGCTTGTATTGCATTGTATTGGTTGGTGTTCCTGAAGTTTCATTTTTCGTCCCTTTTTATTTTTTACATCCATGTTTGTGATGAAATAGTACTGTGAATCGCTAGCTCGCATTGCATGCTTGGAAACAGCGTCACTCAAGGAAGTTTTCGCTTCGCTGACACGGTCCTGGAGGGAAGTGGGTTTTAGTGCACTGGAACGGGATGAATGTGTTTAATCAAGCAGTACAAACCTGATTAATTGTCTTAATACTTCACTTCGAATGGCCATATTGTTTAGGATTAGAATTAGATGACAACTTCTTCACAATATTTGCAACTATTCAATTTGACCAGCAGGTGTCAGTAGAAGACGAAATTTCATGTTGACTATTTCCGAATGGAAGTGCTCTCTTGACGGATGGTGTAAAAGGAAAATGGCCAGCTACAGCAGAAAAGTGGACCCATACATATATATATATATATATATATATATATATATATATATATATATATATATATATATATATATATATATATATATATATATATATATATATCTCTGCAATTCATATTTTAACGGTTTATATAGACCCCTCAGGCTCCATTCAAAATGGGGGTCATTGTAGGAGAGTTGCAGTCAACTGAGATTTGGAGAGAGTTTGGATTACTAGATTTTTGATAGCGTTTATAGTTTGGAGTGTTTGAGACTAGATAGCGTTTAGTTTGGAGATATTTTTGAGAGCTTAGGGAGAGAGTGAGGAGAGGAGAGGTGATAGGATGGAGCCCCCTGTCCTTTACATCAATGTCCATGCTACACAAGCATCTATGCCAGGGGTGCCCATTACGTCCATCGCGATCTACTGGTCAATTGCGAAGGGAGTTTGGGTCTATCGCATGGAGAGAGAGAGGGAGAGAGAGAGAGAGAGAGAGAGAGAGAGAGAGAGAGAGAGAGAGATCCGCGTCAATTACAGCAGGTAGAATTGTTCAGGCAGGATTAGAAAACATGGTGGATCTGGTTGATTTTGATCATAATGTACGATGTGCTGGATTTTGTTCTTATATGTGTTGTGCTTTACAGTGAAACGTAAATGTGACGTATCGGCTTCGGCACCATTCAGATCAAATAAAGACCAGACAGGGACAGGAAAAAGAGTTTCGCTGTTGTTTTACACGCAAAACTAACGGGGTTGTCGCGTGAGCTTGCAATCCTGGCGTAAACTGATGGAGACGCCTCGCTCGGAAAATGCGCTTCAAAGTGCGCACGCACTGCAGACGCGCCGGAGATCCTGGGAGATGCTGCTGGCAAAACGTCTGCGTCACACACACACGCACACCAATTATCCCTAACCTATGCGCTGGAAAACACAAAAATATACAGCAAAACATCTTAACTTAAACACACTTTTATTGATAAAATCAAACATAGGCAGATATAACCTTAACAATTTTAAACCATGAGTTTTCTGTGCAATGATGAGCATAAATGCACATGGGAACATGTTGACCCATTTAATCCTTTCTTTCTTTATCATTGGACTACAAATATATTGCTGAATGACTTTTCCTGTTTTATAGGAGGTGGATCTTTTTGACTTGCTCATTTTAAAAGTAGCTTGCATGTTGAAAAGGTGTGAGCACCCCTGATCTATGCCCTTTTCCAAGTCCCACAATCACTTTCACTGTCATCTGCCTGATTACACCCATGCCATTTTCAGAAAAAAATTGCACAAACAGAATACATTCAAAAAATGTATCATACACATAGTTATCAAGTCAAGTTATTTATTTATTGTCATTGTTGAACAAAGTTAACAACAAAATTTGTTTGGAGCATCCCCATAACCACTGGCATCAGTACCCATAAAAATAATCATAAATAAGCGAGAAAAACAAAACAAAAATATATATATATATAATTTATGTACAGAAATTATTTGGTCATTCATTTTTTGCAATTCATAGTCATTCCCAACAGACATAACAGACACAAAAATTCAATGTATCACACGTGGTTCAGACACAGCTTGCCTGTGATTGTACATTTGGCCAGTAGGTGGTTTCGTGTGCACATGAAGCTTCGAACCAGTTGGCTCAAGTGGTTCAATGCCTCATGAGGCTTCACCTCACCATCACTAGTCGTGACACACAGCTTGCTGTTTGGCTCCACTTGTTGTAGTTCTGTCAGCCACCACTAGATGGAGCGCTCCTCTTCAGTCTCCTCCTCATCCTCCCAGCAGGAGTTAGGACTCAGGGTCCTTGAACGCATCATCACAGAGACGCTGACTGTTGATGGAGATGGTGGAGTGACTGGTGAGAAGAAGCAGACTCTCAGTCACAAGTCTAGTGTGGAACATGTGAAGGTCATGTGACCATGGAGTGTTGGACTGATACTGAGGCCTGATGAAGATGAACTGATCAATAATTGGGTGGTGAACTGAGAGAAGAAGCAGTTTGGCAGCAGATGTTGGATGAATGAGGAGCAGCTGGACGTCACCATCCTCCTCTCACACTGTGACTGGGAACACTGGACCTCTGCTGTGGGATCAACTGGCTTTGGTGCTGGAACCATCATCCAATGGTTCCAAACCAGTACTGACCTCACACTCTCCAGTTGATAGTCTCTGCTGTGGACAAGATCCATTAGTGGCTTCACTCCTGAATCCTGCAGCTGGTTCCCATCCAGGTCCAGGTGTCTGAGGTGGGAGGGGTTGGACTTCAGAGCTGAGAGCAGCCAATCACAGCTGAGCTCTGACAAACTGCAGCACCACAACCTGAATAGAGAATAAATGATGAAGAGTTTATAATGATGGAGAGTTTTTCCAGGGTGTCATCACTCTGAAAATCAAAGTGAAATGTCCACTTCAGAATCTGCAATCTGCAAGCTGACCACTAGATGGGAGGATTTTACACACTGTACCTTTAAACCCAGTTTCATTCATTTCAATCACAAACCAGTGTCTGCAAATTGAATTTCCAACAGCAGTCAAGTGCAAATCATGACGACAACAACAAGAGTGATAGAAGTTGTCGAGTGAAGAGGGTGAACTGACCTCAGAGTCTCCAGTTTACAGTCTGGACTCTGCAGAAAACCACTCAGCTCCTTCACTGCTGAATCCTGCAGCAGGTTCTCACTCAGGTCCAGGTGTCTGAGGTGGGAGGGGTTGGACTTCGGAGCTGAGAGAGAACAGCCAATCACAGCTGAGCTTTGACAACCTGCAATACTCCAACCTGAATAGAGCATAAATGATGGAGAGTTTATAATGATGGAGAGTTTTTCCAGGGTGTCATCACTCTGAAAATCAAAGTGAAATGTCGACTTCAGAATCTGCAACAACACTTATATCAGTAGACTCATCAAGTTGCAAGGCAAATTTCTTACTGATAGGGATCTTGTCCAAAACCACACTTTCGATGTCTGCAGACATCTCATTAATACGTCTGGAGATTGTGTTATCTGAGAGAGGGGCTTTGGCTATTTCTTTAGCCGCTTCGGGTCCGAGCGTCTCATTTACAATGGCTTTGCAGGCGGGAAGTATTAATTGCTCTGCCACAGTGTGGGACTTTTTTGATTTAGCCACAAGTTCAGCGTAGTGTTGCCACCCGTCCCGTTTTTCCCAGAATTGTTCTCTTTTTTCACCACCTGTCCCGGGAAAAATAAAATCTCTCCCGGGACACAATTTGTCCCGTTTTTAAGGGAAAATGACAAAACCTCATTTGATTTCTGCCTGTGGTCTACTCCCGTAAAATACGCGATTGTCCCGTACTTGGCAACTAAAAAACCTGTCCCGTAATGAACTGATACAGGACGCACTTCACTTTGTGTCCCGTATATTTCGGTGACCCCCCCCCCCCCAGTCGACAGACTTGAGACCCCCCCACCCCCCAGAGGTCCCGGATTTGTAACTCTGGTAGGTGGCAACCCTAGTTCAGCGACATGGTAGCTAGCTTTAAGGGCTCTCTCGTTTACTTTTGCGGTTTTTCTCATGAAAGTTGCCTGTTTCTCCGTGTGTTCACGCAGGCGAACAAAATACTTCACATTTTTCTTTTGAACTGAGGGCTGTTTCGTTTGGAGATGGCGTTTAAGCTTACTTGGGACATAGCACTGCTGGAGAGCTTTTCACCACATACCAAGCACAACGGAGTCGGTGCCGTTGCATCTCCGGTAAAAGTAAATCCAAATGAAAGATAGCTTTCATTGTATTGCCTCACGCCAGAAACTTTGCTCGACGTCACCGTCTTTGCCTCCACTCATACTAGGGCCTTCATCTGGGTCCGGATTTTGTCCAGGGTCCAGTTCAGAATCAGCATTTTTCCTCTTCAAAAACTTATCCATCACTTTCAACCGTCGTCCCGCTATCCACAATCCACACACCTGTCGCTGCATCCATGCGTCACTAATTCGCTTGTCTCCAAGCGCAAGGCAATTAGCTACCTGCTGCTGCCACCTACTGGTATGGAAGAGTACTACACGATTACTCTGCCAGGCGCTAAGACTGCACAGGCACACAAATCGGATAATTTCCCACGGCACACCTGACAATATCTCGCGGCACACAAACACTGGTTTACAGGAACGGCAGTGTGTTTCCCGTGTCTTACTTCCGGTATAAAGTTCGCTTCAAAATTACAACAGAAATACTACCGAAAGATGCCAGTAGGTGGCAACGACGCTCTATAAATGCTTCTCTTAATGCAACAAATAAATGAAATGACTTTCATACTTACACCAACTGCTCTTAACCTATTTATTAAACAATTTAGACTTAAAGGCTTCTTTGTTGTTTCACCTTAACAGAACACTAATAATAATAATAATAATAATAATAATAATAATAATAATAATAATAATAATAATATTAAGAAATTGACATTTACAAAACGTGCACATTTCTTTTAAACTTAAGTGTAGTTGTTTTCCATATCTATTGACGCAAATGACGTTAACCTTGCAATGAACGCAGCAACACTTGTACCTAATAACACTAATGATACAACAAATACACGTCAAAATGGTTGCAGTGAAAATGGACGCTTTTAATCATATATCAGTATATAATATATAATATAATATATAATATATCATATATTATACGATTGTATAAAGCGCTTTGAGACGCCTTTGGTTGTGATTTAGCGCTGTACAAATAAAAGTTTATTATTATTATTATTATTATTATTATTATTATTATTAATATTATTATTATTATTATTATTATTATTATTATTATTATTATTATTATTATTATTATTATTATATATGTTTTGGCTCTTGCCAAGTAAAATTTCAGGAATTATTCTTTGTTTGTTTAGAATGTCGGACATGTATTCAGCGCTTTGGGATGAAGAGCTGGATGCCGTCATTGCAGAAATCCAACTCAGTCACCCAAACACAGGGTACAGAATGATGAGAGCATTCCTTCATGCCAGGGGATGTACGAGTGCAAAGTAAGTTTGATATGAAGTTGATCCCCACATGAATGTATTCAGTAATCTGTATTGTGCATCAGTTTAACCGAAACAAACAAATATAATTAGCTTTATTTGTATAACGCTTTCCGTACAAAATATAGCTAAAAGTGCTTACATGGATGATTAAAAAAAGAATGGCGGTATATTTAAAAAAAGAAAGGGGGGGTATTTAATAAATGAAATCATACCTTTTGTCAGCATTATCTGTGTTAACACGGATTTGTGCCTTTAATATTTTATGTAGTTTGTCTTTCTTTTTTTTTTTTTTGCTGTTGTTGTAGTTCAAAGAGTACGTGATTCCTTAAGAAGAGTGGACCCAATTGGGACTGAAGTGCGAGCCTTGGCCAATCGCACACTAAGACGGAGGCAGTATTCTGTTCCTGCACCAAATGTAATGTGGCACATTGATGGAAACCACAAATTAATACGGTATTTTTCAAAACTGTTTTTAAATACTTGAACAAATGAAACATTGAGATTTTCTACCCACTCCAAATCTTTTCACCTTTGTACCATACCTTTTTTGTGTCAAATAAGCTGTGCATGAACCTTTTTCAATTAGCTATCTGATGCCTTATATATTTTAGATTTCTCTTTCCATCTTCTCTCCCTTTTTTACCAAAAGCTGGAGATTTGTCATTCACGGTGGAATAGATGGCTTTAGCCGTTTAATTGTTTATCTGTCTGCTGCAATAAACAACCGAGCATCCACAGTGTTGGAAACAGGGGCGGTCCTAGAATTTTTTTCTTGGGGGGGCAAGCTCGGGGCACAGACGGGTGGCACACCGGAATGACATTTGTTTAGTTTTTTTAAATGCCCTATGCCTTAGGTAATAATAAATGGTAGGCGGAGGTATGAATAATAGAACTATTTTATTTACCCAAATAATGCACAAAACAGTGTATCATCCAGCATTTAGTAATCTTATCTGACTGAGTAAAATGCTTTTTGTTTGTTTGAGTGGGTTGATCTGTGCTCCGGGAGAGTATACTGGTGTATCTAGTACTAGTAACCTAGTATTAGTTTCAGCAAGATAAACAAGTGTTTCATAGGTATCTATGTATCTTTGTTAACTTATAGAGATGGAAACCAACAACTGAGTTTAGTTATGAATGTTTTTTTTTTAAATTCATAACAGGTACAAAGTGCATACACATGAAAAATCCCTTTGTGAGAATTATATTCAAGTTACCAAAGTTTGACTTATATTACAAGTACACAGTTTATATGTATTATTTACAAACAGGATTATGACAGCTGAATACGCTTGTTTTGGTGTTGACTACCTGCAGAATGCTGAATTGCAGATGATGGGCCCTCAACCTCATCATTGGGAAAAGTTCCTGGGAAAAGTTGTATAAATTACTCAAAAGTATAACATCAACTCAACTTTTAATACTTATTCAAATGTTATCGATTTTAAAGACACCCTGCTTCCTTTCTTGACATTGTGGACATATCCTATTCACTTCATTTAAGCGTCTTATGTCTTATGTTATAGGCCATTTGTCTATCCATTAGCTCATAAAACAACAACCACACTTCCATTCAGCACCAATAAAGAGCATTAAAATAGACATAAAGTAATAAAACAGAATGTAATTAGATTAAATTAATATTGCCCATTCCACAGTCCAGAACAAAGCAGAGGTGGTGTGCGACTTTGAGTGTGACTGATTCAGGATGCAGTGACTGTAGTGATGGTGAGGTGAAGCCTCATGAGGCATTGAACCACTTGAGCCAACTGGTTCGAGAAACGGTTCATTTCTCGAAGCTTCATGTGCACACGAAACCACCTACTGGCCAAATGTACAATCACAGGCAAGCTGTGTCTGAACCACGTGTGATGCATTGAATTTTTGTGTCTGTTATGTCTGTTGGGAATGACTATGAATTGCAAAAAATGAATGACCAAATAATTTCTGTACATAAATTATATATATATATATTTTTGTTTTGTTTTTCTCGCTTATTTATGATTATTTTTATGGGTACTGATGCCAGTGGTTATGGGGATGCTCCAAACAAATTTTGTTGTTAACTTTGTTCAACAATGACAATAAATAAATAACTTGACTTGATAACTATGTGTATGATACATTTTTTGAATGTATTCTGTTTGTGCAATTTTTTTCTGAAAATGGCATGGGTGTAATCAGGCAGATGACAGTGAAAGTGATTGTGGGACTTGGAAAAGGGCATAGATCAGGGGTGCTCACACTTTTTCAACATGCAAGCTACTTTTAAAATGAGCAAGTCAAAAAGATCCACTTCCTATAAAACAGGAAAACATATTTATTCAGAAATATATTTGTAGTCCAATGATAAAGAAAGAAAGAGGATTAAATGGGTCAACATGTTCCCATGTGCATTTATGCTCATCATTGCACAGAAAACTCATGGTTTAAAATTGTTTAGGTTATATCTGCCTATGTTTGATTTTATCAATAAAAGTGTGTTTACGTTAAGATGTTTTGCTGTATAGTTTTGTGTTTTCCAGCGCATAGGTTAGGGATAATTGGTGTGTGTGTGTGTGTGTGTGTGTGTGTGTGTGTGTGTGTGTGTGTGTGTGTGTGTGTGTGTGTGTGTGTGTGTGACGCTGACGTTTTGCCAGCAGCATCTCCCAGGATCTCCGGCGCGTCTGCAGTGCGTGTGCACTTTGAAGCGCATTTTCCGAGCGAGGCGTCTCCATCAGTTTACGCCAGGATTGCAAGCTCACCCGACAACCCCGGTAGTTTTGCGTGTAAAACAACAGCGAAACTCTTTTTCCTGTCCCTGTCTGGTCTTTATTTGATCTGAATAGTGCCGAAGCCGGTACGTCACATTTACGTTTCACTGTAAAGCACAGCACATATAAGAACAAAATCCAGCACATCGTACATTATGACCAAAATCAACCAGATCCACCGTGTTTTCTAATCCTGCCTGAACGATTCTAACTGCTGTAATTGACGCGGATCTCTCTCTCTCTCTCTCTCTCTCTCTCTCTCTCTCTCTCTCTCTCTCTCTCTCTCTCTCTCTCTCTCACACACACACACTCACTCTCTCTCTCCCTCTCTCTCTCCATGCGATCACCCAAACTCCCTTCGCAATTGACCAGTAGATCGCGATGGACGTAATGGGCACCCCTGGCATAGATGTTTGTGTAACATGGACATTGATGTACAGGACAGGGGGCTCCATTCTATCACCTCTCCTCTCCTCACTAAGCTCTCAAAACTATCTCCAAACTAAACGCTATCTAGTCTCAAACACTCCAAACTATAAACACTATCCAAAATCTAGTAATCCAAACTCTCTCCAAATCTCAGTTGACTGCAACTCTCCTACAATAACCCCCATTTTGAATGGAGCCTGAGGGGTCTATATAAACTGTTAAAATATAAATTGCAGATATATATATTATATATATATGTATATGTATGTATATATATATATGTGTGTGTATATATATATATACATATATATATATATATATATATATATATATATATATATATACATATATATATATATATATATATATATATATATATATATGTATATATATACATATATATATATATATATACATATATATATATATGTATATATATATATATATGTATATATATATATATATATATATATATATATATATATATATATATATATATATATATATATATATATATATATATATATATATATATATATATATATGGGTCCACTTTTCTGCTGCAGCTGGCCATTTTCATTTTACACCGTCCAAATTTACAGCTCAGGGCGCTGGGACGAATTCCAAATTGTTTGCAGATACAGGCCTACACTTCAAATAATTATGAGAAAAATCCAACGTCAAGAGAGCACTTCCATTAGGAAATAGTCAACATGAAATTTCGTCTTCTACTGACACCTGCTGGTCAAATTGAATAGTTGCAAATATTGTGAAGAAGTTGTCATCCAATTCTATTCCTAAACAATATGGCCATTCGAAGTGAAGTATTAAGACAATTAATCAGGTTTGTACTGCTTGATTAAACACATTCATCCCGTTCCAGTGCACTAAAACCCACTCCCTTCAGGACCGTGTCAGCGAAGCCAAAACTTCCTTGAGTGACGCTGTTTCCCAGCATGCAAAGCGATCTAGCAATTCACAATACTATTTCATCACAAACATGGATGTAAAAAATAAAAAGGGACGAAAAATGAAACTTCAGGAACACCAACCAATACAATGCAATACAAGCAGAACTGGGCCGAAGTTTTATATTATGTACACCATAATACAGCCTTCTGGTGGACAAGCCATACTATTTAACCCGTGTCCTCCTGTGGTACTTCCATAGGAGGAAGCTCATCGTAGAATTCACGTGCTGGGTCACTCCACCAATCGTTGCGGCAGTCGTAACAGAAGCTTGCTGCTGCAATTAATGTTCTTGTTTTGTATGATCATTTAAAAAAAACAACAACATAATAATAATATGAATTTTGACCATGTATGTTTTGGAGTTCATTGAAAGAGGTTAATAATAAAATAAAAATATAATGTATATACATATATATATATATATATATATATATATATATATATATATATATATATATATATATATATATATAGTGTGTGTAACTTTAACTAACTTATCTATTTCTATCCATCTATCAAACTTACTATCTAGGGATCTTGATATTGTGTTGGCAGATGCATTATCACGTGTACATGTGGACTAGCTGCGAAATTCTTATTTTGGGGGAACTGAGGTTTTTCTTGTTTAGTTTTGTTTGTCGGTATGTTAATAGGGTTTGGTTCTTAAGGGAGGGGGTGTTATGACCCACGGGTCGGTCTAGGTGCCTCTATGTTTGTGTCTGTGTGTGTGTGAGAGAGTGGATGATGCCTTGCAGGTGCGGTCCTGGATGTTGGCTGCTGATTGGACGCGCCATGGCTGAGAAGGAGGAGCAGTCGAGCCAGCCTGACGGTCATCCCTCCTCCGCTCCCAACTCTGCAGTTAGTCACTTCTGAAATGGCGTTAGAGCACGCAGCCGTAGGGGTGGGCTGCCATTTTCTTTGTCCCCTCTTTTCTCCTGTTTATTAAGTATGTAGGGAGGTTACCCTTTCTGTATTTGGCTTCTCTTTCTTTCTTTAGTTAGTTCTTAATGCGAGCTAGTTGGAGTTTGGTTTATTATTTTGGCCTGGGCCCACCCTGAAGCCTTTGCTGCCCACCGGTTAAGTTGTTTTGTTTCTTTCATTTACTGATTCATAAATGTTTTTGTTGAAAACCGCCAACTGCCGTGAGAAATTAATGAGGCTTGGGAGTGGGGGAAGGTGTCCCACATGTTGCGTCTCGGTCCCCCGAGACGGGACGTAACACGGAGTTTTCACCGTGACAGCAGGTTGAGCTCCTACCGTGTTAGAGGTGACGTCGTCACATTAACCTGTTCCATCCCTGCTAAATTCTTTAAAGAACTACCGTTAGTAAACTTTTAAATTATAATACACTCTACACTAATTGTAATTTCCTGCCCGTGGTTCTATATTGCAACAGTTGACGGCTCATATCAGCAGATAAGCAGCAACAATCTGGGCATTGCGGGTGATTCATAAATATGTCATTTCTTATTAATTAGCCCATAAGTGTTGTACACCAGTGTGACACCAAATGCTTGTTGCTGACAGCAGTGAAGAAATGACACTCTAGTGGTTCTGCACATTAGTATAAATAGAGTGATTCTCTATCATTACATCACAGGACGGCGGCACTCTGACAGATTCCATGAACCTGGACACTGATGATCCAGACTCCGGTCCAGATGACACAACAGGCCACAGTGGAAACGGGTCAGAGCATGGACTGGCTGCTGAAAGGATCCAGGTAGGTGGCGCTGTCATCCCAAGTTGTGTGGTGTGGAGGATCAGGGCCAAAGTTCCAGATGCTCACAGATGTGACTGTGGATTCAGGAGGAGTGTTTGAAGGCTGGACTCCCAACAGTGATTGGCTGCTGAGGACCTCTCAATCACAATCAGGTTTTTTAGTGGCTGTGAGATTGAAAGTGAGATTGCATTGTCCAGGTAGGAGGACAGCAGTCAGCCATGTTTCACCTCCAGTCAACACGCAGTGGTTCACATGAAGGTCCAAGAGGCCTACAGACCTATACTGAGTCTGGGTGTGGCAGTACAGTTGGATCATTGTCTTTGTTGTGTTGTTTGGTCATTGTGATCCAATGTAATGTGAGAGAAGGACGAGTGCAGTTATATTGGAGTGAGTTATTTAGAGTGTAATAGAAGTTATAATGCAGGGTCTGTTTTTATGAAATGTTCTATCACCTGGCAACCATCCATCCATCCATCCATCCATCCATCCATCCATCCATCTTCTACTGCCGTATCTGGAGTCAGGTCTCGGGGGCAGCAGCCTCAGCAGAGACCCCCAGACTTCCCTGGACCCAGTCACCTCCTCCAGCTCCTCCAGTGGGACCCCAAGGCTTCCCAGTCCAGCCCAGAGACCTGGTCCCTCCAGCAGGGTCTCCTCCTGGTGGGACATGCCTGGAACACCTCCCCAGGGAGGCGTCCCAAACAAGACCCCGAGATGCTGGAACTCCTCCCTCTGAGGCAGGGCCTCCCCACCGACCCAGAGAGGGCAAACCACCTCATATCTTGCATTGATTTATCTGTTGGTGATTAATTATAATGTATCATTTATTTTATTTAAATTATATTTGAACTGAATTGGATTTGTTTGTAAAAGTGAGATTTATTTTCATTGATTCATGTGGTTTATGTTGAGACCGAGTGGAGAAGTGGGTATGGCCTACAGAAGGTTTGAGTACACAAGTTATTCAGATATGGAGAATCCCCATGGCAGGACTTCAGGAGATATATAATCAAAGTGTTAAAGCAGCAGAAATGAAATGTCAGTTGAGGTCAAGGTCACACAGGTTGTGATGGCTTTTATTGTCAGAATATTGAATCATTGAAATATAATGTTTGAGCTTGGATGATATAACATAATCACATAAAATAAATGATCTGGTTTCCTTCTGATTCATTGACGTCCTTCTGAAATCTCCACACAAACATCTGGCAAGCATCAAAACCATGAATTATTTTGAGTAATTATAAATGATGGAGAGTTTATAATGATGGATGAGTTTTTCCAGGGTGTCATCACTCTGAAAATCAAAGTGAAATCGACTTCAGAATCTGACACTACAGAAAATGTCACCTTGAAATTAAATCCTCTGTCCAAAACTAATGTGTGTTGAAATGATGTTTGGTCACATGACCACTGATGACCTGTTTTTCAAGCATCAAAACCATGAATTATTTTGAGGGAAACTTCTTTTGTCTTACTTATGATTCAATAATGACTTGAGTTCCCATCACAGGTGTTGTGAATCACTTTATCTTTTCCACATGATTTCCTTATTTAAGATCATGAAGCAGAAATAAAGTCTCTTGAAAAGTATTTTTCACCTCCAAAATGAAGATGTTATAGAACTCTGAAGTGAGAGCAGAGCAGTGTGTTGTTGATGTGTGGAACCTTCATGCTGAGATGTTCCAGCCGTGGATGATGAGAGCAGAAGCAGTGGTTGTGTTGCTGCTGCCTTCACTGAGCAGCTGCTCCAAGTGCTGCTTCTTCCACTGAGGATTCAGCTCCACCAGTGGCTTCTGGGACGTCTCTCCCAGTAACCACAGCAGCTTGTAGGGAGAAGCAGTCCGCCAGCCACCAGGCTGCACTGGGGTCAAAGGTCGTGACACACCCACACAGTGTTGGTGCGTGCAGCTTGCTGTTTGGCTCCACTTGTTGTAGTTCTGTCAGCCACCAGTAGATGGAGCTCTCCTCTTCACTCTCCTCATCCTCACCACCACCTGCAAAGATAAGAAGAGACAGCAGGAGTCAGGACTCACGGTCCTTGAACGCCTCATCACAGAGACGTTGACTGTTGATGAAGAGGATGGAGTGACTGGTGAGAAGAAGCAGACTCTCAGTCACATGTCAAGTGTGGAACATCAGAAGGTCATGTGACCATGGAGTGTTGGACTGATACTGAGGCCTGATGAAGATGAACTGATCAATAATTGAGTGGTGAACTGAGAGAAGAAGCAGTTTGGCAGCAGATGTTGGATGAATGAGGAGCAGCTGGACGTCACCATCCTCCTCTCACACTGTGACTGGGAACACTGGACCTCTGCTGTGGGATCAACTGGCTTTGGTGCTGGAACCATCATCCAATGGTTCCAAACCAGTACTGACCTCACACTCTGCAGTTGATGGTCACTGCTGTAGACAAGATCCATCAGTGGCTCCTTCACTGATGACTCCTTCAGGGGGTTCATATTCAGGTCCAGCTCTCTGAGGTGCGAGGGGTTGGACTTCAGAGCTGAGAGCAGCCAATCACAGCTGAGCTCTGACAAACTGCAGTCAATCAACCTGAATAGAGAATAAATGAATGAGAGTTTATAATGATGGAGCGTTTTTCCAGGGTGTCATCACTCTGAAAATCAAAATGAAACGTCGACTTCAGAATCTGACACTACAGAAAATGTCACCTTGAAATTAAATCCTCTGTCCAAAACTAATGTGTGTTCAAATGATGTTTGGTCACATGACCACTGATGACCTGTTTTTCCTTTTCCTTTTTCTTTTCTTTTTTTTTTTTTTTTACTTCAAACATGAACAGAATGAAGTTTTCATATTCTGGATGTCATTTTGAGATGAATCAACCTTCAGTTCAATGTTTATTCAACATGTGTGATGAACTGTGTTTGGTGCTGAAACCATCATCCACTGGTTCCAAACCAGTACTGACCTCAGAGTTTACAGTTTACAGTCTGGACTCTGCAGAAAACCACTCAGCTCCTTCACTGATGAATCCTGCAGCTGGTTCCAACTCAGGTGCAGCTCTCTGAGGTGGGAGGGGTTGGACTTCAGAGCTGAGAGCAGCCAATCACAGCCGAGCTTTGACAACCTGCAATACTCCAACCTGAATAGAGAATAAATGATGGAGAGTTTATAATGATGGATGAGTTTTTCCAGGGTGTCATCACTCTGAAAATCAAAGTGAAATCGACTTCAGAATCTGACACTACAGAATAAAATGGGAGAGGGAGGGCGAGCGAATGAGTGCTGCACTGTGGAGTCCATTACTGGCTCTTGATGATGTTGCTGTCTGGGCCCCCTTGCACCAAAGTAGGATTGTGTCATCCAAGATGAGTCACTAAGCCTTCAGCGTTCAACCAATCCACAACACGTGTGTCCAGGCTTCATGGGTCGCACTAAAAGCCATCCAGGATGAGAAGACACGGATCCATCAAGCCAGGTGAAAGCTATCCTGGATCAGTGCGCAATGCTCACGGCTTCCTTCCATAGACCCCCGTTATGGAGCTGGGATTGACGGATTGGCCATCTTTGACCTCCTCAGAAGCCTCCATGAGGATTTGCGCCTGGGACGGGGATTCAGACTCTCTACCGTCCAGTGTCACAACAACAACCTCATGTTACTCTTTGATGTGTCTTCATGTTTCTATAATAATAATAATAACAATAAACTTTATTTATATAGCACTGCTCATACACAACATGTGCAACCCACAGTGCTTAACAAAATAAAACAAAACAAAACAAAGAAAGGTAATAATAATGATAAGAAGAACAACAATCATAATAATAACAATGAGAAAAAATAAAAAGCTCCACTGCCCCTCCCCCCACCCCATGCGGACCCACCCCTCCCCACCAACGCACACAGACAAACGCCCACCCCCATATTCACACAGACATTAGATAACACGGCTTGGCACTGAAGAATCTGATGAGGAAAGGCCACTATGGGGAGCCATCCACACAAGGGGGCACCATGGCCTGCAGCGCCCCTATGGGCAGACCAGGCGTAGCTCCCACCGTGAAGGGCCCCCCATGAGGAAACACTGGCACTAAAAGTATAAAAGGGAGAATAATCATAATGAGAAATAAACCAAATACATAAAAATAAAGTGTGAAACAGTGGCATAAAAATGGGTAACCATTATAAAAGTATAAAAATCAATTGAAGGTAATAAAAGGCATAAAAATAGTAAAACGGCATAAAATTAGTGGAGTAAGAGAGAGAAGAGTAAAAGAAGTCAGTTAAACGGCAGGTTAAAAAGGTACGTCTTGAGCCTCCCCTTAAAAATATCAACAGTCTCTGCGGCCCTGAGACTCTCTGGCAGGCTGTTCCACCGAGTAGGGCCGTAATGGCTGAAAGCAGCCTCACCATGGGTTTTTTTTTGACTCAGGGAACAGTTAACAGGCCAGTGCCAGAAGACCTAGGATATGATGAAAGCAGGTCAGTTAGATAAGATGGGCCAAGACCGTTGAGACATTTAAAAACTAATAAGACAACCTTAAAATCAATCCTGAAGCGGACGGGGAGCCAAAGCAGTGACTTTAAAAGCGGTGTAATGTGTTCCCTTCCTCTGGTCCCTAGTCAGCACACGTGCGACTGAGTTTTGTAGTATTTGTAGACTGTAAACACTCTTTTTGGGAAGACCAGAGAGCAGGGCATTGCAATAATCTAGTCTACAAGAAATAAAAGCATGCATTAGCACCTCCGTGTTGGCCTGAGAGAGGAACGGGCGGATTCTGGCTATTTTCTTTAGATGACAAAAACCTATCTTTGTAATATTTTTTATATGTGGAACAAAGGTGAGCTCAGAATCAAAAACAATGCCCAGATTCTTTACAAATTGCGAGGGTTTAAAATCCCAACGTTTCGGTAAAAGTTCCTCTCTCCGGCCTTCAGGACCAATAACTAAAACATCAGTTTTGTCCTGGTTAAGCTGTAGGAAATTCTCTGCCATCCATGATTTGATATCTAAAATACAGTTTAAAAGGGCATCAATTGGCGCTGTGTCATCAGGAGACACGGCAATGTACATTTGTGTATCATCAGCATAGCTGTGGAAGCTGATGCCACGTTTCCTTACGACGTCCCCCAAGGGAAGCATGTACAGATTAAAAAGAACCGGACCTAAAATTGACCCTTGGGGGACCCCACATCTAATTTCATGCATTCTGGAGGAGCACGTATCCATACTTAGAAAGAAACATCGATCTGTGAGATAAGAACGAAACCAGTTAAAAACAGTACCTGACAGGCCCACCAGGTTTCTGAGTCTATTTAATAAAATATGGTGATCTACTGTATCAAAAGCAGCGCTTTGATCCAGTAGCACCAAGACTGTCAGCTTCTGAGAGTCTGCGTTACACCTGAAATCATTGACGATCTTTAAAAGGGCTGTCTCAGGACTGTGGTTCTTTCTAAAACCAGATTGATAATTCTCTAAAATATTGTTTGTATTTAAAAAGTAATTTACTTGGTTAAAAAACAGTTTTTCTAAAATCTTACTTAAAAACGGTAAGTTGTATACAGGTCGGTAGTTATTAAAAATGTTTGGATCCAAGTTGCTCCTCTTCAAAAGGGGCCTCACCACCGCCGTTCTAGAGGCAGCAGGGAAAACATCCGTCTGAAGAGAGCAATTGACAATATATAAAATCTGCTCCTCAAAGAACCCATAAAGTGACTTTAAGAGTGACGTGGGAATTGGGTCTAAAAGGCAGGCTGTGGGCTTTACTTGGGAGAAAACCTCGACCAAGTGTCCTTGCATCAACTAGAGCAAAACTCTCCAGTGTTTCCTCAGGTAAAAGTGGTTGTCCAGATGTGTAGAAAAATTGATTTTGATTAATTAAAATACTGGACCTAATGACATCAATTTTACTTACAAAGTGGTCTGCAAAATCCTCACAGAGGGCATCTGTTGGTGTCTGTACGTCCTGATTAAAATTTGTATTGGTTAAAAGATTGAAGGTAGAGAAAAGAAATCAAGGGTTTTTGCTATTGTTTGTGATGAGGTTGGAGAAATGGGTTATTCTTGCCTGTTTGACAGTTTTATTGTAAGATTTGAGTAGATGACGAAATGTTTCATAATGGACAGTGTTACGAGAGTTAACCACTAGATGGCAGCCAAGTTCCATGCAATATGCAGAGACATCTAGTGCGAGTTGATGACGTTGGCTTCCAAATGTTTTACCTGATGAGCACTGTTCTAACCATAGATATATACAGAAGGCGAGATGTCTTATGCGGATAAGACATCTCGCCTTCTGCTGCTGGCCAATGGAATCGAACGTCCGCACTGGTGGCCATCTTGCCACAGTCACCTCGCTCCGCCCCTCTCACTCATAACTATGTATTCTTATTGTGCATGTTCTTTTAAATAGCCCTAAATTGCTCTATTTTCAACCGAATTTCGAGCGGTTTGGTTTGTTACAAAGGTTATAAGCATAGTTATGATACTGCATACTTATTAATGATTTATAACCATAGGCTTTCATGTGAAAATAGCAAAAACACGCACACACCCATATTTAATAAAAACATATATGCTAAACGCTAAACTAAACAAACCAGCACTAAATTGTAACATTAATCAAACAGCTCCAACAATAGCTTACAGATGAAATGTGATCCTACAAGCTTTTGTTTGTGGACAGCGACGATTGCTGCATCCATAAGCGGCACAGAATTTCGGCATTTTTTCAGTCACCGATTTCCTGTAGAAACCATAATGCATGATGCTGTAGCAAAGCAATCCAATTGTAAATCATTTGCAAATTAAGTTAAATGATATAGAAAAAAAGCTATTCTGTCTCTCCATATGTCAAATTGCTTGTTTTATTTACACCGACCAATCCTAATCCCTTTTATCACAACAAGAAAAAAGACGGCCTGTAATCTCAGGTTGTCACCATTCGACTCTGAATCAAACAGGTGGGGGATGAGATATCAGCAGCTCTAGTTCATTGATCACCATGTCTCTGCTGCATGAACTGATGAGACTGCGTTCATGCAGCAGCAACGTTATAGGAAACGCACCTCAGCGAATAACTACAACCGACACCACAAATATTGTATGTGAACAAAATACTAGTTTGTCCTGAAATAGCTGTTGGCTAAACTTAACTTAAGAAATGAAAATCTTAGTGGTCTCAGTCGTATTAACTTGTGCAGATAGGCTGCCATAGCACCATTGTGTTTTTTTTCTAATAGAAAGCTGCACTCTCAACATGTTCAACCATCCAGAATTATTGCTACGTTATGAACGTTTGTAAGAAAGCAAACCGTGTGCAAAGCCGTCAAGTTTTCAGCGAGATCAGAGTGTTAATGTTTGTTCAGGTCACTCACGTTCCCTCACATTCACTACATCAGACCGTGACTACCTGACTGTGGAAAGATGGCGGCCAGTGCGGACGTTGGATTCTGCGCCGTGAGACATCTAGCCTTCTGTATATATCTATGGTTATAACTAGCGGCCATACAATAAAAGTAGCGTATCTACAAAGATTGCCTGACTGTATAAAAGAAAGAACGAAACATGGTGTCAGAAGCGGAAACTTAACGCCGCGGCTGAAGACAGAACAACAAGGCACTATAAAGGCTGGACGTTTTTTCAATGGAGCTAAACTGCTAAGCTAATACCTGACGAACCATGGCTTTTTCGATTCCTGTACCAGACGCAATGGACATGAAGGGCGACGTATATAACAACTGGACATTCTTTAGAGCACAATGGGAAAACTATGAGATAACAACGGAACTGGACAAAAAAGAAGCAAAAGTAAGAGTAGCCACCCTGCTTACAGTAATGGGCAAAGAATGTCACATAATACAAAGACATCTTCACATGTCAGCAGAGGACAGAGACAATCCACAGAAGAATCTGGATGCACTACAAAAACACTTTGAACCTTCCAGAAATGTAATCTACGAGTGCTACGTATTTAACACTGCACAGCAGCAGAGTCAACATGAGTCAACAGAGCAATATGTTGCAAACCTGAGAAAGCTAGCAGACAAATGTGAATTTGGTCCCCTGCGAGATGAATTGATCTGTGACAGATTAGTGCTTGTGACTAAAAATGCAAGTACACAAGCACTCATGTTACGTGAATCAGAACTCACACTTGCCAAAGCAATAGACATGTTTAGAGTCAGCGAACTAGCACAAATTCAAAATAAGATAATAACTGGTGTGGGACAGGAGAATGTACACTTTGCACATGACAAACGCTCAGAGATGCGCCCCTCATTTGCACCTCAGCATAATTACAAAGAGCATATGGGACATGCAAACAAAGATAAACGCCCAAATAATAACCTCTGTCGTTACTGTGGAGCAGTGCATGACAGAATGAAATGCCCTGCATTTGGCGTCATCTGCAAAGCCTGTGGAAAGAAAAACCACTTGCCACTGCAAGAGTGTGCAAACAAGCCCAGCGCAAGACACGGGTGAACTTTCTTGGAGAAGACAGAGTAGAGGAGGAAGAAGAAATGGAAGAGGTGTGGTTCCTATCAAACATAAACGCTATGGAACAGGGAAACGAGAAATGGCTTGTCAACCTCAAAGTAACACCGTACATGACTGAACCAGTATCATATGACCCTAGCCATACAATCACATGTCAATTGGACACAGGAGCCACAACCAACGCCATAAGCTTCAGAGATCTACAGCTCATCACACAAGATGGTAATCCAGACATACCAGCCAGCAAAGCCACCATTAAACTGTATGATGGGTCACAAGTGAAACTAGCTGGGTTGTGTCACCTCAAAGCTGACCATGATGGACAAACACACGACCTGAAGTTTCAAGTTATACACACGTCACAAATGCCTCTGCTTTCTGCAAAAACATGCAAAAGACTCAACTTGCTATTTCATACACCACACAGATATGTCATCTACAGCGGTCTCACGCAGCACAACAGGGACAGATATGCATTTCACAACCACCACAGAGGACATCATCTCAAAATACAACAATGTGTTTGAAGGCCTTGGCTGTCTTCCTGGTGAACTACACCTCGAGGTGGACCCCGACATTAGGCCTGTGCATCAGGTGCCACGACAAATTCCCATTCTGCTCAAACACAAAGTCACTGAAGCCATACGATCCATGGAGAAGAATGGCATCATCAAAAGAGTCACAGAGCCAACACAATGGATCAGCAACATGGTTGTCATAGAAAAGCCAGGAAAGCTGCGCACCTGCATTGATCCCAGCGCACTCAATAAAGCTCTACGGCGGTCACACTACCAGATGCCAACAATAGAGGAGATACTTCCAGACATTGCAAAAGCAAAAGTATTCTCCGTGCTTGATGCCAAAGATGGCTACTGGCAAGTCAAACTTGAAGAAGAGAGCAGTTATCTGACCACCTTTTGGACCCCGCTTGGCAGATTCGGGTGGCTAAGGATGCCTTTCGGCATAAAACCAGCTGCAGAAGAATATCAACGCAGGCAACATGAGGTGTTGCAAGGCCTGACCGGTGTAAGTGTCATTGCAGACGACATTCTTCTCTACGGCTGTGGAGACACTTCAGGAGAGGCACTAACTGACCATGACAGAAACCTGACTGCCTTGCTGCAGAGGGCCAGGGAGGTCAATCTAAAGCTCAATAAAAAGAAGCTGAAACTAAAACTATCCAGTGTCCAATACATGGGACATCTTCTCACCACAGAGGGCCTTCGCCCTGACCCAGAGAAGGTGGCAGCGTTTCAACACATGCAAACACCCACTGATGTTAAATCGCTACAGAGATTCCTGGGGTTTGTAAATTATCTTGCCAAATTTCTTCCTCATCTCTCAGATGTGTGCGAGCCTCTCCAACGCCTGACAGATAAGGACGTGGAGTGGACATGGCTCTCACAACATGAATCTGCCGTTGACACTGTAAAGCAATTAATCACATGCCACCCAGTACTCAAGTACTACAACCTGCAGGAAGAAGTCACACTACAGTGTGACGCCAGCGAGACAGGCCTAGGTGCAGCTCTTCTCCAGAATGGGCAACCTGTTGCATTCGCCTACTGAACAGAGATATGCGCAAAGGTGGTGTACAAGCAAGGGAAGGATCTTCATGTGGCAGATTTTCTGTCGAGGACTTAACAGCCAAACACACAGCATGCCCACATGCAAACACCTGCCACCATCTATGCCATGGGCCTCACCACCAAAGACCTACAACGAGTCGACCACCTCGCAGACACGAATATTTCAACAGCTACACTGGAGTCCATTAGAACTGCCACAATCAAAGATCCACTATGTTGTGCACTGCAGACTTACATATTGAAAGGGTGGCCCACAGCTACACAAGCAGTAGCTCCAGAACTGCGACCTTTCTACTACTCTGACTACTGGGAACTAGATGAACTTTCTGACACAACTAGTGATGTTCTCTCTGACACGGGGCTTCGAACCACGCCCCACAACTCGGTAGGGTTTTTTTCTGAAGCACTGCTCCGGAGCTTGCTTCAAATCACGTGACTGATGACGTTTGAACCACTTCACTGCTTCATTCAGACTGAATCAGCTGGCTGGTTTGGTTCAGTGGGCGAGGCTTTGAAAGACTGGCAGGTCTCAGTTGAGTTTAAAATGGATGAAACGGCGCAATGCGTTGCCTATCTGGTCGATACCTTTTGGATTGATTTGATCAGCTTTCGTATTGCTTTCGGTTTGCTTTCTTATTGCTCTGCAACGGAACCAACCAGGAAGAGATCTCAAGTCTGGGAGCATTTTGAAATCGTGCCGCCGAACAAGGTCATTTGTTACAAGCGTATTACTCAACTTATTCATACAATAACAAATAAAAGCCCTGAAAATGCTGAGTCAGCTGTGCGCCGGTTAAAATCTGAGTGTGCAGCATTGTTGCGGAATGTACCGCATGAAGAGGAGCCGCCATCTACTTCGAGAGCACAGCCAGAACCAGCTGCATCTTCCCAAGGTCCAAAAATTATAGAATTTGGATCAATAGACTTTATTTGCATTTTTTCATGTACGGACTAAACTTTATCTAATGTTTCATTTTCAGCCATTGACCTGCGGAAGCTGTTGGACCGGGACGCTGAAGAAGCGAGGGCATCCAGCAATGCTACTGCTGATGCCATAGTGGAGGTGCAGTGTTATCACAGGACCCTCTGGTGTACTGGATGACACACAAAGCTGTATACCCAAACCTATACAAGCTAGCAAATGAGTACCTGCCTGGCAACACCAGCATCCTCTTTGCCCTGCAAGAGGGTGTTTTCGAAAGCTGGGGAAATAGTTTCCGAAAAGAGAAACACCCAAGCACCTTAAGCCCATACACCCCATCTGTACATAAAATATATAGAAAAAAGAAAAAGGAAAAAATGTATGTATACATATATATATATATATATATATATATATATATATATATATATATATATATATATATATATATATATATATATATATATATATATATATATATACATATATATATATATATATATACATATATACATATATATATATATATATACATATATATATATATATATATATATATATACATATATATATATATATATATATATATATATATATATATATATATATATATATATATATATATATTCCCTGGTGGAAGATGACTGGGACAACAGTCAAACAGACAGCAGACTCGAGCACATAGTTGGTGACAGGAGGGAAGGGGCTTCAGAACTAGAACGGGCTCCAGTGTTGACTGATGTGCCAAGTGTCCCCCAATCTGGACATTTAGGCCTCAAGCAGACCAGAACCAGATCCAACATAAAACCTCCTGAGAGGTACCGCAAAGACTTTGTTGTTTAAACTTTCTGAAGAAGGAATGTCATCTCTTGTTTATTTCTGTGCCACTTTGTTCATGTGGACTGTTCATTTTTTTCTAATGTTTAGGAGAGTGAACTAGTCATTTCTGTTTAACCTGTAGCCAGCTATTGTTGTTGCTGGCCACGTAACTCTCATCCGGTCACTATTGTCCATTTTCAACTGCTTTCTTTCCATATGTTAAAGGAGATGTTACAAAAGTTAACCACTAGATGGCAGCCAAGTTCCATGCAATATGCAGAGACATCTGGTGCGAGTTGATGACGTTGGCTTCCGGGTGTTTTACCTGATGAGCACTGTTATAACTTGCGGCCATACAATAAAAGTAGCGTATCTACAAAGATTGCCTGACTGTATAAAAGAAAGAACGAAACAAGGACAGGAGTTGGGGAAAGAACACCTCACCCCATCAACAACCACAGAATCAACGAGGCAAACGTCCCTGTCACTGTCCCGCCACAAGGGGCGAAACGTCAATGAATGGTAGTTCATGGTTGATGACCCTGCAGCTGACCCGTGGGAACCGAAAGAAGTGCGAAGCAGGAAATGTCTCCTACCTGTACATTTACAGTAAGTCATAAAATAGCTATATTGCATTTATTTTTCAGTGTTTTAAGAGTCCTTTCATTAAAAAGCTAAATACCATGAAGACACATATTTTGTGGAAACACACCCACTCCCACATTCAGGTGGAGGTCCTCCACCCCCGCAAGATGTCCCGGTGTTGAAACTGTAGGAGGCGGCGACTCTCACTGGAAGTGTCGGGACTGTTCTTCGCTGTAGGGGAGCGCTCCTCGTGGAGCAACTCTACTTCCGGTGTAGGGAATGCGTTATGCAGCGTTTTCTTGCTTTGCATCGCTCCTCTGATGAAGTGAATGTTTTTATGTCCTGCAGCGTGTTGTTTTTTTGTTTTGTTTTTTTGCGTTTGCACCACGATCCTTTTTTTGTACCGTTTTAAACTTGTATTTTTGTTTGTGACTTTGCGTCGTTTCCGTGCTCAAATACGCGATTGTCCCGTATTTGGCAACTAAAAAAGCTGTCCCGTAATGAACTGAGACGGGACGCACTTGACTTTGTCTCCACTCCGCCGCTCCGGCAACCCCAGTGTCCACGCTGAGAACTCTGTCCTCCGCAGTTCTTGGCATTTCGGCTCGCATTCCCAGAGGTGGGCAATGGGCATTCATTGGATCAGGACTAGGATGACAAGATGGCCGCCGTGAGGCACACTCAGCACACTCGGCTCTGACCTATATTGCTACGCCGCGGTTTGTACCTCCACCCTGAGCACAAATACCATCCAGAGTTTTTACCAGAGACTAATATAACAGAGCACCAACAGTTGCTCACATTCTGTTCCACTCCTGGACACCGGAGTATCTGCAGATACCTGGCAAAGTTTTATCCAGGATACGTTTTCACCTCAACGGGCCCAGAGATGGGCCCGCGCTGGTAAGTTTCGCTGTTTGCCGGACCTAAACCCACTCTGATCTAAGACAACAAAACGCAGCGGACTCCTCTTTGGAGTCCTCGCGTGTAAGTTTTCCACTGCGGCCCACAGCCATAAACACCAGTAAAAGAGCTACGAGCTACGCCGTTTTGCACTACACTGTTGCTGCCGGAGTTTCTTTTCTGGTTTCCAGATTGTCCCGCCTGCCCCCCGCATGGCTCCACTTACCTCCCCACACGAGTGTGACAGCTGTATCCACAAATCGCAGAAGATCGCGGAGCTGGAGCAGCGTATCTCCAACCTCTACTGGATCAGGGATGAAGAGATGAGGCTGGATTCTGTTGTTTGCCTGGGTCCTACTGGTCCCGATTCAGTCGGACTCGCGGATCTGGATTCAACCATCCCGATGCTCGGTCCCGGTTCCATGGACACAGATCCCGGGCTCACTGGCTCAGCTCCGGCTGAGGGATCGGCCCTAGCTCCCCAGCTCCACGCCGACGAACCGCCTGCCGCAACAACACCTGGGCTAGTGTCTTCAATTCCACCACTTAATTCCATCCGGGAGGATACGTGGCTGGTGCAGGGGGCTAAGCCTAAATGGCTGAGCGGCAGTGCGAGGGCAGCTTTCACTTTTAGCCCCAATCCGAGGCTCCGAGCTAACAGCTCCACTCCCAACCAACAGCCCTGGTCCACAGTGCTGGGAGGGCGGCGGGCGCGACCCAGTCCGTTACCTGCTCCGCCTTGTGAGCTTCAGATGGACAACAAATATGACATCTTGAGTGTTGAGGACTTCCCTCCCCTCCAAAATGACCATCTCGCCTCCTCTCTGACTGGTCCACTGCCAGCGGCCCGGGCTGTTGGGTCGTCTGCGCTGGAACCTCCAGCCAGGTCCGCAACCTCCACCTCTCGGCGCAGGTTGGTGAAGGAGGCTGCTCTCAGGGCGCGACGACGTTCTGGTGGCGCTCTGGGTCTTGAAGAGTCGTGCGGGACCCCAGCCTCCGCCGACGATGTGACACCGACGGAGCACCAGCGCTCGGCCCCTCGTCCTCAGCCACTGTTTGCCCCAACCACCGCCATCATTGGTAGCTCCATAATTAGAAACGTCCGTTTCTTCAATGCCACCACTCATTGTTTTCCAGGAGCCACCGTCAATGACATTACAAACAAACTCCCGGACTTGTTGCAGTCGTTCCCACACTCCATTAAACGTTTGGTCCTGCACGTTGGAGCCAATGATGTGCGTCGTCGGGAATCCGAGCTGCTAAAGTGTCACTTTAACGATCTGTTTGTGGCCCTGAAGAATTGCGGGATGTCAATCTTCATCAGCGGTCCTCTCCCGACACTTGGCCTCGGAGCAGAGCGGTTCAGTCGACTCCTGCAACTTCATTCCTGGCTCCGCGCCGCCTGCACCACCATTGGTTTTAACCTCATTGACAATTTTAATTTATTCTGGAATCGCCCGTCGTTTTACCGTCATGATGGACTTCACCCAAACAAATTAGGTAGCCGCACGTTCACCTCAAACATCCACTACACCATACAATCAGCGTCTCTCACACCTGCGTGACTGTCTTTGTGTCACACCCCCTGCTCAGTGCCGACCACTTCCTCTACGGAGCACCCTGTGGACATTGCCTCCTGCAGGGCCTCCCACAGGGCACGCTTCCCGAGTGCTGATAGGACTGAGCTTGCTACTGCTGTTCCACCAACACCTGCTCCCATACCTGTAATAATGAATCATCGACCATATAAACGCAACAAACACATAACCCACAACCGCACAACCCACGCTACAGGCAGACTTTCCCCCGAGACATACAGACAATTTGGTTTTAACAGAAGCAATCTTTTATATCCACGCATTTTATCTCCCTGTGGTAACGCGCGCACGTCTGGCACGACCATTAACCTGGCCGTGCTGAACGTGCGCTCCCTTTTAAACAAATCTTTTATCATAAATGAATTGATTTTAGATAATAAGTTAGATGGTATGCTTTTAACAGAGACATGGCTTGGCACAGAGGCTCCAGCTGTCCTCACCGAGGCTTGCCCACCAAATTTTAGCTTTTTATTTTCTATCAGGGGATGTGGGAGAGGAGGTGGAACTGCATCAATTTTTTAAAAACAATTTAATGTCAAAGGAAGTTTCTTTTAACAGTTACTCATCATTTGAGTACCATGCTTTTGTTTTTAGCAGTCCACCAATTATTTGCATTAATGTATACAGACCCCCGCATTACTCAACTGCTTTTATCAGTGAGCTCTCCGACCTTTTATCAATCACACTGACAACTTATGATAGAATTTTAATAACTGGCGATTTTAACTTGCACATCGACAACACCTCTGACCCACTGTCAAGAGAGTTTTTACACCTTTTAAACTGCATGAATTTTAACCAGCACGTCACACGGCCTACTCACAACAGGGGACACACCCTGGACCTAGTCATAACCTATGGCTTGTCCACTGGTCTGTCCTCTGTTGTTGATCTGGCCGTGTCCGACCATTATTGTGTGTATTTTAACATCACCAGTTTTAACCAACAGGAAGCCCCGGTGAGACCAGTGAGGAAACGCTGCCTTACCTCCGAGGTGGCTGCAAATTTTATTGAGGTTTTAAAATGCACGCCTGCTGAAATTTTACCTGCACCCTGTGATTTTATTGTTGAACATTTTAATAGCAAACTTAAATCCACATTAGACTTGTGGCTCCACTTTAAACAAAAACTGTTAAACCAAAGCAGCTTTTATCCCCGTGGAGACATAAACCAGAGATTTTAAAATCAAAAAGACAATGCAGGAGTGCAGAGAGAAGGTGGAGAAAAAGCAAACTCACCGTTCATTATGAAGTTCTTCGTGAACAACTAAAATGTCACAATATTACAATCAAACAGGCAAGACTCTCCCATTTTTCAAAATTTATCATAGAAAACAAAAATAATTCAAAGTATCTTTTCTCCACCTTCAACCTTTTAACTAATAATAATCTTAAAAAATCCCCAGAGATGCCGTCTGACGCTCTCTGCGAGAACTTTGCAGGCCACTTCAGAGGTAAAATCGATGGCATCAGGTCCAGTCTTTTAGTGCATCAGAATGTATCTTTTAATACATCTGGACTGTCATTTCTATCCAAGGAAACACTGGAGAGTTTTGCCCTGGTTGATGCAAGGACACTTGGTCGAGTTTTCTCCCAGGTAAACCCAACAACCTGCCTTTTAGATCCAATTCCCACATCACTTTCAAAGACATTTTATGGATTCTTTGAGGAACAGATTTTATACATCGTAAATTGCTCTCTTCAGACGGGTGTCTTCCCTGCTGCCTTTAAAACGGCAGTGGTGAGGCCCCTTCTGAAGAAGAGCAATTTAGACTAAACTATTCTTGACAATTACAGACCTGTATCCAACTTGCCATTTTTAAGTAAGATTTTAGAAAAAATTGCTTTTAACCAATTCAATTGTTTTTTAAGTACAAACAAAATCTTAGAGAAATATCAGTCTGGATTTAGAATGAACCACAGCACCGAGACAGCCCTCATAAAGATTTTAAATGATATCAGGTGTAATGCGGACTCAAATAAACTCACAGTCCTGGTGCTACTGGATCTAAGCGCTGCCTTCGATACAGTAGATCACCACATTTTATTAAACAGACTCAGAAACCTGGTGGGCCTCTCTGGTGCTGTTCTTAACTGGTTTTGTTCTTACCTCACAGATCGCTATTTCTTCGTAAGTTTGGATGCGTGTTCCTCCGGAAAACATAAAATTAAGTGTGGGGTTCCCCAAGGGTCAATTTTAGGTCCAGTACTTTTTAATCTTTACATGCTTCCCCTTGGGAATGTCATCAGGAGACACAGCGTCACCTTCCACTCTTATGCTGATGATACACAGCTTTACATTGCTGTGTCTCCTGATGACACAGGGCCTATTGATACCCTTTTAAAATGTATTTTAGATATTAAGTCATGGATGGCAGCGAACTTCCTACAGCTCAACCAGGACAAAACAGAGGTTTTAGTTATTGGTCCTGAAGGCAAGAGAGAGAAACTTTTACCAAAACTTCATCATTTTAAACCAACACAATCTGTAAAGAACCTGGGCGTCATTTTTGACTCTGAGCTTAGTTTTATTGTGCATATCAAAAACGTCACAAGGACGGGTTTTTATCATCTTAAGAACATAGCTAGAGTCCGCCCGTTTCTCTCCCAGACAGACACAGAGGTGCTGATGCATGCTTGTATTTCTTGTCGGATAGACTACTGCAATGCCCTGCTCTCTGGTCTACCGAAAAAAACTATCTGTAACTTACAGGTACTTCAGAACTCAGCCGCTCGTGTGCTTACTAGGACCAGGGGGCGGGATCACATTACTTCAGTTTTAAAATCACTGCATTGGCTCCCTGTGCGATTCAGGATCGACTTTAAAGTGCTTTTATTAGTTTTCAAGTGTCTTAACGGTCTTGGACCATCTTATTTATCAGATATGCTTTTATCTTATCAGCCCTCGCGGATCTTGAGGTCCTCTGGAACCGGCCTATTAATTGTTCCAAGTGTTCGGACCAGAACCCATGGAGAGGCTGAGTTCAGCCACTACGGTCCGAAACTTTGGAACAGCCTGCCAGAGGGAATCAGGACTGCAGAGACTGTTGATGTTTTTAAGGGGAGGCTTAAGACTCACCTTTTTAGTTTGGCTTTTAAGTGATTTATTTAATTTGTATTTTACTTGTCTTGCTTTTTAGCTTTAAAGCTTTTAGGATTATTGAATATTTTATCTTAATTTTATCTTTACTATCTTATTTCCTGTATATCTTTTTACTTTTTACAATCTTATAGTTTTTTAATTTAGTTTAGTTTATATTATTTATTTTCATTATTGTTACTATTATTATTCTTTTAACTTCCTTTTCCTGTATTGTTTTTAGCTCCAGTGTTTCCTTGTAGGGGGCCTGCTCACTGGGAGGGGTCTCATCGTTCTAGGGACCCTCTCGGTATGGATGATCCCCGTGGGTGGCTGTTTCCTACTACAGGTCTCTCAGTGCCTTGCCATTTCAATTTTTATTGTGCTGATTGACTGACATTTTTTATGTATTTACTTACTTATTTTTAAACTGTTCTCTGGGATGTTTTGTGTGTGTTTGTATGTGCGCGTGTGTGTGTGTGTGTGGGGGGGGGGGTGGGGGGGTAACCTGTATGTGATTTGGGAGGACATGGGTGGATGGTATTTGCTCTATTTTTCTTTTATCTTCACTAATATTTGATTTTAATTTCTGTTAAGCACCTTGAGTTGCAAGCCTTTGTATGAAAGGTGCTGATATAAATAAAATTTGATTGATTGATTGATTGATTGCTGAATGTTTTAAAAAGCTTCTGGCACGTGGTGGTGGGGTTTAAAGCGGGTGCACTGGGCTTGGACATTAGCGCAGCCGGAGGAAGAACCCTGGTTGCGGGTGCCCGTTCATCGGCAGGTGGTGCTGTGTGTGCGTGATGGTTGTGCGTTCACCGCTTGGCTGTTAAAGCCTGGAAACTTTCTCTGCCTTTTGGACTCATACGGTGCAGCTGGAAGAAAAAAACAAAAATCATCATTCTGAAGGCGTAGCGGTGCGCCGCCTAATAAAAGCTCTAAAATTATTAATTAATATGTTTCTGTTGAATTTTATTTTATGTGCTACATAGATTTCCTTGTGCGCTGAGAATGTGCAAGTAGTGCGCGATTGCGCAAGCAAGCAGCTTAGAGGGAACATTGGTTATGATGCAATAAAGTAAATACACTATGAGTCAGTAAAGTACCCATTCTCTATTTGTTCTGTAAAATAGTGGTGTGTGTGTGTGTGTGTGTGTGTGTGTGTGTGCCAGATAAATATCAGCTGTTTCCCACATTGACTGATGTGCTTTTGAAACTTTGATCTTGTCTTCATGGTGTTGACTTTCTAAATGTCTGTGGTGAATACATGGAGATCTTGACAGAAGAGAAATCTACCAACAAGCAGAGACTTTATCTGGATTGTCTTGTTGCTTTATTGCTTCAATTCAACAGTTGATCATTGACTTGACATTGTTATGCTGTACAGACTGATGGTATATTTCATGACTTATTGATTGACTATTGTCACATTGAGCCAACAAGCAGAATCAAAAGACAAAATTCTCTCACAATATTGACATGCATTCATCTGATTGTTGACAAACGGATCAACAGTCAGAAGGTTGATCAGATGGATGAGTTGTTGAAAGGTCAAAGGTCAGGGCGGAAAGGTCCAGAGTGGAAACAGACCTCAGCTGTGTTTCCACAGTAATAAAGTTGTCATGTGGACTAATGACACATTATTAATCTGCGGGATGAATGGGCTGCAGAGGAAGAGAAAGAACGTGGCACAAACATCCAGCAGGTGGACAACAGTCACCAGGAGCACCAACAGGAAGTGGCGTCCAGGCCCCGCCCACCCTGTGATTGACAGCCGGAGACACTGGGTAACAAACGTGAAGACAGAAGAAGAATCAAAGGTGAGAATTCAGCTCAGAGTCTCTCTGACGACTTCAGTCACACTTTCATCAACTCAGCTGAAGAACCTGAAGGAACATAAAGTCCAACATGTAGCGGCTGAGTGAAGGAGGTCTGGACTCTGTGGAGGAGCTCCATGGTTCCAGAGACGCTGTAGAAGGACAGAAGACCTGCTCTGTGGTCCAGGTACACTCCCACTCTGGAGGACCGAGGACCTGAGACACGAGTACTGATGTTGTTGTGACGAAACCAATATTCACCTGGGTAACAATATAAACTCCAGGATTTGTCATTTGCTGTGTCTCAATTCAGGTTCTGCACCCTTGAGGCCGAGTGTCCTCCGTCTGAAGGAAGCGTTCTTAGAGTTCCCAGCCTAGAAGGACGGACCAAACCCCGCCTCCCCGGTAACCACTCGGGACGGTCTAGCCTTCGGCGTATTTCCTCGTTTCGTCACCGCCGTTCCCTCTGGCTGGCCAACCCCGGAAGTGACGTTTCTATAGTATCACGCTAACCATTGGTTTGCCATCTAACGATGCCGTTGAATGTTCAAATAAATAAAATCCTACGTTAAAAACTGGATACTTTATGTGAAACATCAATATTTAGATTTATATGTCGTGTCTTAACCAGTACATGCCGCTAATTTCAGCTGACTTCCCAGGATCCCACGATGCTTTGCAGCAGCACGCAAAGCATCATGGGATACCCAAGTACGCAAAGGATAGTAGCGGTGTATCCTTGGAATCGGCTAAAACGAGTGCGTATTTACGAGTGCGCATTTTGAGCGTCCTAAACACCCTCGGGAATTGGGACAAGCCTTCGCGCAGTGCGATGACGCAACTTCCTTTCAAAATGCGCACTTCAAGGATGCAGAACCTGAATTGAGACACAGCAATTGAATCCAAATCTACTTTCCTCTGACCTTCCTGCTCTGCCAATGTTCCTGTAGGCCACTGCTACACCAACCCCCTAAAATAAACCACAGAAGTCCCTCCCCCTTCTCCACTCAACCTCCCAGTAACATCGTCCAGTCAGACCTTCTCTACTCAGGACCTGCTTCTTGTCAGTGAATCTGTCTGGATGATCACAATAAGACTGAACTTCCTCCATGAATGTCACTTTTCTGTTCTCCTCAGATAATAACAGACGTTTGTGCACTGTGCAGAACTTGCTGTATTTCATCTCTCAGCTTGGTCACAGCTGCTGCCACGTCCTCAAAGTATCTCAGAGGACGGATCTCCAGGCTGGAGGAGTCTGGAGACGGACTGAGTGCTGGCAGAGAGGAGAACCTGTGGAGAAACTGGCTGTGGTCCAGTGTGTGTGAGATCTTCTCCAGCTCAGCGTCTCTCCTCTTCAGCTCCATCATCTCCTGCTCCAGCTTCTTCTCAAGCTCTTTGACTCCACTCACTGCTGCCCCCTGTGTGGATCTGACCTGCTGCTGCACCTCAGAGCGTCTTTTCTCCAGCAGACGGATCATCTGGGTGAGGATCTTCTCGCTGTCCTTCACTGCTTTATCAGCAGAGCCGTTGATGGACTCCACTCCCTTCAGGTCTTCCTCTGTGTGCTGGATCTTCTGCTGGATCTTCTGCCTGGTCTCCTCCAGCTCTCTCTGCCTCCCAGGCCTCTGTACTGCTGCTGACACTGTCTGATGACCTTTATGTTCATCCATACAGCATAAAGCACAGATGATCTTCTGATCAGTGCGGCAGAACATCTTCATCACCTCATCATGACGAGGGCAGATGTTCTCCTGGAGCTGCTGGCTGGGTTCCACCAGCTTGTGTCTCTGTAGGGGAGCAGCATCACGATGAGGCTGGAGGTGAGAGTCACAGTAGGAGGCCCGACAGACCAGACAGGACTTGAGGGCCTTCAGTTTCCTCCCAGTGCAGACATCACAGCCCACATCTCCAGCATAGCAGTGATCAGCAGGAGCATCTTGGAGTCCAGCCCCCCCCCCCTGCAACGAAACTTGGCACGTTAACTTTGCCGACACGTTAGCGTAGCGCGACAGCGATAGCGTGCGTCCCCCCCCCCCGTCAACGTGAGCGCAATTTCCAACCAGCACTGCAGAGAGAAAGGCAATATCCAGGTGGAGTGAAAATACATCCCAGTGCCCACCATCACAGGCATATAGACGTAGATAAGATAAATTTACATAAAATACCAGAATGTTTGTCAATTTTTCATTAAAACATATTTTATTTATTTAGTTAGATAAAAATGTTTCCTCCCAGCACAATATGTATTTGTTAATTTAACTCACATTCCTGCCATCATCTTAACACAATTCAGTGTCACTTTTAAGTTGGAAAAGCATAATAATTAAATTACTTAAATGGCACATTTCAAGTAAAACTGTTGCTATTTAGTCTATTTGTGGTGGTATGTGAGTTATACTTCCCATAAAAAGACTTCCTTTTACATCAAGAATATTTAAATTTTTCATAGATGACTCCCAAAGAGACAGACATATTCTGTCAAGTTCTAACCTGAAGACCACTCTGTCTGGTCCAAAAAGAATTATATTGAATTGAGAGCAGCTGTTCTTATTTTCTCTTTTTTGAGAGAGATTTGCTCAGATTTTCAGTTGACCTGTTGATTTGATTTCTCTGATTAAAATTAAAACAAAGTCTGATATTTGGCAGCTTGTTTAATTCTTATACATAGGTATAAAATACATTTTTTATAATAACATTCACGAGTTTTCGTTGTAAAAGTCATCATTTTCATATACACAAGTTGGACGTCTAAAAGTATCGGTATCTGTATTGGTATCGGGATACTAGCCATGGTATCACCTGGTATCGTATCGAAAGGAAATATAGTGGTATCGCACATCCCTGCTTCCACACACACACACACACACACTATACTGTAAATGGCTGCAGTTTCCTTTACAAAAGTGCTACAGACATCATTCAAACATCCACGTGTTTGTCTCATCAAGACCTATATTTTACATTTGACAGCCACTTAAAAAAAAATGCAGGTCAAAAACATGCATCATTTGCATACACAGGCATATGATGATTAGACCTCTTCTCCCTCTTTGTCAACACACAAATGCCTGCAGTTTCCTTTAGAAAAGTGCTACAGACGTCATTCAAACACCTACGTGTTTGTCTCATCAAGGCCAATATTTTACATTTGACAGCATCCTCCAAAAAAAAAAAAATGGAGGTGAGAAATCTGCATCATTTGCATAGACTTCTTTCAGCAGATGTCACCGGGCGTCGGCAGAGGACGGGGGTCAATTGCGGGCGTCGACAGGGGTCAGGCGTCATCGGGGGTCATCGGGCATCGCGTCGGCCACGGCGGCTCAGTCCCGCAAACGCTGCTTGCAGCTTTAATTTATTGTTTTGATTTAATTTAATTTATTAGTGTTAATGGCTGCTGAAAAAAGGGGATGAATAGTTCAAATTCGAGTTGAAAGTAAAATATACAAATGTTGGAAGTACTAGTAATCATTACTATGTACAGTTATGCCCATCTATTATCTTTGTTGGGCTTGAGTTTATGATTATTTTTTTTACCCTGTGCATCTTTTGTTTTGTTAGTAGTACTTGCCATTGCTCCAACACGAATAAACATGCTGCATCCCACTAGATGGCGCATTTGCCTTATTTACAAGCACCATGGTCATCGGAGCTGATCGCTGCCACTCTCAGCAGCATGCGTCTACTAAGGTCTACTAAGATTCCACAATCTATTACACCTCGCGAGCAAAACACTATAATACTAGGAAAAGAATCCTCTATATGTCAATAAATACAACAGATTGAGTATTCATAAAAAAAAAATGCTTACTTTAAATAAGAAAATCCAACAAACCAACAAGTGCAACACTAAAAAGCAAACCAACAATCAAAATAATGCTTAATTGCCTTAGCTTCGTCCGACACTTATCAGCTTAGCTACTAAGAATAACACACATTATTCACCTGGACAGAAGGAGGTTCTGAGGAACGTGTTGGTCCTGGAGCTTCCTGGTCAGGATGTTCGGGAGATCCCTCGGGCTCAATGTCTGCATATTTTAGAATTGCTCCTGCAGAGACAAAGCTCATTAGATCATCAAACAAAACAGATCAGAAGCGCATTTTCCTATTTTATTATTACAGTGATGTTGCAGTAATATAGGAAAATTAAAAATGTATTTGTTTTTAAATTAAACATTATGATTGCAGTGTCCCTTTAAAGCTTTTACCCAATTACAAAACTGTCACTTTTAAGAGTTTTTGGCATTTCTTTACACACTGTACTAGTTAAAGTAATAAAACTAAGATAAATGACCCACTACCACAATAGTCTAAAATAGTCAACACCATGCCAAATAAAGTATTTCCATAAAATATTTCTTTGAATTATAAAACAGTAGCACATTTCTAATTAAGGGCCTACAAAATACAAACTAAGCTTAGTAAATTCATCCTAAGTTAAGGCTAAAATAACATTAAGAGTCAAATATGTGAGAGACAACTTCCACTGAACAATAACAGGGGACTGACTACAACAACAACTACAACATGCCATCCCTCCCTCCCTGTTAGAATGTGAATGAACGGGTGTGGAGTCAATCAGTCATTCCCATGGCAGGATAGGCCAACTTGACAGGACATGGTCAACTTTCATAAAACAAACAAAAACGCTGATTCATGACGAACAAATATTAGCCAGCCAGCTAACATTTATCCGACGCTAGCTAGCTGGCTAGCAGGACAAATAAACAAACTGGGGGGGGGACAACAGCGTTTCACCTCCACCTCTCCAGCCCACATAAACAAATAACTTACCTTTCCCCTTTGCAAGTTTTTCTTGATCAGTTTTCTTTTCCTTCCGTTTTTCCGCACCGCTGGGATAACTCCTTTCTGATGCCATTATGGTGTCTGTTTGTTTTTAATCCTCTCGCTAACGGGAACGAATGGTAGCTGTCAATCATTCACATCATCCCTGTGCGTCGCCGGCCCGCTACGTCACAACCTGCGTGACAGTGCGGCAAGCCCCCAGAGTCCAAGATGGCGTCCCATTCCTTTCAATGAAGTTGCTCACCCAGCGCATGGCTCCCAAAAACTTTTTGACTTCCGCATTGATGGGATAATAGAGCATGCGCAGTTGTGTCAGTGTGGAGACCGTCACGAACCGTACGAAATTCAACCTGGAAATGAATGTATTTTTTACGGAACAACTGACGATTGTTGTTTGGAAATTTTGATGATGATGATGATGATGATGATGATGATGATGATGATGATGATGAATATTATTATTATATTAATAAAATAGTATTATTATAATAATATACTATTATTTGTGTATTAAACAAGTGAGCAATGTGCCACTGAATAATAAATGATAATTCTTTGAAGCAACTCTCTTTGGAAAGCAGACAAAGTAATGAAATGATTGGTCTATTTATTTCATCAGAACTAAAAAATAAAAAATAAAAACTCAACGATCTTGAAAGTTCCTCCCTTTCTCTTGCACCTGTCGACCGGTCAACTTTTGGCTTCTCTACAGTGTTCGAGAAAATGCCGACCTGTGCTGCAATTAACTGTGTCACCCGATCAACAGGCAAAGGGTGCAAAGGACCCACGTTATTTCGGTAAGAATGATTAATGAAATGACTGTAAGAAACTTTTATGCCGCTGACGTTTTTACGTATGTACGTCCGTGTGTGTGTGGCTAACACAAATTTGCAAATATTTTGTCGTCCTCATGGAATTAAACAGCACACCATGTTAATTTATCAGTGAGTGCTCTCTCTTTTCATGCAATTCATCACGCTTAACATGTAATGCCAATTTACATGTAAGGACAATTTAGAATGTTCAATTGACCTCACGTGCATGTTTTTGGAGTGTGGGAGGAAGCCGGAGAACCCAGAGAGAACCCACGCAGACATAGGGAGAACATGCAAACTCCACACAGAAAGGTCCCAGGTCCGGGCAGTTGAAAATGCCATTTTATTTCATTTAACAAAGCATATCATTATTTCATCATGCATTTAATTGTTTTGTGGTCCTGTGTTTTAGTGCTTCATAATTTTATTCTGTTGTCAAATTTGCCCATCAAAGTCAGATTAGTAATCCTGTACATCAGTTTAAGGAAAACCAATTCTAGGTAATGGATTGCAGATCTTGTAGTGACCTGTTACAATGGAAAGAAATGTATACATAATAAGTACGTCTGTGTGCCCGATATTTTAGCTAACACTAAACTTTCTGCACAACTGTCTGCATTGTGTTCAAGCTTAAATGAGTTAAATATGTTTGCATACCCAATTTTAAGTAAAATTACACAAAAAAAGTTTTGGAATGTTTTGCTTTTTACAGCTTTCCTTTTGGGGACAGAAAAAGGTTGCACAAATGGGTGGAAAATGTGAGAAGAAAAAACTGGACACCCAATGACAACTCCAGGCTGTGTGCTCTTCACTTTGAGGAGAAATCTTTCATTTTGCGCGGTGAGAGAAAGTGCCTAACTTCAACAGCTGTCCCAACCATTTTTAGTTTCTTCAAATCAGGTAAGAGCATGGCTACCAAACAAAAGGTAAGTGAGTCACACACACACCCACACACACACACGTGATTTTGATCAAATCTTTGACCACACATATTCTAAAAAATGTAAAGAGGTGTCAGAGATCTTTGAAGAAGACAGTTTTCTCGTGATTCAGGAACCATGTGACAGCCATACTGTGTCTGATGTACATGTAGAGTTCACAAATGATGTAGAGATCACCAATGATGAAGAGGTCACAAATGATGAAGAGGTCAGAGCAACAATGAAGGGATTTTACATTGACTGTTCAGTTAACATGTTCAATGTTAAAATATTCACATGAAAAAAACTTGAAAATCGTTACGGCAGACGTAAAAAAAAATTTGTAAGAAAGTGTTGAAAGTTATCTTGAAATCATTTATGAGGATACTCATTATAATATTGATGAAGTGTTATTTCATGTTTTGTTGGCTGTTTCAAGGGTTTATTTAGTTTGTTGTGACACAATCTAAGGTTCAATTTGTAAAGAAATAAAAGTTCTTGTGAAAAAAGATAGTGGTCAAAGTGATATTAGTGTTATTTGTGTTTGTGTTTTTTGTAGTCGTGTCTGGATTTGTCCTGTTCGTTTCTGGTCTGTGTTTGTGTTCCCACTCTTGGCCTGCACCTCGTCGTGGTGAGTGGGCTTTTAACTAAGACAGGCCAATTATATATATTGTGTGAAGCCAGCAAAATAGTCATTATGAGAATTATAACTGAAGCACACTAAATAATACACCATCAGTCACATTTTGCTTTTCTGTTATTAATCTAATGTGTGTTATGTCAAGCCTCCACAGTGGCGTGCTGCAGTCAGGATGAGACGAACAAGGTGAATGGATGGACGGATTGATGAGCCCAGCGAGCCTCCACCATCCACAGACAAGCCAGTCCCATTTTCCACCCAGAAGGATGTCTCTTCCATCTATCTTTGCCTGCCAGGGAAATGCAACCAAACATAGTAATTACAGATGGCGTTGTCTCTGTTAAAGTGACACATGGAAAAATAAAAATAATAATAATAATAATAATAATAATAATAATAATAATAATAATAATGATAATATATATGTTTTGTGATTCATGTTCATGACAATAACAATCAAACAGATTTTCTTCATTCTTCCAATGAGTTTCACAAACATGGAATTTTCCCTGGATCATACAAATACGTTTGTAGATTATATAAAGACAATTATAAAACACATTTGTTGTGGTTTTATATTAAAGCAGATAGTCAATCGTAAATGTAGCGTGGTAATGTTGCGAAGACACATTTATTTTTGTTTTTCTTTGTTTCTTTAGAAGCTTTTATTTTGGTTTTCTGTGGAAGCACAACAGACAACACACATGTTAACGTCCGCTACTACGGTTCGCTCCATATAGGTCTCACGAGCCACTTGAGAGACTTCCTCTCGAGCGTTATCTACTTTTTACATTTCAAAACACAGATCCATACCCGACTTCGACTTGAACTTATTAATCATGTCGTTTCCCACATTCAATCTTACTCGTATACATTTAAATATTCACATTTCTACTGAATAAACATCCCATAACGTTAAACGAACACTAACGTAACCGAGCGTCAACCCCGCCTCCTGGTAACCTAGCAACGGGCTAGCCGTTGTTTCCTCTTCGCTAGGTAATCACTCGGAGACGATACATTCAAAACGTAAATTTAACTCACATACCCTCGATCTCAGACTTCAATTACGAAACAGCCACACATACATTTGCTCTTATTTTCAACCATTTCCCCTTCTCACCTGTCTAAGCACAACAGATAACACACACGTTAACGTCCGCTACGACGGTTCGCTCCACATAGGTCTCACGAGCCACTTGAGAGACCTCTCTAGCGTTATTCCCCGGGGCGAACACAACCTCCACTGGTAGAAGTGGGTAACTGCACCCTGCTCACTGATCACTCTCACACACGCCACAAACCACAACAAAAGCAGGAACAGTGCTTTGCCACAATTATGCTACATAAACACGTCCTGGTCCCCTCTGGATCCTCTTTTCCGGTCCTCGCGATCACTCTCTTGGCTGCGGTGGGCATGGTTCTGCCCGCGGTGTCTCCCTTTGTCAGGGCATTCTCTGGCCCAGTGATTTATGCGGCCGTAGATGTGGCACGCCCCCTTTTCGCCTCTGTCTCCGCTAGTCGCCCTTCGTCGGTTGTCGTTGTTCCTGTAGGGCCGTCTCGCCGTGTCACTGAGGTGCTTCATCATGGTGAGGGAGGCACGCTTTATCTTCTTGTCCTCTGCATCGCTGGCCTACTGCAGAAGCCTCTCAGCGTGCACTGCATGACGTCGGACCTCTGTCAGCCGGGCATCTTCAATCCCCACGCAGCAGCTTGTGTTAACTGCTTTGGCGATCTGGGGGAGCAGCCCTTGTCTGAAAGCAGTGATGAGGCTGGCCATTTGGTTGACGGCAGTCCTGATGAACGTGGCGACGCTGCGGCGTCGGTGCTGGAGTGCGCAGGGTTGTACGGTGGTAGCGTTGGATGAGGGCAGGCGGGAGGAGGGAAGACAGGCATGTCCAGGAGAGGGTCCCTCGGGCCTGTAAGAGAAGGATACAGACGATTTGGTGCATTTGAATGCTCGTGTGTGAGTGGCTCCTTTTCTCCCTCCTCTGGGGAGTGTGTGTGAGTGTGTGCACCCTCTGCCGTTATCTCTGTCACCCCTGTGCTCCAGCGCCCAGCGCTGTTCACACGTTTCTTTACTTGTTTCCTGTCCCTGACCTCTGCTTCAGGTTTCCAGAATGAAAAACACCTTTCATGATCTTTGATGATTTGAATCTCCCACCTGTTTGGGTTTTTCTTTTTTGTAACCTTTCCCTCGGCTATATTCAGTTTATCCCGGAGGTTTCTCAATTCCTCCATACTCAGTGATCCCCCCTCTGGGAAACCATACTTTTCAACCCAAACATCCAACATATCAAGACAATCTGGACCGTATTTTTTCTGCATGTCGTCCACAATTTGTCCCCCCTGGGGAACTGCAGCAGCCACTTTGCGCTGGTTCTTCCCCATCCCTGTCTAGACTTATTACTTGTAGCTGCACAGGCGTCCCTGTGCCCCCTTTTTTTACTCAGGCGCAAAAAGGTAGAGAAAAAATTCACCCCTTCGGTACTTAGTCACCAAAGGTTTTGCCCGCTCAGCCCTCACCAACCTTCTTGGATATCTGGTGAGCGGGACAGGCCCGCGATATGACCTTGACTGGCGCGATATTATGATTTAGCGTACGTTACGCTCAACGTCATTCCGTGCGGCAGGTAAAAAAAAAGGTGGTGTTGTCCCGGGTGTCCCAATTCCATCGCAAGCCGATCGGAGCCGATTATCACCCGGGTCGTTTGTCGGGTTGGTTGACCCGTTTTGTCGTGCAACAGCTGCAACTGCAAACTGCAGGCTTCAATTTACCGACGCCTTACACATGTGATGGCATGGAGACTGTGCATTGTAGCAACATCAGTCCCCTCAGAGAGAATCTTCTCCAAAACAGGGCAGATATTTACAGAGAGAAGAAACAGGATCAGCCGCACAAAGATGAGGCTCTTGGTTTTTCTCATTGTCAATGTTCACTAAAGGACAAAACTGTTATCTGAATGCTGAGTTTTTTTTTTCTTTTTGTTTTACACATTTTAATTTATATTTTGTTGTGTGAGTTTCTGTAGCGTATGTTGTTTGACTTTACATTTGTGTAGTAGTAAAAAACTAAACGTTTAAAATTGGTAATAGTTATTTAGATAGAGGCACCTAGACCCACCTGTGGGTCATAACACCCCCTCTCTTAAGAACTAAATCCTATTAACATACCTACAAACAAAACTAAACAAGAAAAACCTCAGTTCCCCTGAAATAAGAATTCCGCAGCTAGTCCACATGTACACGTGATAACGCATCTGCCAACACATTATCAACCCCCCTTCCTGTGGCAAATCTGGAGATTGAAGTCTTGCAGGAGCAGAGACCACCGCATCTACGGCTGGTTTGATTGCGCATCCTATCCAGGACCACGAGGGCATTATAGTCTGTAAAAACCTGACCCCAAATTAACATCAAGATGGGCATTGTCAGAAGGAGAGCCAAAGCTTCTTTCTTAACTTCCCAATAATGACTGTGTGCGTGCTGCTTACTTGTGGCATGTCCCTCTACTTCTATGTCATGGTGCAAAACTGACGTATGGCGGGGGTGGTCAGAAAACAATAGTGGGTGGCTCTCAATTAATTTAACAATATCATGACGGGTTGATGCAGGCAAATGGGACAAAAACAAGCTTAAGTTATTCATAATTTCAGAGTTTCCCAGGCGCGCCGAATGAACACCGATTTTTTTTTTTTTTTTTTTCATGAGCCCTCCCTCCGCCAATGGGCACGGAGGGGGCGGAGGCTCAGGCGACACATTTTTCCTAGCGACGTAACGCCCGGTTCACACTGGACGCGGAAGCGCCACAGAGCGCCGCAAAGTGCCGAGCGCTTCCATTCGGCGCCCATGTTAAGCAATGTAGTAGTTCACACCAGACGCGAACAGGCGCGCGGCTCCCCTCGCGGATCGCGCCATGCATTTAACGTCAGTTCACTGGACGTGGAAGCGAAGCGCCGCCGAGCGCTTCCATTCGGCGCCGACGTTAATCAATGTGGTGGTTGCGCGGCTCGCGGCATGCATTTGTTGTTTCGGCGTCTGCTCTATTTCGTGCGCGAGCCGCAAGCGGTCCTCGTCAATAGTACAGGAAGTCGCTCAATAAAAACGAGAAAATCCGGTGAATTTTCAAAATAAACTAATTTCAAAATAAAAACCCAATGACAAATTCGATCATATATCATATTTGTATGTTATATTTGTCAGTACATTGTATCAGAGTGCGAGAGAGATTAAACACACACACACACACACACACACACACACACACAGAGAAAGACTTGATCAAAATACGTCTGTTTGATCCTAGAGATGCCGGTCAATGATCATTATGAAAGAGGTCTTGTCTTGAGATGGACACCTGAGTGCGTGTTTCTATTTATTTACACACACACGCACAAAAGTGAGCTATGGAGCGGGCTGGCTACGGGGCGAGGGGGGGCGATGACGAAAATGATTTATTTTATTCTATTTTTTTAAAGAAAAAAAAAGAAGTGAAAAAGTGGGAGTGAAAAAAAGAGAGCAGAAGCGCTTGTCGACCGTCGCGGAGCTGTTCGCATCTGGTGTGAACCAGTTGGAGCCTCGCTCGCGAAATTCGTTGGAGCGGCGCTTCCGCTTCCATTGAAATGAATGGCACGAGCCGTTCGCCTGTTCGCGTCTGGTCTGAACCACTACATTCAGTGCGTTTACATGGCACTAGAGAAAATCGAATTATTGCCTTAGTCCGATTATGATCGGAGACCTCACGTGCATGTAAACACCTTACTCCGATTATGATTGGAGTTTGAGAACTCCGATTGGAATCGGAGAACTCCGATTGAGACACCCAGATAATGCGATTGGAATTCAAATTTCTCTGCCATGTATACGCCTTAATCGGACTATTAACTGGACAATGCGAGTGCGCATGCGGCACGCCTCGCTCTCGCGACTCATGACCGCACAACTACGTCGTCTAACAAAACAGACGGCGCGAAACAACCTGGCAAACGCGAATAAGAATGTTGACATTTGGAGAGAGGATGAGACCGGGGCGATGCTTTCTCTTCTAAAAGAGATGGACATATTAAAATAACGCGCAACGGAGACCTTTTTAAAAAGGGTAGCGCAGCAAATGCAGGGCTCCGGCTTTGCGCACCCCTGAACAAATACGTATTCCTTCGTATTTATATTTCTACCTTTTCGTTCACATTTTTTGTAAGTTAGAAGAATTTTAACTTTGTAAATAAAAGCACAGCAAAGACATGTTTTCCTGATTTGTTTTTATTTGGGTAATTTTGCCGTTATTCTGCTGGAAACGGCGTGCAGCGGCACCAGCTTCCTCCACGGTCGGCACTTTAATGAGCGTGTGTATAACTGAAGACACTGTTCCTTTGCAAAACCTGTACACAAACTCTCCCACCAGTCTGCTCCGAACCCGAATCCAACAAGAACGAGAGTTTGGGGTCCGTAGCGACGGCACAAAGTGTAGCATCGAAGTGTTGTTGTAGCCCTCCAACAGCAAACAACGTTCTTGTCTGCCTTTTAAAATAACCAGGAGCACAAGAAATAGGGTACACCTTATCTGCAAAGCAAGTAACACGTACATTATGAACTATCGTTCCATATCATAATAGATTTAATATGTCAACCGAAAGCAGCTGACCGGCTGAAAAGACTCACTCCACCCCCTAGTGTTGGGAGGAGGACCCGTCAATAATTTGAATTTCTCAGCTGCATGTATACGGGGACCAAGGTGAGAACTCCGATTGGACGAGAAAACCGAATGATTGCTTAGTCATGCTAAGCTCTGCATGTAAACGCACTGATTGCTTAACATGGGCGCTGAATGGAAGCGCTCGGCGATTCGCAGCGCTTCACTTCGCGGCGATTCGCAGTGCTTCACTTCGCTTCGCGGCGCTTCCTCGTCCTGTGCGAACCGGGCGTAACTTTTCAACATTTTGACGTGGCAGACGCGGGATGATCGTTTTCTATCAGGAGTGTGCACTACATAATCTGTATCGGAAAGTTTGCGCTCCACGACATACGGACCAGAAAAACCAGCCTGCAAACCGGAACCGGGTAACGGCAACAATACCAACACTCGGTCGCCTGTCTCAAAAACTCGAGCCACAGCTTTCTTGTCAAACTGCCGCTTCATTTTAGACTGGCTGGCGACAAGAGTTTGGTCAGCAGTTTCACAAGCACGATGCAAGCGTTCACGAAAAAAAATTACGTAATCTAACACATTATTCTCTACTCGCTTAACATCGGAAAGCCACTTACCCCTTAACAGACGCGAGGGTCCTCTCACCGAACACTAAATCAGCTGGGCTGAACCTGAGGGACTCCCACACATACAATCGACGACTGAAGATACACTTTATGCTGCGGAACCATCACTGTGCTCATTTTAACCCCCCCCCCCCCACACACACACACACACACACACACACACACACACACACACACACACACTAAAATATACGAATTGCAGTAGGTTGGTTTTGTTGCTCTTGGTTGTCCGTTAGTTTTTTGAGAGTTAGTAGTAGATAGATCCCTAGATAGTAAGTTTGATAGATGGATAGAAATAGATAAGTTAGTTAAAGTTAAACACACGCACATATATATATATATATATACATATATATATTAATCTCTTTCAATGAACTCCAAAACATACATGGTCAAAATCCATATTATTATTATGTTGTTGTTTTTTTTAAATGCTCATACAAAACAAGAAAAAAGTGTCACATCCACTTGTAGTGCATTATTTTTGCCAGCAAGCTTCTCTTGTTATGACTGACCACATTGACCCATATTTTCCATATACTCACCTGAATCAGGTACCCTGCAAGGGCAACGACCTTCCCCGAGGTGATCGGTGGAGTGACGTGCAACCAGCACGTGACCTCTACGACGAGCTTCCACCCACGGAAGTGCCATAGGAGGACACGGATTAAATAGTATGGCTTGTCCACCAGAAGGCTGTATTATGGTGTACATAATATAAAACTTCTGCCCAGTTCTGCTTGTATTGCAATGGTTGGTGTTCCTGAAGTTTCATTTTTCGTCCCTTTTTATTTTTTACATCCATGTTTGTGATGAAATAGTATTGTGAATCGCTAGCTCGCATTGCATGCTGGGAAACAGCGTCACTCAAGGAAGTTTTGGCTTCGCTGACACGGTCCTGAAGGGAAGTGGGTTTTAGTGCACTAGAACGGGATGAATGTGTTCAATAAAGCAGTACAAACCTGATTAATTGTCTTAATACTTGACTTGGAATGGCCATATTGTTTAGGATTAGAATTAGATGACAACTTGTTCACAATATTTGCAACTATTCAATTTGACCAGCAGGTGTCAGTAGAAGACGAAATTTCATGTTGACTATTTCCTAATGGAAGTGCTCTCTTTACGTTGGATTTTTCTCATAATTATTTGAAGTGTAGGCCTGTAGTTGATGAGGAATCACGGTGTGCTAACGCTACTCAAACAGCTTCGATGAAAAAAGGGAGTGTGATTTGGGTTTGTGGTACATTATGACAATCTTGGACTTGCAAGACTGAGGCGACGGTTCAATTCCCATCAACGTGTATTATATGTGTGTTATTTAGCTCATCTATTCTACATTTTAAATAGATCACATTTGACATCTCACCCACTGAACACTTACTATTGAACATATTTTTAAACTATGGGCTATTTAGTCTTGTTTTAGGATATAATATAATTCATTGCACAAACTGTCAGGCTAAGTATAGAGCTATAGTCTACTACAATCAGTCGTGCCAAAAAAGAGACATTGTCTTTATTTTTCATTTTTATTTTATTGTGTCAGCATTGAACCATACAAGCATGTAGTGTTGTCCAACAAGAATGCATGGCGAATCAAATCCCAAACAACCTATGAAACAATGAACACGTTTCTATTGCACTTCATTTTATTGAGCACTAGATGACCTCCTCGAGCACTGTGTCATTGAAGCCTCGAGTAATGAACCATTTTTTGAAACAAGTGTCGAAGCTTCAACAAAGCCTCCATCGGCCATCACTACCTACGGCTGCGTGCTCTAACACCATTTCAGAAGTGACTAACTGCAGACTTGGGAGCGGAGGAGGGATGACAGTCAGGCTGGCTCGACTGCTCCTCCTCAGCTGTGGCGCGTCCAATCAGCAGCCGACATCCAGGACCGCACCTGCAAGGCGTCATCCACTCTCTCTATCTCACACACACACAAAATAAATTGTGTTCAATCATGTTAAACTTGGTTGGGGCACAGCCATGGCTCTTTATATTTTATTTTTATTTTATTTTGTATTTTATTTTGAAGTTAGCGCTTTGCATTCTGGGCGATCCTCAGTACAGAGGAAGCCCATGAAGCAGGTGAGACGGTCTCCTCCCTGCTGAGACAGAAATTAATGCAATAAGTTGAGCTATGCTTCATGTAACTGTGTTTCAGTGTTTAAATGTGTGCTGGTGTCTTTCATTTATTTTTTATTTTTTAATTTTTATTTTTTATTTTTTTAGCAAAGTTCGTTTTTTTTTAATTGCTATTAAAAACGATTAGCATGCTAGCATGTCCATTAGCAGCACACAGCTCTCATACGGAGCACGTTGTCTCTGCAGGAGGTGACCAAGTTTCACGGAGCAAGTTATGGTTGTGTCCCATTCTGTTTCAGGTATGTGTGTGTAACTGGAAGAATGTTACAGTGTATAAAAATGGAGCTTTAGGGAGCGAATTATTGAAATTGCGAATGTCATTTTTTTGTATTTTGTAGAAAAATGTATTTTATTTTTAATATTATTTGTATTGTAGAAACAACAACTATACGATCACTACTTCAGTACAGAGGAAGCCCATGAAGCAGGAGGTGACCAAGTTTCACGGAGCAAGTTATGGTTGTGTCCCATTCTGTTTCAGAGAATAAACTGCTGCTCCACACCTGACTTATGCAAGTCTTCATTATACAGCAAGCAGGACAGAATAGGAGAGGTCACATTGGTGCCGTGACTCGAGACTCTTTTGTTGCGCTACCGATGCTGCAGAGCGACCCGGGGACTGTTCTGCTGCTGCTGTTCATCTGCGGTCACTGAAGTCGGTCAGACGTGTTGCTTTTGTGCAGTGTTAGACATCAGATAGAGGGTTTATGTACTTTTATTTGATTTTTATTTATTTATTTATTAATTTATTTCAGTTTCCAGTCTAGGCATTTTGTGGTTTCATCCTTTTGTTTTGTGGTGTTGTGTTTTGTTAACTTTTTGGAAAGATGAGTAATCCTCAGGGTAATGTTTTTGTAACTCCTTTTGGTGCTGGCAGAGGGAGGGGTTTTATGCATCCTTCAAGTTTACTGTTTGAGAGTCCTGTTCAGGGGGGTGGTGTAGTGTTGGGTAATCAGTGTACACCTGGGCGCCCCTTGCTCAGTACTGGTGTTATCCCTCCCCCCAACTCAGATGCAAACCCTCATGCCCTTGCTAGCCAGGGCACGCATTCCCCTGTCCCGGACAGGCACAGCATGTGTTCCCCTGCACCTACCCCTGATGTTATTGCTGCTAGTATTGTAGGTCAGATGGGTGATGCACTGATTCAACAGGTCAGCCAGCGGGTGGCACAGGACATTATCTCTCACCTCAGTGCATCTGTCACTACCCCTTTACTCAGTGCTGCCCCTTCACCTGCCCATGCTGATATGCTAGCCAGTTCCCCATTACATAGTGCTACCCCTCGACCTAGCCATGCAAATGTGTCTGCCACAAATGCTTTTGACGTGTCCCATTTGCAATATGTCCCTCATCGAAAGCTGAAGGAGCCCCCCTGCTTCAGAGGAGACAACTCAGACTCTGTTTCCGTCCAGGAGTGGGAGGAGCTCATGAGGAGTTTCATTAAGAGGGGGAATCTGCAACCTGAGGAACAAGCGGAGGAGATCCTTGTTCATCTTGGTGGCAAAGCAAAGGATGTTGTCAGGTTTGGGACCAGGAACAGTGGTATTAACATCACCTGTAACCCCGATGCCATTTATGGTCTCTTGCGGAAGCACTTTGATTCTGTTCCGTGTTCACCACTCCCATTAGCAGACTTTTACACCACTCTTCCTGGGAAGGGTGAGGATGCCTTTGACTACTGGCTTAGACTGAACCGCGCTGTTGACTTGGCCATTGAACGTCTGAAGGAGCAAGGAAAGTCACTGGACAGCCCCAGCACTGAGGTGACTCGAATGTTCATAAAGAACTGCCCTCCTACTGAGCTCGCCATGACCTTCAGGTCGAAGACGATAGACAAGTGGACTGCTCGTGAAGTCCAAGACATTCTGAACGAATATCATTCTGAAATGATGTCAGTGAACAGAACTTCCAGAGAAAGGGTGTCAGTGAATGCTCTTGCTGCTGTCTCGCCACCTGCACCACCTGCTGAAGAACAGAGCCCACTGCAGCCACAGGCCACTGACCCTGATGCCCTGAACCGCCTTATTAACATGCTGGAGAAGGTGCTCCTGCAAAGATCTTCCCCAGCTTCAAACAGTCCTGTTCATGGTCCGACTCGACGGCCTGGCCCAAGGCACCCCAGGATCGGTGGGTTGCACTTGGAGGAAATGTCTTCTTCTCCACCATGGACTTGACGTCTGGCTTCTACAATGTGCCACTCCATGAAGAGCACAAAAAATACACAGCTTTCTCTTCACCTTTTGGCCTCCACTAGTACAACAGAATGCCACAAGGTCTGTCCAACAGTCCTGCAACATTCATGCGAATGATGATGTCAATCTTCGGGGATGAAAACTTCATTAGTCTGCTCTGCTATCTTGATGACCTGATGGTCTTTGCCCCAACTGAACAGCAGGCGCTTGAGCGTCTAGAGATGGTGTTCTCCCGTCTGAAAAGTCACAAACTCAAACTGGCCCCCAAGAAGTGTCATCTCTTGCGGAGGTCAGTAAGGTTCCTGGGACATGTCATTTGTGGGGACGGGGTGATGAAGGACCCTGACAAGATGAAAGCCATCATGGATGTGGGAGAGGCTGACCTGATGGAGAGTGATGGTGTGAGCCCTTCCTGGAGGAAGATTAATTCTTTCCTGGGCCTAATCTTCTACTATCAGCACTTCATAGCTGACTGCTCTGCTAAAGCAAAACCCTTGTTCAGACTCCTCTCTGGAAGGCAGGTGCAGCATAAGGCCATGAGAGGCAGGAAGGTGAAAAAGCGATCATCTGCTCCACCAGCGCTTATGGCGAGCGACTGGACTGCTGCATGCAAAGAATCGTTCCAGACCCTGAAGAATGAATTAGCTTGCAATGTCACCTTATCCCACCCCAACTTCAGTGAGCCCTTCGTTCTCGCTGTTGATACGTCGTTTGATGGCATTGGCGCAGTCCTGTCTCAAGTGCCACCAGGTGAGACTGTTGCTCGACCTGTCGCTTTCGCCAGCAAGACACTGTCCCGATCACAAATTAACTATCCAGCGCACAGGTTGGAATTCCTGCCGTTAAAATGGGCCATTTGTGACAAGTTTGGTCATTGTCATTGCCCATTGTCCTACATCTTAACAAAGCCATGTTTGGACGCATGTGAACAAAGATGGGTTGCTAAGCTTGCCGCATTCGATTTCGATCTGAAGTATGTCCCTGGCGTTAAGAACGTTGTCGCTGATGCGCTAAGCCGTGAGCCATTCGTTCAGTCATGTATCAGTCAACGTCTGATGAAAGAGCCCTACGTTGCACTGCTGGACGAAGTTAATGGCGTCGTCAGGGGTACAGTGCAAGATGCCTTCCGGCTGACAACTGCCAAGTTCTTCAAGAAAGGGAACCAAGACCATCCGATTCTGATGCTGAAGCCGTTATTTTATTTTGAAAGGTGACCCGCAGCTATTTTAGGTCGAGAAAAAAAAATGGCCGAAATGTTTGTTTGATGGAAAGCGGGTCAAGCCGGAGTGGTTGGTGAGCCAAAAATTCTTTTGACCTCACGTTGTCTGTGTTGCCTCGACCCAAAAACTCAAGAAGGAAAATAAACGAGTTAAATGGAACCCACGTCTCATCAATTTATGAATGATGTAGTGGTGCTGGTATGACGGACGGACATTGAAGACACCTGAGCGTCAAAGGTAAAGAGCGGCTACATGAATGAAAACTGTGGAACTACACAGTCAATCAACACAATCAACACATTGAACACACAAACACATCACATCCTTCCTTCATTTGGCAGCAGACAATAAAACAGCAGTTGGATCAAAGATACAGTGGAGTCCGAAGAGACGCCAGTGAAGGATCTCTGATCCAGTGGAGCTCCAAGCTGCAGTGACTTTACACACAACTGAGCATCATGTTGAGTTGAAGCAGCAGATCAGAGCAACACTGTCAGTCACAACAGGACGTGTTGACACTCAGTGGCTGGAACACACTGGAGTGTGAAGCTGCACTGAGGACACTGTAGTGGAGACACTGAGGACCTGGGGCTTCATTTACAAAAACGTACATGGATTTCATCCTGAAACAAAAAAATCTGGATGTTCAAAATGTTGCGAACGCACAAACGCACACCCATTTCCTTTGAGAGTCCCAATCCTCGTGGAATTGATCGCACATGAGCACGAGCCCTGCTCCTCCCTCGGAACACCTCCACATACAAAGCGTTGTCCCCCCTTGTTGGAAATCCAACATGCTGGTGGACTTTTGGAAGGACAGTCTTGAGGTCAGCATGACTAAAATCTCCAGTGAGGATGGTAAAGCTTTTGGGTTTGCTGTCTGTTGATCACTGATGGCCTGGTACAGTTCATTGAGTGCAGCGTTCCTCTCACTGCTGTTGTTGGTGGGAGGGATGTAAACTGCAACTAGCAAAATGGCAGTAAACTGCCAGGGCAGATAGAATGGACGGCACTTTATGATCATCAACTGTGCCAGTGGTGAACAGCGTTTGCATACCACTGCAGTGTCCCGGCACCACGCACCACAGATGTAAACACATGCTGCACCACCGCGGGACTTCCCTCCATTTACTCAAGTTCTCACTCAGGTCACTGCTGGACCTGAGTGAGAACTTCCTGAGGGATCCTGGAGTGAAGCTGCTCTGTGCTGGACTGCAGAGTCCAAACTACAGACTGGAAGTTCTCAGGTCAGTTCCTGCTTTCTACTGGTGGACAGTGTGTGTCAGCAGATGACAACTGGTGTGTAACGCTGCTCAGTGTGAAGACTTTGAAGCAGATATTAAAGACTCATCTAGACAAAGTGGATGTTGTTGATATTTTCATGTCAACAATCTGCAGCCAGAAAAGACTTTGGATGGTGGAAGAAAGTGTGGAAAATGTCTCCAGTCACTTTGGAGCTCAATGGAAGTTGTTGATTGGTGATGAAGGTCACATGACTGAGCAGAAGATCCTGTGAAGAAATATTAGAGGCAGATTAATAGTGCAGCAGTATTTCTTCATCTTGTCCTTTGAATGTGTTTGACTTGTAACGAGTCTCTGATGACTGAAAACAGCCACAAGCACACTAAGGACTCACTGATTATTTTCCATCTTCACTGCTGACTGGCTGCACACTGACTGACACACTGCTGTTGTTATTGTGTTGACAACCCACTGGCACAATGAGTCGTTTGAGGGAATGACTCAGTGATCCCAACAGCTGCACATCTGGATCATCAACAGGGAGAAATGACTCTGAATATGACATTTACACCATGGAAGAAATCAAATATTGATTCTTTATTCAGGCTGGAGAACTGCTGGTTGACAAAGCTCAGCTGTGATTGGCTGCTCTCAGCTCTGAAGTCCAACCCCTCCCACCTCAGAGAGCTGAACCTGAGTTGGAACGACCTTAAGGATTCATCAGTGAAGGAGCTCAGTGGGGTTTTCTGCAGAGTCCAGACTGTAAACTGGAGACTCTGAGGTCAGTTCACCCTCTTCACTCTACAACTTCTATCACTCTTGTTGTTGTTGTCATGATTTTCACTTCACTGCTGTTGGAAATTCAATTTGCAGTCACTGCTTTGTGTTTGAAGCATATGAAATTGGGTGGAAAGGTACAGTGTGTAAAATCCTACCATCTAGTGGTCAGATTTCAGATTGCTTTAGTGTCAGATTCTGAAGTCAACATTTCACTTTGATTTTCAGAGTGATGACACCCTGGAAAAACTCTCCATCATTTCTTCTCTATTCAGGTTGTGGAGATGTAGTTTGTTAGAGCTCAGCTGTGATTGGCTGCTCTCAGCTCTGAAGTCCAACCCCTCCCAACTCAGACACCTGGAGCTGAGTTGGAACTGCCTTCTGGATTCAACAGTGAAGGTGCTGAGTGGTTTTCTGCAGAGTCCAGACTGTAAACTGGAGGCTCTGAGGTCAGTTCACCCTCTTCACTCTACAACTGCTGCAGTTATTGTTGTCATGACTTTGAATTGAGTTTGTTGGAATTCACTTTGATTCCATTAGAAATGTGTAAAACTGGTTTTAAATTACACACACACACACACACACACACACACACACACGTTTGCGCACATACGCACTCACGCACGCACACACACACACACACACACACGCGCGCGCGCACACCCAACTGTGAATGACACTCTCCATCATTTATTCCGTATTCAGGTTGGAGAGGTGCAGGTTGTCATAGATCAGCTGTGATTGGCTGCTCTCAGCTCTGAAGTCCAACCCCTCCCACCTCAGAGAGCTGGACCTGGCTGAGAACTATCTTCAGGATTCATCAGTTAAGGAGCTGAGTGGTTTTCTGCAGAGTCCAGACTGTAAACTGGAGACTCTGAGGTCAGTTCACCCTCTTCACTCTACAACTTCTATCACTCTCGTTGTTGTCGTCATGATTTGCACTTTACTGCTGTTGGAAATTCAATTTGCAGACACTGGTTTGTGATAGTAATGAATGAAACTGGGCTTGAAGGTACAGTGGGTAAAATCCTCCCATCTAGTGGTCAGATTGCAGATTGCAGATGCTGAAGTGATGACACCCAGGAAAAACTCTCTATCATTATAAACTCCATCCATTTATTCTCTGTTCAGGTTGTGGGGCTGCAATTTGTCAGAGCTCAGCTGTGATTGGCTGCTCTCAGCTCTGAAGTCCAACGACTCCCACCTCAGACACCTGGACCTGGGTCAGAACCCCCTGAAGGAGTCATCAGTGAAGGAGCCACTGATGGATCTTGTCTACAGCAGTGACCATCAACTGGAGAGTGTGAGGTTAGTACTGGTTTGGAACCATTGGATGATGGTTCCAGCACCAAAGCCAGTTGATCCCACAGCAGAGGTCCAGTGTTCCCAGTCACAGTGTGAGAGGAGGATGGTGACGTCCAGCTGCTCCTCATTCATCCAACATCTGCTGCCAAACTGCTTCTTCTCTCAGTTCACCACCCAATTATTGATCAGTTCATCTTCATCAGGCCTCAGTATCAGTCCAACACTCCATGGTCACATGACCTTCACATGTTCCACACTTGACATGTGACTGAGAGTCTGCTTCTTCTCACCAGTCACTCCATCATCTCCATCAACAGTCAACGTCTGTGTGATGATGCGTTCAAGGACCGTGAGTCCTGACTCCTGCTGTCTCTTCTTATCTTTGCAGGTGGTGGTGAGGATGAGGAGAGTGAAGAGGAGCGCTCCATCTACTGGTGGCTGACAGAACTACAACCAGTGGAGCCAAACAGCAAGCTGCACGCACCAACACTGTGTGGGCGTGTCACGACCTTTGACCCCAGTGCAGCCTGGTGGCTGGCGGACTGCTTCTGCTGCTGTGGTTACTGGGAGAGACGTCCCAGAAGCCACTGGTGGAGCTGAATCCTCAGTGGAAGAAGCAGGACTTGGAGCAGCTGCTCAGTGAAGGCAGCAGCAACACAACCACTGCTTCTGCTCTCATCATCCACGGCTGGAACATCTCAGCATGAAGGTTCCACACATCAACAACACACTGCTCTGCTCTCACTTCAGAGTTCTATAACATCTTCATTTTGGAGGTGAAAAATACTTTTCAAGAGACTTTATTTCTGCTTCATGATCTTAAATAAGGAAATCATGTGGAAAAGATAAAGTGATTCACAACACCTGTGATGGGAACTCAAATCATTATTGAATCATAAGTAAGACAAAAGAAGTTTCCCTCAAAATAATTCATGGTTTTGATGCTTGCCAGATGTTTGTGTGGAGATTTCAGAAGGACGTCAATGAATCAGAAGGAAACCAGATCATTTATTTTATGTGATTATGTTATATCATCCAAACTTTATTACAAGCTCAAACATTATATTTCAATGATTCAATATTCTGACAATAAAAGCCATCACAACCTGTGTGACCTTGACCTCAACTGACATTTCATTTCTGCTGCTTTAACACTTTGATTATATATCTCCTGAAGTCCTACCATGGGGATTCTCCATATCTGAATAACTTGTGTACTCAAACCTTCTGTAGGCCATACCCACTTCTCCACTCGGTCTCAACATAAACCACATGAATCAATGAAAATAAATCTCACTTTTACAAACAAATCCAATTCAGTTCAAATATAATTTAAATAAAATAAATGATACATTATAATTATTCACCAACAGATAAATCAATGAAAGATATGAGGTGGTTTGCCCTCTCTGGGTCGGTGGGGAGGCCCTGCCTCAGGGGGAGGAGTTCCAGCATCTCGGGGTCTTGTTTGGGACGCCTCCCTGGGAAGGTGTTGCAGGCATGTCCCACCAGGAGGAGACCCTGCTGGAGGGACCAGGTCTCTGGGCTGGACTGGGAAGCCTTGGGGTCCCACTGGAGGAGCTGGAGGAGGTGACTGGGTCCAGGGAAGTCTGGGGGTCTCTGTTGAGGCTGCTGCCCCCGAGACCTGACTCCAGATACGGCAGTAGAAGATGGATGGATGGATGGATGGATGGATGCCAGGTGATAGAACATTTCATAAAAACAGACCCTGCATTATAACTTCTATTACACTCTAAATAACTCACTCCAATATAACTGCACTCGTCCTTCTCTCACATTACATTGGATCACAATGACCAAACAACACAACAAAGACAATGATCCAACTGTACTGCCACTTCCAGACTCAGTGTAGGTCTGTAGGCCTCTTGGACCTTCATGTGAACCACTGCGTGTTGACTGGAGGTGAAACATGGCTGACTGCTGTCCTCCTACCTGGACAATGCAATCTCACTTTCAATCTCACAGCCACTAAAAAACCTGATTGTGATTGAGAGGTCCTCAGCAGCCAATCACTGTTGGGAGTCCAGCCTTCAAACACTCCTCCTGAATCCACAGTCACATCTGTGAGCATCTGGAACTTTGGCCCTGATCCTCCACACCACACAACTTGGGATGACAGCGCCACCTACCTGGATCCTTTCAGCAGCCAGTCGATGCTCTAACCCGTTTCCACTATGGCCTGTTGGCTCATCTGGACCGGAGTCTGGATCATCAGTCTCCAGGTTCATGGAATCTGTCAGAGTGCCGCCGTCCTGTGATGTAATGATAGAGAATCACTCTATTTATACTAATGTGCAGAACCACTAGAGTGTCATTTCTTCACTGCTGTCAGCAACAAGCATTTGGTGTCACACTGGTGTACAACACTTATGGGCTAATTAATAAGAAATGACATATTTATGAATCACCCGCAATGTCCAGATTGTTGCTGCTTATCTGCTGATATGAGCCGTCAACTGTTGCAATATAGAACCACGGGCAGGAAATTACAATTAGTGTAGAGTGTATTATAATTTAAAAGTTTACTAACGGTAGTTCTTTAAAGAATTTAGCAGGGATGGAACAGGCTAACGTGACGACGTCACTTGTAAAACGGTAGGAGCTCAACCTGCTGTCACGGTGAAAACTCTGTGTTACGTTCCGTCCCCCACTCCCAAGGCTCATTAATTTCTCACGGCAGTTGGCGGTTTTCAACAAAAACATTTATGAATCAGTAAATGAAATAAACAAAACAACTTAACCGGTGGGCAGCAAAGGCTTCAGGGTGGGCCCAGGCCAAAATAATAAACCAAACTCCAACTAGCTCACCTTAAGAACTAACTAAAGAAAGAAAGAGAAGCCAAATACAGAAAGGCTAACCTCCCTACATACTTAATAAACAGGAGAAAAGAGGGGACAAAGAAAATGGCAGCCCACCCCTACGGCTGTGTGCTCTAACACCATTTCAGAAGTGACTAACTGCAGACTTGGGAGCGGAGGAGGGATGACCGTCAGGCTGGCTCGACTGCTCCTCCTTCTCAGCCATGGCGCGTCCAATCAGCAGCCAACATCCAGGACCGCACCTGCAAGGCGTCATCCACTCTCTCACACACACACAGACACAAAGATAGAGGCACCTAGACCCAAGACTCATAACACCCCCTCCCTTAAGAACCAAACCCTATTAACATACCGACAAACAAAACTAAACAAGAAAACCCTCAGTTCCCCCGAAATAAGAATTTTGCAGCTAGTCCACATGTACACGTGATAATGCATCTGCCAACACAATATCAAGATCCCTAGATAGTAAGTTTGATAGATGGATAGAAATAGATAAGTTAGTTAAAGTTACACACACACTATATATATATATATATATATATATATATATTATTTTTCTTTTATTATTAACCTCTTTCAATGAACTCCAAAACACACATGGTCAAAATCCATATTATTATTATGTTGTTTTTTTTAAATGCTCATACAAAACAAGAAAAGTGGAGGGAGAGTCGTCTGAATCGGGTTCAGTGAGCATCTCATCCACTTGCAGTGCATTATTTCCAGCAGCAAGCTTCTGTTAAGACTGTTAACTTTTTCGTTCACTCGCCAACTCAAACGATTGGTGGAGTGACGAGCATCCAGCACGTGCCATCTACGATGACCTTCCACCCACGGAAGTACCATGGGAGGACACGGATTAAATGGCTTGTCCACCAGAAGGCTGTATTATGGTGTACATAATATAAAACTTCGGCCCAGTTCTGCTTGTATTGCATTGTATTGGTTGGTGTTCCTGAAGTTTCATTTTTCGTCCCTTTTTATTTTTTACATCCATGTTTGTGATGAAATAGTATTGTGAATCGCTAGCTCGCATTGCATGCTGGGAAACAGCATCACTCAAGGAAGTTTTGGCTTCGCTGACACGGTCCTGAAGGGAAGTGGGTTTTAGTGCACTGGAACGGGATGAATGTGTTCAATCAAGCACTACAAACCTGATTAATTGTCTTAATACTTGACTTGGAATGGCCATATTGTTTAGGATTAGAATTAGATGACAACTTGTTCACAATATTTGCAACTATTCAATTTGACCAGCAGGTGTCAGTAGAAGACGGAATTTCATGTTGACTATTTCCTAATAGAAGTGCTCTCTTTACGTTGGGTTTTTCTCATAATTATTTGAAGTGTAGGCCTGTATCTGCACACAATTTGCAATTCGTCCCAGCGCCCTGAGCTGTAAATTTGGACGGTGTAAAAGGAAAATGGCCAGCTGCAGCAGAAAAGTGGACCATATATATATATATATATATATATATATATATATATACATATATATATATATATATATATATATATATATGTATATATGCAATTCATATTTTAACGGTTTATATAGACCCCTCAGGCTCCATTCAAAATGGGGGTTATTGTAGGAGAGTTGCAGTCAATTGAGATTTGGAGAGAGTTTGGATTACTAGATTTTGGATAGTGTTTATAGTTTGGAGTGTTTGAGAGTAGATAGCGTTTAGTTTGGAGATCGTTTTGAGAGCTTAGGGAGAGAATGAGGAGAGGAGAGGTGATAGGATGGAGCCCCCTGTCCTGTACATCAATGTCCATGTTACACAAGCATCTATGCCAGGGGTGCCCATTACGTCCATCGCGATCTACTGGTCAATTACGAAGGGAGTTTGGGTGATCGCATGGGAGAGAGAGAGAGAGAGAGAGAGAGAGAGAGAGAGAGAGAGAGAGAGATCCGCGTCAATTACAGCAGGTAGAATCGTTCAGGCAGGATTAGAAAACACGGTGGATCTGGTTGATTTTGGTCATAATGTACGATGTGCTGGATTTTGTTCTTATATGTGCTGTGCTTTACATTCATTCATGCATTCATTCATTTTCCATACCCGCTTAGTCCCGAACTCAGGGTCACGGGAGTCTGCTGGAGCCTCTCCCAGCTGACTTAGGGCGAAGGCAGGGGACACCCTGGACAAGGGTGTCCAGGGTAAATGTGACGTATCGGCTTCGGCACCATTCAGATCAAATAAAGACCAGACAGGGACAGGAAAAAGAGTTTCGCTGTTGTTTTACACGCAAAACTACCGGGGTTGTCGCGTGAGCTTGCAATCCTGGCGTAAACTGATGGAGACGCCTTGCTCGGAAAATGCGCTTCAAAGTGCGCACGCACTGCAGACGCGCCGAAGATCCTGAGATGCTGCTGGCAAAACGTTTGCATCACACACACACACACACACACACACACACACACACACACACCAATTATCCCTAACCTATGCGCTGGAAAACACAAAACTATACAGCAAAACATCTTAACGTAAACACACTTTTATTGATAAAATCAAACATAGGCAGATATAACCTAAACAATTTTAAACCATGAGTTTTCTGTGCAATGATGAGCATAAATGCACATGGGAACATGTTGACCCATTTAATCCTTTCTTTCTTTATCATTGGACTACAAATATATTTCTGAATGACTTTTCCTGTTTTATAGGAGGTGGATCTTTTTGACTTGCTCATTTTAAAAGTAGCTTGCATGTTGAAAAAGTGTGAACACCCCTGATCAATGCCCTTTTCCAAGTCCCACAATCACTTTCACTGTCATCTGCCTGATTACACCCATGCCATTTTCAGAAAAAAATTGCACAAACAGAATACATTCAAAAAAATGTATCATACACATAGTTATCAAGTCAAGTTATTTATTTATTGTCATTGTTGAACAAAGTTAACAACAAAATTTGTTTGGAGCATCCCCATAACCACTGGCATCAGTACCCATAGAAATAATCATAAATAAGTGAGAAAAAAAAAAAAAATATATATATATATATATATACATATATATATATATAATTTATGTACAGAAATTATTTGGTCATTCATTTCTTGCAATTCATAGTCATTCCCAACAGACATAACAGACACAAAAATTCAATGCATCACACGTGGTTCAGACACAGCTTGCCTGTGATTGTACATTTGGCCAGTAGGTGGTTTCGTGTGCACATGAAGCTTCGAGAAATGAACCGTTTCTCGAACCAGTTGGCTCAAGCGGTTCAATGCCTCATGAGGCTTCACCTCACCATCACTAGTCATGACACACAGCTTGCTGTTTGGCTCCACTTGTTGTAGTTCTGTCAGCCACCACTAGATGGAGCGCTCCTCTTCACTCTCCTCCTCATCCTCCCTCACCTCCACCTGTAGAGAGAAGAAGAGACTGCAGGAGTCAGGACTCACGGTCCTTGAACGCATCATCACAGAGACGCTGACTGTTGATGGAGATGGTGGAGTGACTGGTGAGAAGAAGCAGACTCTCAGTCACATGTCTAGTGTGGAACATGTGAAGGTCATGTGACCATGGAGTGTTGGACTGATACTGAGGCCTGATGAAGATGAACTGATCAATAATTGAGTGGTGAACTGAGAGAAGAAGCAGTTTGGCAGCAGATGTTGGATGAATGAGGAGCAGCTGGACGTCACCATCCTCCTCTCACACTGTGACTGGGAACACTGGACCTCTGCTGTGGGATCAACTGGCTTTGGTGCTGGAACCATCATCCAATGGTTCTAAACCAGTACTGACCTCACACTCTCCAGTTGATAGTCTCTGCTGTGGACAAGATCCATCAGTGGCTTCACTCCTGAATCCTGCAGCTGGTTCCCATCCAGGTCCAGGTGTCTGAGGTGGGAGGGGTTGGACTTCAGAGCTGAGAGCAGCCAATCACAGCTGAGCTCTGACAAACTGCAGCACCACAACCTGAATACAGAATAAATGATGGAGAGTTTATAATGATGGAGAGTTTTTCCAGGGTGTCATCACTCTGAAAATCAAAGTGAAATGTCCACTTCAGAATCTGCAATCTGCAAGCTGACCACTAGATGGGAGGATTTTACACACTGTACCTTTAAACCCAGTTTCATTCATTTCAAACACAAACCAGTGACTGCAAATTGAATTTCCAACAGCAGTCAAGTGAAAATCATGACAACAATAACAAGAGTGATAGAAGTTGTAGAGTGAAGAGGGTGAACTGACCTCAGAGTCTCCAGTTTACAGTCTGGACTCTGCAGAAAACCACTCAGCACCTTCACTGTTGAATCCAGAAGGCAGTTCCAACTCAGCTCCAGGTGTCTGAGGTGGGAGGGGTTGGACTTCAGAGCTGAGAGCAGCCAATCACAGCTGAGCTTTGACAAACTGCAATACTCCAACCTGAATAGAGCATAAATGATGGAGAGTTTATAATGATGGAGAGTTTTTCCAGGGTGTCATCACTCTGAAAATCAAAGTGAAATGTCGACTTCAGAATCTGCAACAACACTTATATCAGTAGACTCATCAAGTTGCAAGGCAAATTTCTTACTGATAGGGATCTTCTCCAAAACCACACTTTCGATGTCTGCAGACATCTCATTAATACGTCTGGAGATTGTGTTATCTGAGAGAGGGACTTTGGCTATTTCTTTAGCCGCTTCGGGTCCGAGCGTCTCATTTACAATGGCTTTGCAGGCGGGAAGTATTAATTGCTCTGCCACAGTGTGGGACTTTTTTGATTTAGCCACAAGTTCAGCGTAGTGTTGCCACCCGTCCCGTTTTTCCCAGAATTGTTCTCTTTTTTCACCACCTGTCCCGGGAAAAATAAAATCTCTCCCGGGACACAATTTGTCCCGTTTTTAAGGGAAAATGACAAAACCTCATTTGATTTCTGCCTGTGGTCTACTCCCGTAAAATACGCGATTGTCCCGTACTTGGCAACTAAAAAACCTGTCCCGTAATGAACTGATACAGGACGCACTTCACTTTGTGTCCCGTATATTTCGGTGACCCCCCCGCCCCGTCGACAGACTTGAGACATCTCAACGCCCCCCCCCCCCCCCCCCCCCCCCCCCCCCCGACAGACTTGATTTAAGGGCTCTCTCGTTTACTTTTGCGGTTTTTCTCATGAAAGTTGCCTGTTTCTCCGTGTGTTCACGCAGGCGAACAAAATACTCCACATTTTTCTTTTGAACTGAGGGCTGTTTCGTTTGGAGATGGCGTTTAAGCTTACTTGGGACCATAGCACTGTTGGAGAGCTTTTCACCACATACCAAGCACAACGGAGTCGGTGCCGTTGCATCTCCGGTAAAAGTAAATCCAAATGAAAGATAGCTTTCATTGTATTGCCTCACGCCAGAAACTTTGCTCGACGTCACCGTCTTTGCCTCCACTCATACTAGGGCCTTCATCTGGGTCCGAATTTTGTCCAGGGTCCAGTTCAGAGTCAGCATTTTTCCTCTTCAAAAACTTATCCATCACTTTCAACCGTCGTCCCGCTAGCCACAATCCACACACCTGTCGCTGCATCCATGCGTCACTAATTCGCTTGTCTCCAAGCGCAAGGCAATTAGCTACCTGCTGCTGCCACCTACTGGTATGGAAGAGTACTACATGATTACTCTGCCAGGCGCTAGACTGCACAGGCACACAAATGGGATAATTTCCCACGGCACACCTGACAATATCTCGCGGCACACAAACACTGGTTTACAGGAACGGGTGCTCATCAGAAAACGCTGGCAGTGTGTTTCCCGTGTCTTACTTCCGGTATAAAGTTCGCTTCATAATTACAACAGAAATACTACCGAAAGATGCCAGTAGGTGGCAACGACGCTCTATAAATGCTTCTCTTAATGCAACAAATAAATGAAATGACTTTCATACTTAGACCAACTGCTCTTAACCTATTTATTAAACAATTTAGACTTAAAGGCTTCTTTGTTGTTTCACCTTAACAGAACACTAATGATAATAATAATAATAATAATAATAATAATAATAATAATAATAATAATAATAATAATGATAATAATAATAATAATAATAATAATAATAATAATAATAATAATAATATTAAGAAATTGCCATTTCCAAAACGTGCACATTTCTTTTAAACTTAAGTGTAGTTGTTTTCCATATCTATTGACGCAAATGACGTTAACCTTGCAATGAATGCAGCAACACTTGTACCTAATAACACTAATGATACAACAAATACACGTCAAAATGGTTGCAGTGAAAATGGACGCTTTTAATCATATATGTTTTGGCTCTTGCCAAGTAAAATTTCAGGAATTATTCTTTGTTTGTTTAGAATGTCGGACATGTATTCAGCGCTTTGTGATGAAGAGCTGGATGCCCTCATTGCAGAAATCCAACTCAGTCACCCAAACACAGGGTACAGAATGATGAGAGCATTCCTTCATGCCAGGGGATTACGAGTGCAAAGTAAGTTTGATATGAAGTTGATCCCCACATGAATGTATTCAGTAATCTGTATTGTGCATCAGTTTAACCGAAACAAACAAATATAATTAGCTTTATTTGTATAACGCTTTCCGTACAAAATGTAGCTAAAAGTGCTTACATGGATGATTAAAAAAAGAATGGCGGTATATTTAAAAAAAGAAAGGGGGGGTATTTAATAAATGAAATCATACCTTTTGTCAGCATTATCTGTGTTAACACGGATTTGTGCCTTTAATATTTTATGTAGTTTGTCTTTCTTTTTTTTTTGCCGTTGTTGTAGTTCAAAGAGTACGTGATTCCTTAAGAAGAGTGGACCCAATTGGGACTGAAGTGCGAGCCTTGGCCAATCGCACACTAAGACGGAGGCAGTATTCTGTTCCTGCACCAAATGCAATGTGGCACATAGATGGAAACCACAAATTAATACGGTATTTTTCAAAACTGTTTTTAAATACTTGAACAAATGAAACATTGAGATTTTCTACCCACTCCAAATCTTTTCACCTTTGTACCATACCTTTTTTGTGTCAAATAAGCTGTGCATGAACCTTTTTCAATTAGCTATCTGATGCCTTATATATTTTAGATTTCTCTTTCCATCTTCTCTCCCTTTTTTACCAAAAGCTGGAGATTTGTCATTCACGGTGGAATAGATGGCTTTAGCCGTTTAATTGTTTATCTGTCTGCTGCAATAAACAACCGAGCATCCACAGTGTTGGAAACAGGGGCGGTCCTAGAATTTTTTTCTTGGAGGGGCAAGCTCGGGGCACAGATGGGTGGCACACCGGAATGACATTTGTTTTGTTTTTTTAAATGCTCTATGCCTTAGGTAATAATAAATGGTAGGCGGAGGTATGAATAATAGAACTATTTTATTTACCCAAATAATGCACAAAACAGTGTATCATCCAGCATTTAGTAATCTTATCTGACTGAGTAAAATGCTTTTTGTTTGTTTGAGTGGGTTGATCTGTGCTCCGGGAGAGTATACTGGTGTATCTAGTACTAGTAACCTAGTATTAGTTTCAGCAAGATAAACAAGTGTTTCATAGGTATCTATGTATCTTTGTTAACTTATAGAGATGGAAACCAACAACTGAGTTTAGTTATGAATGTTTTTTTTTTAAATTCATAACAGGTACAAAGTGCATACACATGAAAAATCCCTTTGTGAGAATTATATTCAAGTTACCAAAGTTTGACTTATATTACAAGTACACAGTTTATGTGTATTATTTACAAACAGGATTATGACAGAATACGCTTGTTTTGGTGTTGACTACCTGCAGAATGCTGAATTGCAGATGATGGGCCCTCAACCTCATCATTGGGAAAAGTTCCTGGGAAAAGTTGTATAAATTACTCATAATGTCAATACAAGTATAACATCAACTCAACTTTTAATACTTATTCAAATGTTATCGATTTTAAAGACACCCTGCTTCCTTTCTTGACATTGTGGACATATCCTATTCACTTCATTTAAGCGTCTTATGTTATAGGCCACTTGTCTATCCATTAGCTCATAAAACAACAACCACACTTCCATTCAGCACCAATAAAGAGCATTAAAATAGACATGAAGTAATAAAACAGAATTTAATTAGATTAAATTAATATTGCCCATTCCACAGTCCAGAACAAAGCAGAGGTGGTGTGCGACTTTGAGTGTGACTGATTCAGGATGCAGTGACTGTAGTGATGGTGAGGTGAAGCCTCATGAGGCATTGAACCACTTGAGCCAACTGGTTCGAGAAACGGTTCATTTCTCGAAGTTTCATGTGCACACGAAACCACCTACTGGCCAAATGTACAATCACAGGCAAGCTGTGTCTGAACCACGTGTGATGCATTGAATTTTTGTGTCTGTTATGTCTGTTGGGAATGACTATGAATTGCAAAAAATGAATGACCAAATAATTTCTGTACATAAATTATATTTTTTTTTGTTTTTTTTTCTCACTTATTTATGATTATTTTATGGGTACTGATGCCAGTGGTTATGGGGATGCTCCAAACAAATTTTTTTGTTAACTTTGTTCAACAATGACAATAAATAAATAACTTGACTTGATAACTATGTGTATGATACATTTTTTGAATGTATTCTGTTTGTGCAATTTTTTTCTGAAAATGGCATGGGTGTAATCAGGCAGATGACAGTGAAAGTGATTGTGGGACTTGGAAAAGGGCATAGATCAGGGGTGCTCACACTTTTTCAACATGCAAGCTACTTTTAAAATGAGCAAGTCAAAAAGATCCACCTCCTATAAAACAGGAAAAGTCATTCAGAAATATATTTGTAGTCCAATGATAAAGAAAGAAAGAGGATTAAATGGGTCAACATGTTCCCATGTGCATTTATGCTCATCATTGCACAGAAAACTCATGGTTTAAAATTGTTTAGGTTATATCTGCCTATGTTTGATTTTATCAATAAAAGTGTGTTTAAGTTAAGATGTTTTGCTGTATATTTTTGTGTTTTCCAGCGCATAAGTTAGGGATAATTGGTGTGTGTGTGTGTGTGTGTGTGTGTGTGTGTGTGTGTGTGTGATGCAGACGTTTTGCCAGCAGCATCTCCCAGGATCTTCCATTTTCCGAGCAAGGCGTCTCCATCAGTTTACGCCAGGATTGCAAGCTCACGCGACAACCCCGGTAGTTTTGCGTGTAAAACAACAGCGAAACTCTTTTTCCTGTCCCTGTCTGGTCTTTATTTGATCTGAATAGTGCCGAAGCCGATCCGTCACATTTACGTTTCACTGTAAAGCACAGCACATATAAGAACAAAATCAACCAGATCCACCGTGTTTTCTAATCCTGCCTGAACGATTCTACCTGCTGTAATTGACGCGGATCTCTCTCTCTCTCTCTCTCTCTCTCTCTCTCTCTCTCTCTCTCTCTCTCTCACACACACACACACACACACACTCTCTCTCTCTCTCCCACTCTCTCTCTCTCTCTCTCTCTCTCTCTCTCTCTCATGCGATCGACCCAAACTCCCTTCGCAATTGACCAGTAGATCGCGATGGACGTAATGGGCACCCCTGGCATAGATGCTTGTGTAGCATGGACATTGATGTACAGAACAGGGGGCTCCATCCTATCACCTCTCCTCTCCTCACTCTCTCCCTAAGCTCTCAAAACTATCTCCAAACTAAACGCTATCTACTCTCAAACACTCCAAACTATAAACACTATCCAAAATCTAGTCATCCAAACTCTCTCCAAATCTCAGTTGACTGCAACTCTCCTACAATAATCCCCATTTTGAATGGAGCCTGAGGGGTCTATATAAACCGTTAAAATATGAATTGCAGATATATATATATATATATATATATATATATATATATATATATATATATATATATATATATATATATATATATATGTACACACACACACATATATATATATATATGGGTCCACTTTTCTGCTGCAGCTGGCCATTTTCATTTTACACCGTCCAAATTTACAGCTCAGGCGCTGGGACGAATTGCAAATTGTGTGCAGATACAGGCTTACACTTCAAATAATTATGAGAAAAATCCAACGTCAAGAGAGCACTTCCATTAGGAAATAGTCAACATGAAATTTCGTCTTCTACTGACACCTGCTGGTCAAATTGAATAGTTGCAAATATTGTGAAGAAGTTGTCATCTAATTCTAATCCTAAACAATATGGCCATTCGAAGTGAAGTATGAAGACAATTAATCAGGTTTGTACTGCTTGATTAAACACATTCATCCCGTTCCAGTGCACTAAAACCCACTCCCTTCAGGACCGTGTCAGCGAAGCCAAAACTTCCTTGAGTGACGCTGTTTCCCAGCATGCAAAGCGAGCTAGCGATTCACAATACAATTTCATCACAAACATGGATGTAAAAAATAAAAAGGGACGAAAAATGAAACTTCAGGAACACCAACCAATACATTGCAATACAAGCAGAACTGGGCCGAAGTTTTATATTATGTACACCATAAAACAGCCTTCTGGTGGACAAGCCATACTATTTAATCCGTGTCCTCCTATGGCACTTCCGTGGGAGGAAGTTCATCGTAGAGGTCACGTGCTGGTTGCACGTCACTCCACCAATCACTTCGGGGAAGGTCTAAGCCAATCGGTTGAGTGAGTGAGTGAGTTTCACTGAACCCAATTCAGACGACTCTCCCTCCACTTTTTTTGTTTTGTATGAGCATTTATAAAAAACAACAACATAATAATAATATGGATTTTGACCATGTATGTTTTGGAGTTCATTGAAAGAGGTTAATAAAAAAATATATATGTATATACATATATATATGTATATATATATATATATATATATATATATATATATATATATATATATATACATATATATATATATATATATACATATATATATATATACATATATATATATATATATATATACATATATATATGTATATACATATATGTATATATATATATATATATATATATATGTATATATATATATATATATATATATATATATATATATATATATATATATGTACATATATGTGCGTGTGTGTGTGTGTGTAACTTTAACTAACTTATCTATTTCTATATTTCTATCCATCTATCAAACTTACTATCTAGGGATCTTGATATTGTGTTGGCAGATGCATTATCACGTGTACATGTGGACTAGCTGCGAAATTCTTATTTCGGGGGAACTGAGGGTTTTCTTGTTTAGTTTTGTTTGTCGGTATTTTAATAGGGTTTGGTTCTTAAGGGAGGGGGTGTTATGACCCACGGGTGGGTCTAGGTGCCTCTATGATTGTGTCTGTGTGTGTGTGTGTGAGAGTGGACGACGCCTTGCAGGTGCGGTCCTGGATGTCGGCTGCTGATTGGACGCGCCACGGCTGAGAAGGAGGAGCAGTCGAGCCAGCCTGACGGTCATCCCTCCTCCACTCCCAAGTCTGCAGTTAGTCACTTCTGAAATGGTGTTAGAGCACGCAGCCGTAGGGGTGGGCTGCCATTTTCTTTGTCCCCTCTTTTCTCCTGTTTATTAAGTATGTAGGGAGGTTAGCCTTTCTGTATTTGGCTTCTCTTTCTTTCTTTAGTTAGTTCTTAAGGCGAGCTAGTTGGAGTTTGGTTTATTATTTTGGCCTGGGCCCACCCTGAAACCTTTGCTGCCCACCGGTTAAGTTGTTTTGTTTATTTCATTTACTTATCAATAAATGTTTTTGTTGAAAACCGCCAACTGCCGTGAGAAATTAATGAGCCTTGGGAGTGGGGGAAGGTGTCCCACACGTTGCGTCTCGGTCCCCCTAGACGGGACGTAACACAGAGTTTTCACCGTGACAGCAGGTTGAGCTCCTACCGTTTTACAAGTGACGTCGTCACGTTAGCCTGTTCCATCCCTGCTAAATTCTTTAAAGAACTACCGTTAGTAAACTTTTAAATTATAATACACTCTACACTAATTGTAATTTCCTGCCCGTGGTTCTATATTGCAACAGTTGACGGCTCATATCAGCAGACACGCAGCAACAATCTGGGCATTGCGGGTGATTCATAAATATGTAATTTCTTATTAATTAGCCCATAAGTGTTGTACACCAGTGTGACACCAAATGCTTGTTGCTGACAGCAGTGAAGAAATGACACTCTAGTGGTTCTGCACATTAGTATAAATAGAGTGATTCTCTATCATTACATGACAGGACGGCGGCACTCTGACAGATTCCATGAACCTGGACACTGATGATCCAGACTCCGGTCCAGATGAGCCAACAGGCCACAGTGGAAACGGGTCAGAGCATGGACTGGCTGCTGAAAGGATCCAGGTAGGTGGCGCTGTCATCCGAAGGTGTGTGGTGTGGAGGATCAGGGCCAAAGTTCCAGATGCTCACAGATGTGACTGTGGATTCAGGAGGAGTGTTTGAAGGCTGGACTCCCAACAGTGATTGGCTGCTGAGGACCTTTCAATCACAATCAGGTTTTTTAGTGGCTGTGAGATTGAAAGTGAGATTGCATTGTCCAGGTAGGAGGACAGCAGTCAGCCATGTTTCACCTCCAGTCAACACGCAGTGGTTCACATGAAGGTCCAAGAGGCCTACAGACCTACACTGAGTCTGGACGTGGCAGTACAGTTGGATCATTGTCTTTGTTGTGTTGTTTGGTCATTGTGATCCAATGTAATGTGAGAGAAGGACGAGTGCAGTTATATTGGAGTGAGTTATTTAGAGTGGAATAGAAGTTATAATGCAGAGTCTGTTTTTATGAAATGTTCTATCACCTGGCAACCATCCATCCATCCATCCATCCATCTTCTACTGCCGTATCCGGAGTCAGGTCTCGGGGGCAGCAGCCTCAGCAGAGACCCCCAGACTTCCCTGGACCCAGTCACCTCCTCCAGCTCCTCCAGTGGGACCCCAAGGCTTCCCAGTCCAGCCCAGAGACCTGGTCCCTCCAGCAGGGTCTCCTCCTGGTGGGACATGCCTGGAACACCTCCCCAGGGAGGCGTCCCAAACAAGACCCCGAGATGCTGGAACTCCTCCCTCTGAGGCAGGGCCTCCCCACCGACCCAGAGAGGGCAAACCACCTCATATCTTGCATTGATTTATCTGTTGGTGATTAATTATAATGTATCATTTATTTTATTTAAATTATATTTGAACTGAATTGGATTTGTTTGTAAAAGTGAGATTTATTTTCATTGATTCATGTGGTTTATGTTGAGACCGAGTGGAGAAGTGGGTATGGCCTACAGAAGGTTTGAGTACACAAGTTATTCAGATATGGAGAATCCCCATGGCAGGACTTCAGGAGATATATAATCAAAGTGTTAAAGCAGCAGAAATGAAATGTCAGTTGAGGTCAAGGTCACACAGGTTGTGATGGCTTTTATTGTCAGAATATTGAATCATTGAAATATAATGTTTGAGCTTGGATGATATAACATAATCACATAAAATAAATGATCTGGTTTCCTTCTGATTCATTGACGTCCTTCTGAAATCTCCACACAAACATCTGGCAAGCATCAAAACCATGAATTATTTTGAGTAATTATAAATGATGGAGAGTTTATAATGATGGATGAGTTTTTCCAGGGTGTCATCACTCTGAAAATCAAAGTGAAATCGACTTCAGAATCTGACACTACAGAAAATGTCACCTTGAAATTAAATCCTCTGTCCAAAACTAATGTGTGTTGAAATGATGTTTGGTCACATGACCACTGATGACCTGTTTTTCAAGCATCAAAACCATGAATTATTTTGAGGGAAACTTCTTTTGTCTTACTTATGATTCAATAATGACTTGAGTTCCCATCACAGGTGTTGTGAATCACTTTATCTTTTCCACATGATTTCCTTATTTAAGATCATGAAGCAGAAATAAAGTCTCTTGAAAAGTATTTTTCACCTCCAAAATGAAGATGTTATAGAACTCTGAAGTGAGAGCAGAGCAGTGTGTTGTTGATGTGTGGAACCTTCATGCTGAGATGTTCCAGCCGTGGATGATGAGAGCAGAAGCAGTGGTTGTGTTGCTGCTGCCTTCACTGAGCAGCTGCTCCAAGTCCTGCTTCTTCCACTGAGGATTCAGCTCCACCAGTGGCTTCTGGGACGTCTCTCCCAGTAACCACAGCAGCTTGTAGGGAGAAGCAGTCCGCCAGCCACCAGGCTGCACTGGGGTCAAAGGTCGTGACACGCCCACACAGTGTTGGTGCGTCCAGCTTGCTGTTTGGCTCCACTGGTTGTAGTTCTGACAGCCACCACTAGATGGAGCTCTCCTCTTCACTCTCCTCATCCTCACCACCACCTGCAAAGATAAGAAGAGGCAGCAGGAGTCAGGACTCACGGTCCTTGAACGCATCATCACAGAGACGTTGACTGTTGATGGAGATGATGGAGTGACTGGTGAGAAGAAGCAGACTCTCAGTCACATGTCAAGTGTGGAACATCAGAAGGTCATGTGACCATGGAGTGTTGGACTGATACTGAGGCCTGATGAAGATGAACTGATCAATAATTGAGTGGTGAACTGAGAGAAGAAGCAGTTTGGCAGCAGATGTTGGATGAATGAGGAGCAGCTGGACGTCACCATCCTCCTCTCACACTGTGACTGGGAACACTGGACCTCTGCTGTGGGATCAACTGGCTTTGGTGCTGGAACCATCATCCAATGGTTCCAAACCAGTACTAACCTCACACTCTCCAGTTGATGGTCACTGCTGTAGACAAGATCCATCAGTGGCTTCACTGATGACTCCTTCAGGGGGTTCATATTCAGGTCCAGCTCTCTGAGGTGGGAGGGGTTGGACTTCAGAGCTGAGAGCAGCCAATCACAGCTGAGCTCTGACAAACTGCAGTCAATCAACCTGAATAAAGAATAAATGATGGAGAGTTTATAATGATGGAGAGTTTTTCCGGGGTGTCATCACTCTGAAAATCAAAATGAAACGTCGACTTCAGAATCTGACACTACAGAAAATGTCACCTTGAAATTAAATCCTCAGTCCAAAACTAATGTGTGTTGAAATAATGTTTGGTCACATGACCACTGATGACCTGTTTTTCCTTTTCCTTTTTTTTTTATTTTTTTATTTTTTACTTCAAACATGAACAGAATGAAGTTTTCATATTCTGGATTTCATTTTGAGATGAATCAACCTTCAGTTCAATGTTTATTCAACATGTGTGATGAACTGTGTTTGATGCTGAAACCATCATCCACTGGTTCCAAACCAGTACTGACCTCAGAGTTTACAGTTTACAGTCTGGACTCTGCAGAAAACCACTCAGCTCCTTCACTGATGAATCCTGCAGCTGGTTCCAACTCAGGTGCAGCTCTCTGAGGTGGGAGGGGTTGGACTTCAGAGCTGAGAGCAGCCAATCACAGCTGAGCTTTGACAACCTGCAATACTCCAACCTGAATAGAAAATAAATGATGGAGAGTTTATAATGATGGAGCGTTTTTCCAGGGTGTCATCACTCTGAAAATCAAAGTGAAACGTCGACTTCAGAATCTGACACTACAGAAAATGTCACCTTGAAATTAAATCCTCTGTCCAAAACTAATGTGTGTTGAAATGATGTTTGGTCACATGACCACTGATGACCTGTTTTTCCTTTTCATTTTTCTTTTCTTTTTTTTTTTTTTTTACTTCAAACATGAACAGAATGAAGTTTTCATATTCTGGATTTCATTTTGAGATGAATCAACCTTCAGTTCAATGTTTATTCAACATGTGTGATGAACTGTGTTTGGTGCTGAAACCATCATCCACTGGTTCCAAACCAGTACTGACCTCAGAGTTTACACTTTACAGTCTGGACTCTGCAGAAAACCACAAAGCTCCTTCACTCCTGAATCCTGCAGCTGGTTCCAACTCAGGTGCAGCTCTCTGAGGTGGGAGGGGTTGGACTTCAGAGCTGAGAGCAGCCAATCACAGCCGAGCTTTGACAACCTGCATTACTCCAACCTGAATAGAGAATAAATGATGGAGAGTTTATAATGATGGATGAGTTTTTCCAGGGTGTCATCACTCTGAAAATCAAAGTGAAATCGACTTCAGAATCTGACACTACAGAATAAAATGGGAGAGGGAGGGCGAGCGAACGAGTGCTGCACTGTGGAGTCCATTACTGGCTCTTGATGATGTTGCTGTCTGGGCCCCCTTGCACCAAAGTAGGATTGCGTCATCCAAGATGAGTCACTAAGCCTTCAGCGTTCAACCAATCCACAACACGTGTGTCCAGGCTTCATGGGTCTCACTAAAAGCCATCCAGGATGAGAAGACACGGATCCATCAAGCCAGGTGAAAGCTATCCTGGATCAGTGCGCAATGCTCGCGGCTTCCTTCCATAGACCCCCGTTATGGAGCTGGGATTGACGGATTGGCCATCTTTGACCTCCTCAGAAGCCTCCATGAGGATTTGCGCCTGGGACGGGGATTCAGACTCTCTACCGTCCAGTGTCACAACAACAACCTCATGTTACTCTTTGATGTGTCTTCATGTTTCTATAATAATAATAATAATAATAACAATAAACTTTATTTATATAGCACTGCTCATACACAACATGTGCAACCCACAGTGCTTAACAAAACAAAACAAAACAAAACAAAGAAAGGTAATAATAATGATAAGAAGAACAACAATCATAATAATAACAATGAGAAAAAATAAAAAGCTCCACTGCCCCTCCCCCCACCCCATACGGACCCACCCCTCCCCACCAACGCACACAGACAAACGCCCACCCCCATATTCACACAGACATTAGATAACACGGCTTGGTACTGAAGAATCTGATGAGGAAAGGCCACTATGGGGAGCCGTCCACACAAGGGGGCACCATGGCCTGCAGCGCCCCTATGGGCAGACCAGGCGTAGCTCCCACCGTGAAGGGCCCCCCATGAGGAAACACTGGCACTAAAAGTATAAAAGGGAGAATAATCATAATGAGAAATAAACCAAATACATAAAAATAAAGTGTGAAACAGTGGCATAAAAATGGGTAACCATTATAAAAGTATAAAAATCAATTGAAGGTAATAAAAGGCATAAAAATAGTAAAACGGCATAAAATTAGTGGAGTAAGAGAGAGAAGAGTAAAAGAAGTCAGTTAAACGGCAGGTTAAAAAGGTACGTCTTGAGCCTCCCCTTAAAAATATCAACAGTCTCTGCGGCCCTGAGGCTCTCTGGCAGGCTGTTCCACCGAGTAGGGCCGTAATGGCTGAAAGCAGCCTCACCATGGTTTTTTTTATGACTCGGGGAACAGTTAACAGGCCAGTGCCAGAAGACCTAGGATATGATGAAAGCAGGTCAGTTAGATAAGATGGGCCAAGACCGTTGAGACATTTAAAAACTAATAAGAGAACCTTAAAATCAAAATAAAAACCTATCTTTGTAATATTTTTTATATGTGGAACAAAGGTGAGCTCAGAATCAAAAACAACGCCCAGATTCTTTACAAATTGCGAGGGTTTAAAATCCCGACGTTTTGGTAAAAGTTCCTCTCTCCGGCCTTCAGGACCAATAACTAAAACCTCAGTTTTGTCCTGGTTAAGCTGTAGGAAATTCTCTGCCATCCATGATTTGATATCTAAAATACAGTTTAAAAGGGCATCAATTGGCGCTGTGTCATCAGGAGACACGGCAATGTACATTTGTGTATCATCAGCATAGCTGTGGAAGCTGATGCCGTGTTTCCTTACGACGTCCCACAAGGGAAGCATGTACAGATTAAAAAGAACCGGACCTAAAATTGACCCTTGGGGAACCCCACATCTAATTTCATGCATTCTGGAGGAGCACGTATCCATACTTACAAAGAAACATCGATCTGTGAGATAAGAACGAAACCAGTTAAAAACAGTACCTGACAGGCCCACCAGGTTTCTGAGTCTATTTAATAAAATATGGTGATCTACTGTATCAAAAGCAGCGCTTTGATCCAGTAGCACCAAGACTGTCAGCTTCTGAGAGTCTGCGTTACACCTGAAATCATTGACGATCTTTAAAAGGGCTGTCTCAGGACTGTGGTTCTTTCTAAAACCAGATTGATAATTCTCTAAAATATTGTTTGTATTTAAAAAGTAATTTACTTGGTTAAAAAACAGTTTTTCTAAAATCTTACTTAAAAATGGTAAGTTGGATACAGGTCGGTAGTTATTAAAAATGTTTGGATCCAAGTTGCTCCTCTTCAAAAGGGGCCTCACCACCGCCGTTCTAGAGGCAGCAGGGAAAACATCCATCTGAAGAGAGCAATTGACAATATATAAAATCTGCTCCTCAAAGAACCCATAAAGTGACTTTAAGAGTGACGTGGGAATTGGGTCTAAAAGGCAGGCTGTGGGCTTTACTTGGGAGAAAACTCGACCAAGTGTCCTTGCATCAACTAGAGCAAAACTCTCCATTGTTTCCTCAGATAAAAGTGGTTGTCCAGATGTGTAGAAAAATTGATTTTGATTAATTAAAATACTGGACCTAATGACATCAATTTTACTTACAAAGTGGTCTGCAAAATCCTCACAGAGGGCATCTGTTGGTGTCTGTACGTCCTGATTAAAATTTGTATTGGTTAAAAGATTGAAGGTAGAGAAAAGAAATCAAGGGTTTTTGCTATTGTTTGTGATGAGGTTGGAGAAATGGGTTATTCTTGCCTGTTTGACAGTTTTATTGTAAGATTTGAGTAGATGACGAAATGTTTCATAATGGACAGTGTTACAAGAGTTAACCACTAGATGGCAGCCAAGTTCCATGCAATATGCAGAGACATCTAGTGCGAGTTGATGACGTTGGCTTCCGGGTGTTTTACCTGATGAGCACTGTTCTAACCATAGATATATGCAGAAGGCGAGATGTCTTATCTGCGCTGCTGGCCAATGGAATCGAACGTCCGCACTGGCGGCCATCTTGCCACAGTCACCTCGCTCCGCCCCTCTCACTCATAACTATGTATTCTTATTGTGCATGTTCTTTTAAATAGCCCTAAATTGCTCTATTTTCAACCGAATTTCGAGCGGTTTGGTTTGTTACAAAGGTTATAAGCATAGTTATGATACTGCATACTTATTAATGATTTATAACCATAGGCTTTCATGTGAAAATAGCAAAAACACGCACACACCCGTATTTAATAAAAACATATATGCTAAACGCTAAACTAAACAAACCAGCACTAAATCGTAACATTAATCAAACAGCTCCAACAATAGCTTACAGATGAAATGTGATCCTACAAGCTTTTGTTTGTGGACAGCGACGATTGCTGCATCCATAAGCGGCACAGAAGTTCGGCATTTTTTCAGTCACCGATTTCCTGTAGAAACCATAATGCATGATGCTGTAGCAAAGCAATCCAATTGTAAATCATTTGCAAATTAAGTTAAATGATATAGAAAAAAAGCTATTCTGTCTCTCCATGTGTCAAATTGCTTGTTTTATTTACACCTACCAATCCTAATCCCTTTTATCACAACAAGAAAAAAGACGGACTGTAATCTCAGGTTGTCACCGTTCGACTCTGAATCAAACAGGTGGGGGATGAGATATCAGCAGCTCTAGTTCATTGATCACCGTGTCTCTGCTGCATGAACTGATGAGACTGCGTTCATGCAGCAGCAACGTTATAGGAAACGCACCTCAGCGAATAACTACAACCGACACCACAAATATTGTATGTGAACAAAATACTAGTTTGTCCTGAAATAGCTGTTGGCTAAACTTAACTTAAGAAATGAAAATCTTAGTGGTCTCAGTCGTATTAACTTGTGCAGATAGGCTGCCATAGCACCATTGTGTTTTTTTTTCTAATAGAAAGCTGCACTCTCAACATGTTCAACCATCCAGAATTATTGCTACGTTATGAACGTTTGTAAGAAAGCAAACCGTGTGCAAAGCCGTCAAGTTTTCAGCGAGATCAGAGTGTTAATGTTTGTTCAGATCACTCACGTTCCCTCACATTCACTACATCAGACCGTGACTGCTTGACTGTGGAAAGATGGCGGCCAGTGTGGACGTTTGATTCTGCGCCGTGAGACATCTAGCCTTCTGTATATATCTATGGTTATAACTAGCGGCCATACAATAAAAGTAGCGTATCTACAAAGATTGCATGACTGTATAAAAGAAAGAACGAAACATGGTGTCAGAAGCGGAAACTTAACGCCGCGGCTGAAGACAGAACAACAAGGCGCTATAAAGGCTGGACGTTTTTTCAATGGAGCTAAACTGCTAAGCTAATACCTGACGAACCATGGCTTTTTCGATTCCTGTACCAGACGCAATGGACATGAAGGGCGACGTATATAACAACTGGACATTCTTTAGAGCACAATGGGAAAACTATGAGATAACAACGGAACTGGACAAAAAAGAAGCAAAAGTAAGAGTAGCCACCCTGCTTACAGTAATGGGCAAAGAATGTCACATAATACAAAGACATCTTCACATGTCAGCAGAGGACAGAGACAATCCACAGAAGAATCTGGATGCACTACAAAAACACTTTGAACCTTCCAGAAATGTAATCTACGAGTGCTACGTATTTAACACTGCACAGCAGAGTCAACATGAGTCAACAGAGCAATATGTTGCAAACCTGAGAAAGCTAGCAGACAAATGTGAATTTGGTCCACTGCGAGATGAATTGATCCGTGACAGATTAGTGCTTGTGACTAAAAATGCAAGTACACAAGCACTCATGTTACGTGAATCAGAACTCACATTTGCCAAAGCAATAGACATGTTTAGAGTCAGCGAACTAGCACAAATTCAAAATAAGATAATAACTGGTGTGGAACAGAAGAATGTACACTTTGCACATGACAAACGCTCAGAGATGCGCCCCTCATTTGCACCTCAGCATAATTACAAAGAGCATATGGGACATGCAAACAAAGATAAACGCCCAAATAATAACCTCTGTCGTTACTGTGGAGCAGTGCATGACAGAATGAAATGCCCTGCATTTGGCGTCATCTGCAAAGCCTGTGGAAAGAAAAACCACTTGCCACTGCAAGAGTGTGCAAACAAGCCCAGCGCAAGACACGGGTGAACTTTCTTGGAGAAGACAGAGTAGAGGAGGAAGAAGAAATGGAAGAGGTGTGGTTCCTATCAAACATAAACGCTATGGAACAGGGAAACGAGAAATGGCTTGTCAACCTCAAAGTAACACCGTACATGACTGAACCAGTATCATATGACCCTAGCCATACAATCACATGTCAATTGGACACAGGAGCCACAACCAACGCCATAAGCTTCAGAGATCTACAGCTCATCACACAAGATGGTAATCCAGACATACCAGCCAGCAAAGCCACCATTAAACTGTATGATGGGTCACAAGTGAAACTAGCTGGGTTGTGTCACCTCAAAGCTGACCATGATGGACAAACACACGACCTGAAGTTTCAAGTTATACACACGTCACAAATGCCTCTGCTTTCTGCAAAAACATGCAAAAGACTCAACTTGCTATTTCATACACCACACAGATATGTCATCTACAGCGGTCTCACGCAGCACAACAGGGACAGATATGCATTTCACAACCACCACAGAGGACATCATCTCAAAATACAACAATGTGTTTGAAGGCCTTGGCTGTCTTCCTGGTGAACTACACCTCGAGGTGGACCCCGACATTAGGCCTGTGCATCAGGTGCCACGACAAATTCCCATTCTGCTCAAACACAAAGTCACTGAAGCCATACGATCCATGGAGAAGAATGGCATCATCAAAAGAGTCACAGAGCCAACACAATGGATCAGCAACATGGTTGTCATAGAAAAGCCAGGAAAGCTGCGCACCTGCATTGATCCCAGCGCACTCAATAAAGCTCTACGGCGGTCACACTACCAGATGCCAACAATAGAGGAGATACTCCCAGACATTGCAAAAGCAAAAGTATTCTCCGTGCTTGATGCCAAAGATGGCTACTGGCAAGTCAAACTTGAAGAAGAGAGCAGTTATCTGACCACCTTTTGGACCCCGCTTGGCAGATTCGGGTGGCTAAGGATGCCTTTCGGCATAAAACCAGCTGCAGAAGAATATCAACGCAGGCAACATGAGGTGTTGCAAGGCCTGACCGGTGTAAGTGTCATTGCAGACGACATTCTTCTCTACGGCTGTGGAGACACTTCAGAAGAGGCACTAACTGACCATGACAGAAACCTGACTGCCTTGCTGCAGAGGGCCAGGGAGGTCAATCTAAAGCTCAATAAAAAGAAGCTGAAACTAAAACTATCCAGTGTCCAATACATGGGACATCTTCTCACCACAGAGGGCCTTCGCCCTGACCCAGAGAAGGTGGCAGCGTTTCAACACATGCAAACACCCACTGATGTTAAATCGCTACAGAGATTCCTGGGGTTTGTAAATGATCTTGCCAAATTTCTTCCTCATCTCTCAGATGTGTGCGAGCCTCTCCAACGCCTGACAGATAAGGACGTGGAGTGGACATGGCTATCACAACATGAATCTGCCGTTGACACTGTGAAGCAATTAATCACATGCCACCCAGTACTCAAGTACTACAACCTGCAGGAAGAAGTCACACTACAGTGTGACGCCAGCGAGACAGACCTAGGTGCAGCTCTTCTTCAGAATGGGCAACACCTGCCACCATCTATGCCATGGGCCTCACCACCGAAGACCTACAACGAGTCGACCACCTCGCAGACACGAATATTTCAACAGCTACACTGGAGTCCATTAGAACTGCCACAATCAAAGATCCACTGTCTATCCACTGTGCACTGCAGATTTACATATTGAAAGGGTGGCCCACAGCTACACAAGCAGTAGCTCCAGAACTGCGACCTTTCTACTACTCTGACGACTGGGAACTAGATGAACTTTCAGACACAACTAGTGATGTTCTCTCTGACACAGGGCTTCGAACCACGCCCCACAACTCGGTAGGGTTTTTTTCTGAAGCACTGCTCCGGAGCTTGCTTCAAATCACGTGACTGATGACGTTTGAACCACTTCACTGCTTCATTCAGACTGAATCAGCTGGCTGGTTTGGTTCAGTGGGCGAGGCTTTGAAAGACTGGCAGGTCTCAGTTGAGTTTAAAATGGATGAAACGGCGCAATGCGTTGCCTATCTGGTTGATACCTTTTGGATTGATTTGATCAGCTTTCGTATTGCTTTCGGTTTGCTTTCTTATTGCTCTGCAACGGAACCAACCAGGAAGAGATCTCAAGTCTGGGAGCATTTTGAAATCGTGCCGCCGAACAAGGTCATTTGTTACAAGCGTATTACTCAACTTATTCATACAATAACAAATAAAAGCCCTGAAAATGCTGAGTCAGCTGTGCGCCGGTTAAAATCTGAGTGTGCGGCATTGTTGCGGAATGTACTGCATGAAGAGGAGCCGCCATCTACTTCGAGAGCACAGCCAGAACCAGCTGCATCTTCCCAAGGTACAAAAATTATAGAATTTGGATCAATAGACTTTATTTGTATTTTTTCATGTACAGACTAAACTTTATCTAATGTTTCATTTTCAGCCATTGACCTGTGGAAGCTGTTGGACCGGGACGCTGAAGAAGCGAGGGCATCCAGCAATGCTACTGCTGATGCCATAGTGGAGGTGCAGTGTTATCACAGGACCCTCTGGTGTACTGGATGACACACAAAGCTGTATACCCAAACCTATACAAGCTAGCAAATGAGTACCTGCCTGGCAACACCAGCATCCTCTTTGCCCTGCGAGAGGGTGTTTTTCGAAAGCTATATATATATATATGTATATATATATATATACATATACATATATATATATATGTATACATATATATATATATATGTATGTATATATATATATATATATATATATATATATATATATATATATATATATATACATATATATATATATATATATATATAAATATATATATATATATATATATATATATATATATATATGTATATACATATATATATATACATATATACATATATACATATATATATATATATATATATATATATATACATATATACATATATATATATATATATGTATATATATATATATATGTACATATTCCCTGGTGGAAGATGACTGGGACAACAGTCAAACAGACAGCAGACTCGAGCACATAGTTGGTGACAGGAGGGAAGGGGCTTCAGAACTAGAACGGGCTCCAGTGTTGACTGATGTGCCAAGTGTCCCCCAATCTGGACATTTAGGCCTCAAGCAGACCAGAACCAGAGAACCAGATCCAACATAAAACCTCCTGAGAGGTACCGCAAAGACTTTGTTGTTTAAACTTTCTGAAGAAGGAATGTCATCTCTTGTTTATTTCTGTGCCACTTTGTTCATGTGGACTGTTCATTTTTTTCTAATGTTTAGGAGAGTGAACTAGTCATTTCTGTTTAACCTGTAGCCAGCTATTGTTGTTGCTGGCCACGTAACTCTCATCCGGTCACTATTGTCCATTTTCAACTGCTTTCTTTCCATATGTTAAAGGAGATGTTACGAAAGTTAACCACTAGATGGCAGCCAAGTTCCATGCAATATGCAGAGACATCTGGTGCGAGTTGATGACGTTGGCTTCCGGGTGTTTTACCTGATGAGCACTGTTATAACTAGCGGCCATACAATAAAAGTAGTGTATCTAGAAAGATTGCCTGACTGTATAAAAGAAAGAACGAAACAAGGACAGGAGTTGGGGAAAAAACGCCTCACCCCATCAACAACCACAGAATCAACGATGTCACTGTCCCGCCACAAGGGGCGAAACGTCAATGAATGGTAGTTCATGGTTGATGACCCTGCAGCTGACCCGTGGGCACCGAAAGAAGTGCGACAGGCAGCAATGCCAAGCAGGAAATGTCTCCTAACTGTACATTTACAGTAAGTCATAAAATGGCTATATTGCATTTATTTTTCAGTGTTTTAAGAGTCCTTTCATTAAAAAGCTAAATACCATGAAGACACATATTTTGTGGAAACACACCCACTCCCACATTCAGGTGGAGGTCCTCCACCCCCGCGAGATGTCCCGGTGTTGAAACTGTAGGAGGCGGCGACTCTCACTGGAAGTGTTGGGACTGTTCTTCGCTGTAGGGGAGCGCTCCTCGTGGAGCAACTCTACTTCCGGTGTAGGGAATGCGTTATGCAGCGTTTTCTTGCTTTGCATCGCTCCTCTGATGAAGTGAATGTTTTTATGTCCTGCAGCGTGTTGTTTTTTTGTTTTGTTTTTTTGCGTTTGCACCACGATCCTTTTTTTGTACCGTTTTAAACTTGTATTTGTGTTTGTGACTTTGCGTCGTTTCCGTGCTCAAATACGCGATTGTCCCGTATTTGGCAACTAAAAAAGCTGTCCCGTAATGAACTGAGACGTGACGCACTTGTCTTTGTCTCCACTCCGCCGCTCCGGCAACCCCAGTGTCCACGCTGAGAACTCTGTCCTCCGCAGTTCTTGGCATTTCGGCTCGCATTCCCAGAGGTGGGCAATGGGCATTCATTGGATCAGGACTAGGTTGACAAGATGGCCGCCGTGAGGCACACTCAGCACACTCGGCTCTGACCTATATTGCTACGCCGCGGTTTGTACCTCCACCCTGAGCACAAATACCATCCAGAGTTTTTACCAGAGACTAATATAACAGAGCACCAACAGTTGCTCACATTCTGTTCCACTCCTGGACACCGGAGTATCTGCAGATACCTGGCAAAGTTTTATCCAGGATACGTTTTCACCTCAACGGGCCCAGAAATGGGCCCGCGCTGGTAAGTTTCGCTGTTTGTCGGACCTAAACCCACTCTGATCTAAGACAACAAAACGCAGCGGACTCCACTTTGGAGTCCTCGCGTGTAAGTTTTCCACTGTGGCCCACAGCCATAAACACCAGTAAAAGAGCTACGAGCTACGCCGTTTTGCACTACACTGTTGCTGCCGGAGTTTCTTTTCTGGTTTCCAGATTGTCCCGCCTGCCCCCCGCATGGCTCCACTTACCTCCCCACACGAGTGTGACAGCTGTATCCACAAATCGCAGAAGATCGCGGAGCTGGAGCAGCGTATCTCCAACCTCTACTGGATCAGGGATGAAGAGATGAGGCTGGATTCTGTTGTTAGCCTGGGTCCTACTGGTCCCGATTCAGTCGGACTCGCGGATCTGGATTCAACCATCCCGATGCTCGGTCCCGGTTCCATGGACACAGATCCCGGGCTCACTGGCTCAGCTCCGGCTGAGGGATCGGCCCTAGCTCCCCAGCTCTGCGCCGACGAACCGCCTGCCGCAACGACACCTGGGCTAGTGTCTTCAATTCCACCACTTAATTCCATCCGGGAGGATACGTGGCTGGTGCAGGGGGCTAAGCCTAAATGGCTGAGCGGCAGTGCAAGGGCAGCTTTCACTTTTAGCCCCAATCTGAGGCTCCGAGCTAACAGCTCCACTCCCAACCAACAGCCCTGGTCCACAGTGCTGGGAGGGCGGCGGACGCGACCCAGTCCGTTACCTGCTCCGCCTTGTGAGCTTCAGATGGACAACAAATATGACATCTTGAGTGTTGAGGACTTCCCTCCCCTCCAAAATGACCATCTCGCCTCCTCTCTTACTGGTCCACTGCCAGCGGCCCGGGCTGTTGGGTCGTCTGCGCTGGAACCTCCAGTCAGGTCCGCAACCTCCACCTCTCGGCGCAGGTTGGTGAAGGAGGCTGCTCTCAGGGCGCGATGACGTTCTGGTGGCGCTCTGGGTCTTGTAGAGTCGTGCGGGACCCCAGCCTCCGCCGATGATGTGACACTGTGGCACCAGCGCTCGGCCCCTCGTCCTCAGCCACTGTTTGCCCCAACCACCGCCATCATTGGTAGCTCCATAATTAGAAACGTCCGTTTCTTCAATGCCACCACTCATTGTTTTCCAGGAGCCACCGTCAATGACATTAAAAACAAACTCCCGGACTTGTTGCAGTCGTTCCCACACTCCATTAAACGTTTGGTCCTGCACGTTGGAGCCAATGATGTGCGTCGTCGGGAATCCGAGCTGCTAAAGTGTCACTTTAACGATCTGTTTGTGGCCCTGAAGAATTGCGGGATGTCAATCTTCATCAGCGGTCCTCTCCCGACACTTGGCCTCGGAGCAGAGCGGTTCAGTCGACTCCTGCAACTTCATTCCTGGCTCCGCGCCGCCTGCACCACCATTGGTTTTAACTTCATTGACAATTTTAATTTATTCTGGAATCGCCTGTCGTTTTACCGTCATGATGGACTTCACCCAAACAAATTAGGTAGCCGCACGTTAACCTCAAACATCCACTACACCATACAATCAGCGTCTCTCACACCTGCGTGACTGTCTTCGCGTCACACCCCCTGCTCAGTGCCGACCACTTCCTCTACGGAGCACCCTGTGGACATTGCCTCCTGCAGCGCCTCCCACAGGGCACGCTTCCCTAGTGCTGATAGGACTGAGCTTGCTACTGCTGTTCCACCAACACCTGCTCCCATACCTGTAATAATGAATCATCGACCATATAAACGCAACAAACACATAACCCACAACCGCACAACCCACGCTACAGGCAGACTTTCCCCCGAGACATACAGACAATTTGGTTTTAACAGAAGCAATCTTTTATATCCACACATTTTATCTCCCCGTGGTCACGCGCGCACGTCTGGCACGACCATTAACCTGGCCGTGCTGAACGTGCGCTCCCTTTTAAACAAATCTTTTATCATAAATGAATTGATTTTAGATAATAAGTTAGATGGTATGCTTTTAACAGAGACATATGGCTTGGCACAGAGGCTCCAGCTGTCCTCACCGAGGCTTGCCCACCAAATTTTAGCTTTTTATTTTCTATCAGGGGATGTAAGAGAGGAGGTGGAACTGCATCAATTTTTAAAAACAATTTAATGTCAAAGGAAGTTTCTTTTAACAGTTACTCATCATTTGAGTACCATGCTTTTGTTTTTAGCAGTCCACCAATTATTTGCATTAATGTATACAGACCCCCGCATTACTCAACTGCTTTTATCAGTGAGCTCTCCGACCTTTTATCAATCACACTGACAACTTATGATAGAATTTTAATAACTGGCGATTTTAACTTGCACATCGACAACAACTCTGACCCACTGTCAAGAGAGTTTTTACACCTTTTAAACTGCATGAATTTTAACCAACACGTCACACGGCCTACTCACAACAGGGGACACACCCTGGACCTAGTCATAACCTATGGCTTGTCCACTGGTCTGTCCTCTGTTGTTGATCTGGCCGTGTCCGACCATTATTGTGTGTATTTTAACATCGCCAGTTTTAACCAACAGGAAGCCCCGGTGAGAACAGTGAGGAAACGCTGCCTTACCTCTGAGGTGGCTGCAAATTTTATTGAGGTTTTAAAATGCACTCCTGCTGAAATTTTACCTGCACCCTGTGATTTTATTGTTGAAAATTTTAATAGCAAACTTAAATCCACATTAGACTCTGTGGCTCCACTTTTAACAAAAACTGTTAAAACAAAGCAGCTTTTATCCCCGTGGAGACATAAACCAGAGATTTTAAAATCAAAAAGACAATGCAGGAGTGCAGAGAGAAGGTGGAGAAAAAGCAAACTCACCGTTCATTATGAAGTTCTTCGTGAACAACTAAAATGTCACAATATTACAATCAAACAGGCAAGAATCTCCCATTTTTCAAAACTTATCATAGAAAACAAAAATAATTCAAAGTATCTTTTCTCCACCTTCAACCTTTTAACTAATAATAATCTTAAAAAATCCCCAGAGATGCCGTCTGACGCTCTCTGCGAGAACTTTGCAGGCCACTTCAGAGGTAAAATCGATGGCATCAGGTCCAGTCTTTTAGCGCATCAGAATGTATCTTTTAATACATCTGGACTGTCATTTTTATCCAAGGAAACACTGGAGAGTTTTGCCCTGGTTGATGCAAGGACACTTGGTCGAGTTTTCTCCCAGGTAAACCCAACAACCTGCCTTTTAGATCCAATTCCCACATCACTTTTAAAGACATTTTATGGATTCTTTGAGGAACAGATTTTATACATTGTAAATTGCTCTCTTCAGACGGGTGTCTTCCCTGCTGCCTTTAAAACGGCAGTGGTGAGGCCCCTTCTGAAGAAGAGCAATTTAGACTAAACTATTCTTGACAATTACAGACCTGTATCCAACTTGCCATTTTTAAGTAAGATTTTAGAAAAAAATGCTTTTAACCAATTAAATTATTTTTTAAGTACAAACAAAATCTTAGAGAAATATCAGTCTGGATTTAGGATGAACCACAGCACCGAGACAGCCCTCGTAAAGATTTTAAATCATATCAGGTGTAATGCGGACTCAAATAAACTCACAGTCCTGGTGCTACTGGATCTAAGCGCTGCCTTCGATACAGTAGATCACCACATTTTATTAAACAGACTCAGAAACCTGGTGGGCCTCTCTGGTGCTGTTCTTAACTGGTTTTGTTCTTACCTCACAGATCGCTATTTCTTCGTAAGTTTGGATGCGTGTTCCTCCGGAAAACATAAAATTAAGTGTGGGGTTCCCCAAGGGTCAATTTTAGGTCCAGTACTTTTTAATCTTTACATGCTTCCCCTTGGGGATGTCATCAGGAGACACAGCGTCACCTTCCACTCTTATGCTGATGATACACAGCTTTACATTGCTGTGTCTCCTGATGACACAGGGCGTATTGATACCCTTTTAAAATGTATTTTAGATATTAAGTCATGGATGGCAGCGAACTTCCTACAGCTCAACCAGGACAAAACAGAGGTTTTAGTTATTGGTCCTGAAGGCAAGAGAGAGAAACTTTTACCAAAACTTCATCATTTTAAACCAACACAATCTGTAAAGAACCTGGGCGTCATTTTTGACTCTGAGCTTAGTTTTATTGCGCATATTAAAAACGTCACAAGGACGGGTTTTTATCATCTTAAGAACATAGCTAGAGTCCGCCCGTTTCTCTCCCAGGCAGACACAGAGGTGCTGATGCATGCTTTTATTTCTTGTCGGATAGACTACTGCAATGCCCTGCTCTCTGGTCTACCAAAAAAAAACTATCTGTAACTTACAGGTACCTCAGAACTCAGCCGCTCGTGTGCTTACGAGGACCAGGGGGCGGGATCACATTACTCCAGTTTATAATCACCGCATTGGCTCCCTGTGCGATTCAGGATCGACTTTAAAGTGCTTTTATTAGTTTTCAAGTGTCTTAACGGTCTTGGACCATCTTATTTATCAGATATGCTTTTATCTTATCAGCCCTCGCGGATCTTGAGGTCCTCTGGAACCGGCCTATTAATTGTTCCAAGTGTTCGGACCAGAACCCATGGAGAGGCTGCGTTCAGCCACTACGGTCCGAAACTTTGGAACAGCCTGCCAGAGGGAATCAGGACTGCAGAGACTGTTGATGTTTTTAAGGGGAGGCTTAAGACTCACCTTTTTAGTTTGGCTTTTAAGTGATTTATTTAATTTGTATTTTACTTGTCTTGCTTTTTAGCTTTAAATCTTTTAGGATTATTGAATATTTTATCTTATTTTTATCTTTACTATCTTATTTCCTGTATATCTTTTTACTTTTTACAATCTTATAGTTTTTTAATTTAGTTTAGTTTATATTATTTATTTTATTTTTTATTTATTTTCATTATTGTTACTATTATTATTCTTTTAACTTCCTTTTCCTGTATTGTTTTTAGCTCCAGTGTTTCCTTGTAGGGGGCCTGCTCACTGGGAGGGGTCTCATCGTTCTAGGGACCCTCTCGGTATGGATGATCCCCGTGGGTGGCTGTTTCCTACTACAGGTCTCTCAGTGCCTTGCCATTTCAATTTTTATTGTGCTGATTGACTGACATTTTTTATGTATTTACTTACTTATTTTTAAACTGTTCTCTGGGATGTTTTGTGTGTGTTTGTATGTGCGCGTGTGTGTGTGTGTGTGTGGGGTGGGGGGGTGGTAACCTGTATGTGATTTGGGAGGACATGGGTGGATGGTATTTGCTCTATTTTTCTTTTATTTTCACTAATATTTGATTTTAATTTCTGTTAAGCACCTTGAGTTGCAAGCCTTTGTATGAAAGGTGCTATATAAATAAAATTTGATTGATTGATTGATTGATTGCTGAATGTTTTAAAAAGCTTCTGGCGCGTGGTGGTGGGGTTTAAAGCGGGTGCACTGGGCTTGGACATTAGCGCAGCCGGAGGAAGAACCCTGGTTGCGGGTGCCCGTTCATCGGCAGGTGGTGCTGTGTGTGCGTGATGGTTGTGCGTTCACCGCTTGGCTGTGAAAGCCTGGAAACTTTCTCTGCCTTTTGGACTCATACGGTGCAGCTGGAAGAAAAAAAAAAAAATCATCATTCTGAAGGCGTAGCGGTGCGCCGCCTAATAAAAGCTCTAAAATTATTAATTAATACGTTTCTGTTGAATTTTATTTTATGTGCTACATAGATTTCCTTGTGCGCTGAGAATGTGCAAGTAGTGCGCGATTGCGCAAGCAAGCAGCTTAGAGGGAACATTGGTTAAGATGCAATAAAGTAAATAGACTATGAGTCAGTAAAGTACCCGTTCTCTACTTGTTCTGTAAAATAGTGGTGTGTGTGTGTGTGTGTGTGTGTGTGTGTGTGTGTGTGTGTGTGTGTGTGCCAGATAAATATCAGCTGTTTCCCACATTGACTGATGTGCTTTTGAAACTTTGATCTTGTCTTCATGGTGTTGACTTTCTAAATGTCTGTGGTGAATACATGGAGATCTTGACAGAAGAGAAATCTACCAACAAGCAGAGACTTTATCTGGATTGTCTTGTTGCTTTATTGCTTCAATTCAACACTTGATCATTGACTTGACATTGTTATGCAGTATAGACTGATGGTATATTTCATGACTTATTGATTGACTGTTGTCACATTGAGCCAACAAGCAGAATCAAAAGACAAAATTCTCTCACAATATTTACATGCATTCATCTGATTGTTGACAAACGGATCAACAGTCAGAAGGTTGATCAGATGGATGAGTTGTTGAAAGGTCAAAGGTCAGGGCGGAAAGGTCCAGAGTGGAAACAGACCTCAGCTGTGTTTCCAGAAGAAGAATCAAAGGTGAAAATTCAGCTCAGAGTCTCTCTGACGACTTCAGTCACACTTTCATCAACTCAGCTGAAGAACCTGAAGGAACATAAAGTCCAACATGTAGCGGCTGAGTGAAGGAGGTCTGGACTCTGTGGAGGAGCTCCATGGTTCCAGAGACGCTGTAGAAGGACAGAAGACCTGCTCTGTGGTCCAGGTACACTCGCACTCTGGAGGACCGAGGACCTGAGACACGAGTACTCATGTTGTTGTGACGAAACCAATATTCACCTGGGTAACAATATAAACTCCAGGATTTGTCATTTGCTGTGTCTCAATTCAGGTTCTGCACCCTTGAGGCCGAGTGTCCTCCGTCTGAAGGAAGCGTTCTTAGAGTTCCCAGCCTAGAAGGACGGACCAAACCCCGCCTCCCCGGTAACCACTCGGGACGGTCTAGCCTTCGGCGTATTTCCTCGTTTCGTCACCGCCGTTCCCTCTGGCTGGCCAACCCCGGAAGTGACGTTTCTATAGTATCACGCTAACCATTGGTTTGCCATCTAACGATGCCGTTGAATGTTCAAATAAATAAAATTCTACATTAAAAACTGGATACTTTATGTGAAACGTCAATATTTAGATTTATATGTCGTGTCTTAACCAGTACATGCCGCTAATTTCAGCTGACTTCCCAGGATCCCACGATGCTTTGCAGCAGCACGCAAAGCATCATGGGATACCCAAGTACGCAAAGGATAGTAGCGGTGTATCCTTGGAATCGGCTAAAACGAGTGCGTATTTACGAGTGCGCATTTTGAGCGTCCTAAACAGCCTCGGGAATTGGGACAAGCCTTCGCGCAGTGCGATGACGCAACTTCCTTTCAAAATGCGCACTTCAAGGATGCAGAACCTGAATTGAGACACAGCAATTGAATCCAAATCTACTTTCCTCTGACCTTCCTGCTCTGCTGATGTTCCTGTAGGCCACTGCTACACCAACCCCCTAAAATAAACCACAGAAGTCCCTCCCCCTTCTCCACTCAACCTCCCAGTAACATCGTCCAGTCAGACCTTGTCTACTCAGGACCTCCTTCTTGTCAGTGAATCTGTCTGGATGATCACAATAAGACTGAACTTCCTCCATGAATGTCACTTTTCTGTTCTCCTCAGATAATAACAGACGTTGCACTGTGCAGAACTTTCTGTATTTCATCTCTCAACTTGGTCCAGCTGCTGCCACGTCCTCAAAGTATCTCAGAGGACGGATCTCCAGGCTGGAGGAGTCTGGAGATGGACTGAGTGCTGGCAGTGAGGAGAACCTGTGGAGAAACTGGCTGTGGTCCAGTGTGTGTGAGATCTTCTCCAGCTCAGCGTCTCTCCTCTTCAGCTCCATCATCTCCTGCTCCAGCTTCTTCTCAAGCTCTTTGACTCCACTCACTGCTGCCCCCTGTGTGGATCTGACCTGCTGCTGCACCTCAGAGCGTCTTTTCTCCAGCAGACGGATCATCTGGGTGAGGATCTTCTCGCTGTCCTTCACTGCTTTATCAGCAGAGCCGTTGATGGACTCCACCCCCTTCAGGTCTTCCTCTGTGTGCTGGATCTTCTGCTGGATCTTCTGCCTGGTCTCCTCCAGCTCTCTCTGCCTCCCAGGCCTCTGTACTGCTGCTGACACTGTCTGATGACCTTTATGTTCATCCATACAGCATAAAGCACAGATGATCTTCTGATCAGTGCGGCAGAACATCTTCATCACCTCATCTGACGAGGGCAGATGTTCTCCTGGAGCTGCTGGCTGGGTTCCACCAGCTTGTGTCTCTGTAGGGGAGCAGCATCACGATGAGGCTGGAGGTGAGAGTCACAGTAGGAGGCCCGACAGACCAGACAGGACTTGAGGGCCTTCAGTTTCCTCCCAGTGCAGACATCACAGGCCACATCTCCAGCTCCAGCATAGCAGTGATCAGCAGGAGCATCTTGGAGTCCAGTCCCCCCCCCCCCGCAACGAAACTTGGCACGTTAACTTTGCCAACACATTAGCGTAGCGCGACAGCTATAGCGTGCGTCCCCCCCCCCCCCCCGTCAACGTTAGCGCAATTTCCAACCAGCACTGCAGAGAGAAAGGCAATATCCAGGTGGAGTGAAAATACATCCCAGTGCCCACCATCACAGGCATATAGACGTAGATAAGATAAATTTACATAAAATACCAGAATGTTTGTCAATTTTTCATTAAAACATATTTTATTTATTTAGTTAGATAAAAATGTTTCCTCCCAGCACAATATGTATTTGTTAATTTAACTCACATTCCTGCCATCATCTTAACACAATTCAGTGTCACTTTTAAGTTGGAAAAGCATAATAATTAAATTACTTAAATGGCACATTTCAAGTAAAACTGTTGCTATTTAGTCTATTTGTGGTGGTATGTGAGTTATACTTCCCATAAAAAGACTTCCTTTTACATCAAGAATATTTAAATTTTTCATAGATGACTCCCAAAGAGACAGACATATTCTGTCAAGTTCTAACCTGAAGACCACTCTGTCTGGTCCAAAAAGAATTATATTGAATTGAGAGCAGCTGTTCTTATTTTCTCTTTTTTGAGAGAGATTTGCTCAGATTTTCAGTTAACCTGTTGATTTGATTTCTCTGATTAAAATTAAAACAAAGTCTGATATTTGGCAGCTTGTTTAATTCTTATACATAGGTATAAAATACATTTTTTATAATAACATTCACAAGTTTTCGTTGTAAAAGTCATCATTTTCATATCAGTATCTGTATTGGTATCGGGATACTAGCCTTGGTATCACCTGGTATCGTATCGAAAGGAAAAATAGTGGTATCGCACATCCCTACTTCCACACACACACACACACACACACACTATACTGTAAATGGCTGCAGTTTCCTTTACAAAAGTGCTACAGACGTCATTCAAACATCCATGTGTTTGTCTCATCAAGACCTATATTTTACATTTGACAGCCACTTAAAAAAAAATGCAGGTCAAAAATATGCATCATTTGCATACACAGGCATATGATGATTAGACCTCTTCTCCCTCTTTGTCAACACACAAATGCCTGCAGTTTCCTTTAGAAAAGTGCTACAGACGTCATTCAAATACCTACGTGTTTGTCTCATCAAAGCATTTGACAGCATCCTCCAAAAAAAAAAAAATGGAGGTGAGAAATCTGCATCATTTGCATAGACTTCTTTCAGCAGATGTCGCCGGGCGTCGGCAGAGGACGGGGGTCAATTGCGGGCGTCGACAGGGGTCAGGCGTCATCGGGGGTCATCGGGCATCGCGTCGGCCACGGCGGCTCAGTCCCGCAAACGCTGCTTGCAGCTTTAATTTATTGTTTTGATTTAATTTAATTTAATAGTGTTAATGGCTGCTGAAAAAAGGGGATGAATAGTTCAAATTCGAGTTGAAAGTAAAATATACAAATGTTGGTAGTACTAGTAATCATTATTAAGTACAGTTATGCCCATCTGTTATCTTTGTTGGGCTTGAGTTTATGATTATTTTTTTTACCCTGTGCATCTTTTTTTTTGTTAGTAGTACTTGTCATTGCTCCAACACGAGTAAACATGTTGCGTCCCACTAGATGGCGCATTTGCCTTATTTACAAGCACCACGGTCATCGGAGCTGATCGCTGCCACTCTCAGCAGCGTGAGTCTAAGGTCTACTAAGATTCCACAATCTATTACACCTCGTGAGCAAAACAGGCTACAGGTAAAATTAAACATCTTCAGTTGAGCAACTCAGGCAATTTAAAGTGATTTAAAAACAAACAAACACTATAATACTAGGAAAAGAATCGTCTATATGTCAATAAATACAACAGATTGAGTATTCATAAAAAAAAAAAAAAATGCTTACTTTAAATAAGAAAATCCAACAAACCAACAAGTGCAACACTAAAAAGCAAACCAACAATTAAAATAATGCTTAATTGCCTTAGCTTCGTCCCACACTTATCAGCTTAGCTACTAAGAATAACACACATTATTCACCTGGACAGAAGGAGGTTCTGAGGAACGTGTTGGTCCTGGAGCTTCCTGGTCAGGATGTTCGGGAGATCCCTCTGGCTCAATGTCTGCAGCGCCAACATATTTTAGAATTGCTCCTGCAGAGACAAAGCTCACTCGATCATCAAGCAAAACAGATCAGAAGCACATTTTCCTATTTTATTATTACAGTGATGTTGCAGTAATATAGGAAAATTAAAAATTTATTTGTTTTTAAATTAAACATTATGATTGTAGTGTCCCTTTAAAGCTTTTACCCAATTACAAAACTGTCACTTTTAAGAGTTTTTGGCATTACTTTACACACTGTACTAGTTAAAGTAATAAAACTAAGATAAATGACCCACTACCACAATAGTCTAAAATAGTCAACACCATGCCAAATAAAGTCCATCCATCCATCCATTTTCCATACCCGCTTAGTCCCGAGGTCAGAGTCACGGGGGTCTGCTGGAGCCTATCCCAGCCGTCTTAGGGCGAAGGCAGGGGACACCCTGGACAAGTCGCCAGTTCATCGCAGGGCCGCCAAATAAAGTATTTCCATAAAATATTTCTTTGAATTATAAAACAGTAGCACATTTCTAATGAAGGGCCTACAAAATACAAACTAAGCTTCGTAAATTCATCCTAAGTTAAGGCTAAAATAACATTAAGAGTCAAATATGTGAGAGACAACTTCCACTGAACAATAACAGGGGACTGACTACAACAACAACTACAACATGCCCTCCCTCCCTCCCTCCCTGTTAGAATGTGAATGAACGGGTGTGGAGTCAATCAGTCATTCCCATGGCAGGATAGGCCAACTTGACAGGATATGGTCAACTTTCATAAAACAAACAAAAACGCTGATTCATGACAAACAAATATTAGCCAGCCAGCTAACATTTATCCGACGCTAGCTAGCTGGCTAGCAGGACAAATAAACAACTTGGGGGGCGGGGGGGGGACAACAGCGTTTCACCTCCACCTCTCCAGCCCACATCACAAACAAATAACTTACCTTTCCCCTTTGCAAGTTTTTCTTGATCAGTTTTCTTTTCCTTCCGTTTTTCCGCACCGCTGGGATAAGTCCATTTTGATGCCATTATGGTGTCTGTTTGTTTTTAATCCTCTCACTAACGGGAACGAATGGTAGCTATCAATCATTCACATCATACCTGTCGGCGTCGCCGGCCCGCTACGTCACAACCAGAGTCCAAGATGGCGTCCCATTCCTTTCAATGAAGTTGCTCACCCAGCGCATGGCTCCCAAAAACCTTTTGACTTCCGCATTGATGGGATAATAGAGCATGCGCAGTTGTGTCAGTGTGGAGATCGTCACTGACAGACGTGCGCGCTCACGAACAGTACAAAATTCAACATGGAAATGAATGTATTTTTTACAGAACAACTGACGATTGTTGTTTCAAAATTTTATCAATAATAATGATTATTATTATTATTATTATTATTATTTTATTATTATTATTATTATTATTATTATTATTATTATTATTATTATTATATTAATAAAATAGTATTATTATAATAATATACTATTATTTGTGTATTAAACAAGTGAGCAATGTGCCACTGAATAATAAATGATAATTCTTTGAAGCAACTCTCTATGGACCATAACAGCACTGCCACACATATTTTTTTAACTAATAACCTCTTTGGAAAGCAGACAAAGTAATAAAATGATTGGTCTATTTATTTCATCAGAACTAAAAAAAATAAAAAATAAAAACTCAACGATCTTGAAAGTTCCTCCCTTTCTCTTGCACCTGTCGATAATTTATTTTTTTTTTTTTAAAGAAAAAAAAAGAAGTGAAAAAGTGGGAGTGAAAAAAAGAGTGCAGCTGAGCAGAAGCGCTTGTCGACCGTCGCGGAGCTGTTCGCGTCTGGTGTGAACCAGTTGGAGCCTCGCTCGTGAAATTCGTTGGCGTGGCGCTTCCGCTTCCATTGAAATGAATGGCACGAGCCGCGCGCCTGTTTGCGTCTGGTCTGAACCACTACATTCAGTGCGTTTACATGGCACTAGAGAAAATCGAATTATTGCCTTAGTCCGATTATGATCGGAGAACTCACGTGCATGTAAACACCTTACTCCGATTATGATTGGAGTTTGAGAACTCCGATTGGAATCGGAGAACTCCGATTGAGACACCCAGATAATGCCATTGGAATTTGAATTTCTCTGCCATGTATACGCCTTAATCGGACTATTAACTGGACAATGCGAGTGCGCATGCGCCACGCCTCGCTCTCGCGACTCATGACCGCACAACTACGTCGTCTAACAAAACACACGGCGCGAAACAACCTGGCAAACGCGAATAAGAATGTTGACATTTGGAGAGAGGTTGAGACCGGGGCGATGCTTTCTCTTCTAAAAGAGATGGACATATTAAAATAACGCGCAACGGAGACCTTTTAAAACGGTAGCTCAGCAAATGCAGGGCTCCAGCTTTGCGCACCCCTGAACAAATACGTATTCCTTTGTATTTATATTTCTACCTTTTCGTTCACATTTTTTGTAAGTTAGAAGAATTTTAACTTTGTAAATAAAAGCACAGCAAAAAGATGTTTTCCTGATTTGTTTTTATTTGGGTAATTTCGCTGTTATTCTGCTGGAAACGGCGTGCAGCGGCACCAGCTTCCTCCACGGTCGGCACTTTAATGAGCGTGTGTATAACTGAAGACACCGTTCCTTTGCAAAACCTGTACACAAACTCTCCCACCAGTCTGCTCCGAACCCGAATCCAACAAGAACGAGAGTTTGGGGTCCGTAGCGACGGCACAAAGCGTAGCATCGAAGTGTTGTTGTAGCCCTCCAACAGCAAACAACGTTCTTGTCTGCCTTTTAAAATAACCAGGAGCACAAGAAATAGGGTACACCTTATCTGCAAAGCAAGTAACACGTACATTATGAACTATCGTTCCATATCATAATAGATTTAATATGTCAACCGAAAGCAGCTGACCGGCTGAAAAGACTCACTCCACCCCATAGTGTTGGGAGGAGGACCCGTCAATAATTTGAATTTCTCAGCTGCATTTACATGGGGACCAAGGTGAGAACTCCGATTGGACGAGAAAACCGAATGATTGCTTAGTCCGATTAAGCTCTGCATGTAAACGCACTGATTGATTAACATGGGCGCTGAATGGAAGCGTTTAGCGATTCGCAGCGCTTCGCTTCGCGGCGCTTCCGCGTCCTGTGTGAACCGGGCGTAACTTTTCAACATTTTGACATGGCAGACGCGGGACGATCGTTTTCTATCAGGAGTGTGCACTACATAATCTGTATCGGAAAGTTTGCGCTCCACGACATACGGACCAGAAAAACCAGCCTGCAAACCGGAACCGGGTAACGGCAACAATACCAACACTCGGTCGCCTGTCTCAAAAACTCGAGCCACAGCTTTCTTGTCAAACTGCCGCTTCATTTTAGACTGGCTGGCGACAAGAGTTTGGTGAGCAGTTTCACAAGCACGATGCAAGCGTTCACGGAAAAAAAAATTACGTAATCTAACACATTATTCTCTACTCGTTTAACATCGGAAAGCCACTTACCCCTTAACAGACGCGAGGGTCCTCTCACCGAACACTAAATCAGCTGGGCTGAACCTGAGGGACTCCCACACATACAATTGACGACTGAAGATACACTTTATGCTGCGGAACCATCACTGTGCTCATTTTAACCCCCCCCCCACCCCCCCAACACACACACACACACAAACACACACACACACACACACTAAAATATACAAATTGCAGTAGGTTGGTTTTGTTGCTCTTGGTTGTCCGTTAGTTTTTTGAGAGTTAGTAGTAGATAGATCCCTAGATAGTAAGTTTGATAGATGGATAGAAATAGATAAGTTAGTTAAAGTTACACACACACACACGCACGCACATATATATATATATGTATATATTAACCTCTTTCAATGAACTCCAAAACATACATGGTCAAAATCCATATTATTATTATGTTGTTGTTTTTTTTAAATGCTCATACAAAACAAAAAAAAGGTGTCACATCCACTTGTAGTGCATTATTTTTGCCAGCAAGCTTCTCTTGTTACGACTGACCACATTGACCCATATTTTCCATATACTCACCTGAATCAGGTACCCTGCAAGGGCAACGACCTTCCCCGAGGTGATCGGTGGAGTGACGCGCAACCAGCACGTGACCTCTACGACGAGCTTCCACCCACAGAAGTGCCATAGGAGGACACGGATTAAATAGTATGGCTTGTCCACCAGAAGGCTGTATTATGGTGTACATAATATAAAACTTCTGCCCAGTTCTGCTTGTATTGCAATGGTTGGTGTTCCTGAAGTTTCATTTTTCGTCCCTTTTTATTTTTTACATCCATGTTTGTGATGAAATAGTATTGTGAATCACTAGCTCGCATTGCATGCTGGGAAACAGCGTCACTCAAGGAAGTTTTCGCTTCGCTGACACGGTCCTGAAGGGAAGTGGGTTTTAGTGCACTGGAACGGGATTAATGTGTTCAATCAAGCAGTACAAACCTGATTAATTGTCTTAATACTTCACTTCGAATGGCCATATTGTTTAGGATTAGAATTAGATGACAACTTCTTCACAATATTTGCAACTATTCAATTTGACCAGCAGGTGTCAGTAGAAGACGAAATTTCATGTTGACTATTTCCTAATGGAAGTGCTCTCTTGACGTTGGATTTTTCTCATAATTATTTGAAGTGTAGGCCTGTAGTTGATGAGGAATCACGGTGTGCTAACGCTACTAAAACAGCTTCGATGAAAAAAGGGAGTGTGATTTGGGTTTGTGGTACATTACATTTTATTGTGTCAGCATTGAACCGTACAACCATGTAGTGTTGTCCAACAAGAATGCATGGCGAATCAAATCCCAAACAACCTATGAAACAATGAACACGTTTCTATTGCACTTCATTTTATTGAGCACTAGATGACCTCCTCGAGCACTGTGTCATTGAAGCCTCGAGTAATGAACCATTTTTTGAAACAACTGTCGAAGCTTCAACAAAGCCTCCATCGGCCATCACGACCTACGGCTGCGTGCTCTAACACCATTTCAGAAGTGACTAACTGCAGACTTGGGAGCGGAGGAGGGATGACAGTCAGGCTGGCTCGACTGCTCCTCCTTCTCAGCCGTGGCGCGTCCAATCAGCAGCCGACATCCAGGACCGCACCTGCAAGGCGTCATCCACTCTCTCTCTCACACACACACACACACAAAATAAATTGTGTTCAATCATGTTAAACTTGGTTGGGGCACAGCCATGGCTCTTTATATTTTATTTTTATTTTATTTTGTATTTTATTTTGAAGTTAGCGCTTTGCATTCTGGGCGATCCTCAGTACAGAGGAAGCCCATGAAGCAGGTGAGACGGTCTCCTCCCTGCTGAGACAGAAATTAATGCAATAAGTTGAGCTATGCTTCATCTAACTGTGTTTCAGTGTTTAAATGTGTGCTGGTGTCTTTCATTTCATTTTATTTTTTATTTTTTATTTTTTTTTAGCAAAGTTCGTTTTTTTTTTTTTATTGCTATTAAAAACGATTAGCATGCTAGCATGTCCATTAGCAGCACACAGCTCTCATACGGAGCACGTTGTCTCTGCAGGAGGTGACCAAGTTTCACGGAGCAAGTTATGGTTGTGTCCCATTCTGTTTCAGGTATGTGTGTAACTGGAAGAATGTTACAGTGTATAAAAATGGAGCTTTAGGGAGCGAATTATTGAAATTGCGAATGTCATTTTTTTGTACTTTGTAGAAAAATGTATTTTATTTTTAATATTATTTGTATTGTAGAAACAACAACTATACGATCACTACTTCAGTACAGAGGAAGCCCATGAAGCAGGAGGTGACCAAGTTTCACGGAGCAAGTTATGGTTGTGTCCCATTCTGTTTCAGAGAATAAACTGCTGCTCCACACCTGACTTCTGCAAGTCTTCATTATACAGCAAGCAGGACAGAATAGGAGAGGTCACATTGGTGCCGTGACTCGAGACTCTTTTGTTGTGCTACCGATGCTGCAGAGCGACCCGGGGACTGTTCTGCTGATGCTGTTCATCTGCGGTCACTGAAGTCGGTCAGACGTGTTGCTTTTGTGCAGTGTTAGACATCAGATAGAGGGTTTATGTACTTTTATTTGATTTTTATTTATTTATTTATTTATTTTTTTCAGTTTCCAGTCTAGGCCTTTTGTGGTTTCATCCTTTTGTTTTGTGGTGTTGTGTTTTGTTAACTTTTTGGAAAGATGAGTAATCCTCAGGGTAATGTTTTTGTAACTCCTTTTGGTGCTGGCAGAGGGAGGGGTTTTATGCATCCTTCAAGTTTACTGTTTGAGAGTCCTGTTCAGGGGGGTGGTGTAGTGTTGGGTAATCAGTGTACACCTGGGCGCCCCTTGCTCAGTACTGGTGTTATCCCTCCCCCCAACTCAGATGCAAACCCTCATGCCCTTGCTAGCCAGGGCACGCATTCCCCTGTCCCGGACAGGCACAGCATGTGTTCCCCTGCACCTACCCCTGATGTTATTGCTGCTAGTATTGTAGGTCAGATGGGTGATGCACTGATTCAACAGGTCAGCCAGCGGGTGGCACAGGACATTATCTCTCACCTCAGTGCATCTGTCACTACCCCTTTACTCAGTGCTGCCCCTTCACCTGCCCATGCTGATATGCTAGCCAGTTCCCCTTTACATAGTGCTACCCCTCGACCTAGCCATGCAAATGTGTCTGCCACAAATGCTTTTGACGTGTCCCATTTGCAATATGTCCCTCATCGAAAGCTGAAGGAGCCCCCCTGCTTCAGAGGAGACAACTCAGACTCGGTTTCGGTCCAGGAGTAGGAGGAGCTCATGAGGAGTTTCATTAAGAGGGGGAATCTGCAACCTGAGGAACAAGCGGAGGAGATCCTTGTTCATCTTGGTGGCAAAGCAAAGGATGTTGTCAGGTTTGGGACCAGGAACAGTGGTATTAACATCACCTGTAACCCCGATGCCATTTATGGTCTCTTGCGGAAGCACTTTGATTCTGTTCCGTGTTCACCACTCCCATTAGCAGACTTTTACACCACTCTTCCTGGGAAGGGTGAGGATGCCTTTGACTACTGGCTTAGACTGAACCGCGCTGTTGACTTGGCCATTGAACGTCTGAAGGAGCAAGGAAAGTCACTGGACAGCCCCAGCACTGAGGTGACTCGAATGTTCATAAAGAACTGCCCTTCTACTGAGCTCGCCATGACCTTCAGGTCGAAGACGATAGACAAGTGGACTGCTCGTGAAGTCCAAGACATTCTGAACGAATATCATTCTGAAATGATGTCAGTGAACAGAACTTCCAGAGAAAGGGTGTCAGTGAATGCTCTTGCTGCTGTCTCGCCACCTGCACCACCTGCTGAAGAACAGAGCCCACTGCAGCCACAGGCCACTGACCCTGATGCCCTGAACCGCCTTATTAACATGCTGGAGAAGGTGCTCCTGCAAAGATCTTCCCCAGCTTCAAACAGTCCTGTTCATGGTCCGACTCGACGGCCTGGCCCAAGGCACCCCAGGATCGGTGGGTTGCACTTGGAGGAAATGTCTTCTTCTCCACCATGGACTTGACGTCTGGCTTCTACAATGTGTCACTCCATGAAGAGCACAAAAAAATACACAGCTTTCTCTTCACCTTTTGGCCTCCACTAGTACAACAGAATGCCACAAGGTCTGTCCAACAGTCCTGCAACATTCATGCGAATGATGATGTCAATCTTCGGGGATGAAAACTTCACTAGTCTGCTCTGCTATCTTGATGACCTGATGGTCTTTGCCCCAACTGAACAGCAGGCGCTTGAGCGTCTAGAGATGGTGTTCTCCCGTCTGAAAAGTCACAAACTCAAACTGGCCCCCAAGAAGTGTCATCTCTTGCAGAGGTCAGTAAGGTTCCTGGGACATGTCATTCGTGGGGACGGGGTGATGAAGGACCCTGACAAGATGAAAGCCATCATGGATGTGGGAGAGGCTGACCTGATGGAGAGTGATGGTGTGAGCCCTTCCTGGAGGAAGATTAATTCTTTCCTGGGCCTAATCTTCTACTATCAGCACTTCATAGCTGACTGCTCTGCTAAAGCAAAACCCTTGTTCAGACTCCTCTCTGGAAGGCAGGTGCAGCATAAGGCCATGAGAGGCAGGAAGGTGAAAAAGCGATCATCTGCTCCACCAGCGCTTATGGCGAGCGACTGGACTGCTGCATGCAAAGAATCGTTCCAGACCCTGAAGAATGAATTAGCTTGCAATGTCACCTTATCCCACCCCAACTTCAGTGAGCCCTTCGTTCTCGCTGTTGATGCGTCGTTTGATGGCATTGGCGCAGTCCTGTCTCAAGTGCCACCAGGTGAGACTGTTGCTCGACCTGTCGCTTTCGCCAGCAAGACACTGTCCCGATCACAAATTAACTATCCAGCGCACAGGTTGGAATTCCTGGCGTTAAAATGGGCCATTTGTGACAAGTTTGGTCATTGTCATTGCCCATTGTCCTACATCTTAACAAAGCCATGTTTGGACGCATGTGAACAAAGATGGGTTGCTAAGCTTGCCGCATTCGATTTCGATCTGAAGTATGTCCCTGGTATTAAGAACGTTGTCGCTGATGCGCTAAGCCGCGAGCCATTCGTTCAGTCATGTATCAGTCAACGTCTGATGAAAGAGCCCTACGTTGCACTGCTGGACGAAGTTAATGGCATCGTCAGGGGTACAGTGCAAGATGCCTTCCGGCTGACAACTGCCAAGTTCTTCAAGAAAGGGAACCAAGACCATCCGATTCTGATGCTGAAGCCGTTATTTTATTTTGAAAGGTGACCCGCAGCTATTTTAGGTCGAGAAAAAAAAATGGCCGAAATGTTTGTTTGATGGAAAGCGGGTCAAGCCGGAGTGGTTGGTGAGCCAAAAATTCTTTTGACCTCACGTTGTCTGTGTTGCCTCGAACCAAAAACTCAAGAAGGAAAATAAACGAGTTAAATGGAACCCACGTCTCATCAATTTATGAATGATGTAGTGGTGCTGGTATGACGGACGGACATTGAAGACACCTGAGCGTCAATGGTAAAGAGCGGCTACATGAATGAAAACTGTGGAACTACACAGTCAATCAACACAATCAACACATTGAACACACAAACACATCACATCCTTCCTTCATTTGGCAGCAGACAATAAAACAGCAGTTGGATCAAAGATACAGTGGTGTCCGACGAGACGCCAGTGAAGGATCTCTGATCCAGTGGAGCTCCAAGCTGCAGTGACTTTACACACAACTGAGCATCATGTTGAGTTGAAGCAGCAAATCAGAGCAACACTGTCAGTCACAACAGGACGTGTTGACAATCAGTGGCTGGAAGACACTGGAGTGTGAAGCTGCACTGAGGACACTGTAGTGGAGACACTGAGGACCTGGGGCTTCATTTACAAAAACGTACATGGATTTCATCCTGAAACAAAAAAATCTGGATGTTCAAAATGTTGCGAACGCACAAACGCACACCCATTTCCTTTGAGAGTCCCAATCCTCGTGGAATTGATCGCACATGAGCACGAGCCCTGCTCCTCCCTAGGAACACCTCCACATACAAAGCGTTGGACTTTTGGAAGGACAGTCTTGAGGTCAGCATGACTAAAATCTCCAGTGAGGATGGTAAAGCTTTTGGGTTTACTGTCTGTTGATCACTGATGGCCTGGTACAGTTCATTGAGTGCAGCGTTCCTCTCACTGCTGTTGTTGGTGGGAGGGATGTAAACTGCAACTAGCAAAATGGCAGTAAACTGCCAGGGCAGATAGAATGGACGGCACTTTATGATCATCAACTGTGCCAGTGGTGAACAGTGTTTGCATACCACTGCAGTGTCCCGGCACCACGCACCACAGATGTAAACACATGCTGCACCACCGCGGGACTTCCCTCCATTTACATGATGATGGTGATGGTGATGATGATGATGATGATGATGATGATGATCAGACATTAATGAGTCTTGATTCACTTTCACTGTCTTTAGAATCTCACATGTCGACCACAACTTCTCTCTCTGCTCTCCTTCATCCAGTGAACTCTCAGAGCTTCAGTGTGCAGTGGTGTCTTCAGCTCTGCAGTCCAGCCCCTCCCACCTCACACTGCTGGACCTGAGTGAGAACTTCCTGAGGGATCCTGGAGTGAAGCTGCTCTGTGCTGGACTGCAGAGTCCAAACTGCAGACTGGAAGTTCTCAGGTCAGTTCCTGCTTTCTACTGGTGGACAGTGTGTGTCAGCAGATGACAACTGGTGTGTAACACTGCTCAGTGTGAAGACTTTGAAGCAGATATTAAAGACTCATCTAGACAAAGTGGATGTTGATATTTTCATGTCAACAATCTGCAGCCAGAAAAGACTTTGGATGGTGGAAGAAAGTGTGGAAAATGTCTCCAGTCACTTTGGAGCTCAATGGAAGTTGTTGATTGGAGATGAAGGCCACATGACTGAGCAGAAGATCCTGTGAAGAAATATTAGAGGCAGATTAATAGTGCGGCAGTATTTCTTCATCTTGTCCTTTGAATGTGTTTGACTTGTAACGAGACTCTGATGACTGAAAACAGCCACAAGCACACAAAGGACTCACTGATTATTTTCCATCTTCACTGCTGATTGGCTGCACACTGACTGACACACTGCTGTTGTTATTGTGTTGACAACCCACTGGCACAATGACTCCTTTGAGGGAATGACTCAGTGATCCCAACAGCTGCACATCTGGATCATCAACAGGGAGAAATGACTCTTAATATGACATTTACACCATGGAAGGAATCAAATATTGATTCTTTATTCAGGCTGGAGAACTGCTGGTTGACAAAGCTCAGCTGTGATTGGCTGCTCTCAGCTCTGAAGTCCAACCCCTCCCACCTCAGAGAGCTGAACCTGAGTTGGAACCACCTTAAGGATTCATCAGTGAAGGAGCTGAGTGGTTTTCTGCAGAAGTGTGAGCACCCCTGGTTTAAAGGTACAGTGTGTATTATCCTGCCATCTGGTGGTCAGATTTCAGCGCTCATTCACTCACCCGCTCTCCTTTGTTGAGTGTCAGATTCTAAAGTCGACTTTTGACTTTGATTCTCAGAGTGATGACACCCTGGAAAAACTCTCCATCATTATAAACTCTCCTTCATTTCTTCTTTATTCAGGTTGTGGAGGTGCAGGTTGTCAAAGCTCAGCTGTGATTGGCTGCTCTCAGCTCTGAAGTCCAACCCCTCCCACCTCAGACACTTGGACCTGAGTTGGAACCACCTTCAGGATTCAACAGTGAAGGAGCTGAGTGGTTTTCTGCAGGGTCCAGACTGTAAACTGGAGACTCTGAGGTCAGTTCACCCTCTTCACTCTACAACTTCTATCACTCTTGTTGTTGTTGTCATGATTTTCACTTCACTGCTGTTGGAAATTCAATTTGCAGTCACTGCTTTGTGTTTGAAGCATATGAAATTGGGTGGAAAGGTACAGTGTGTAAAATCCTACCATCTAGAGGTCAGATTTCAGATTGCTTTAGTGTCAGATTCTGAAGTCAACATTTCACTTTGATTTTCAGAGTGATGACACCCTGGAAAAACTCTCCATCATTTCTTCTCTATTCAGGTTGTGGAGATGTAGTTTGTTAGAGCTCAGCTGTGATTGGCTGCTCTCAGCTCTGAAGTCCAACCCCTCCCAACTCAGACACCTGGAGCTGAGTTGGAACTGCCTTCTGGATTCAACAGTGAAGGTGCTGAGTGGTTTTCTGCAGAGTCCAGACTGTAAACTGGAGGCTCTGAGGTCAGTTCACCCTCTTCACTCTACAACTGCTGCAGTTATTGTTGTCATGACTTTGGATTGAGTTTGTTGGAATTCACTTTGATTCCATTAGAAATGTGTAAAACTGGTTTTAAATTACACACACACACACACACACACACACACACACACACACACACACACACACACACACACACACACACGTATGCGCACATACGCACTCACGCACGCACACACACACACACGCACGGATGCGCGCGCACACCCAACTGTGAATGACACTCTCCATCATTTATTCCGTATTCAGGTTGTGGAGGTGCAGGTTGTCAGAGCTCAGCTGTGATTGGCTGCTCTCAGCTCTGAAGTCCAACCCCTCCCAACTCAGACACCTGGAGCTGAGTTGGAACTGCCTTCTGGATTCAACAGTGAAGGTGCTGAGTGGTTTTCTGGAGAGTCCAGACTGTAAACTGGAGACTCTGAGGTCAGTTCACCCTCTTCACTCTATAACTTCTATCACTCTTGTTATTGTTGTCATGATTTTCACTTGACTGCTGTTGGAAATTCAATTTGCAGTCACTGGTTTGTGTTTGAAATGAATGAAACTGGGTTTAAAGGTACAGTGTGTAAAATCCTCCCATCTAGTGGTCAGCTTTCAGATTGCAGATCCTGAAGTGGACATTTCACTTTGATTTTCAGAGTGATGATACCCAGGAAAAACTCTCTATCATTATAAACTCCATCATTTCTTCTCTGTTCAGGTTGTGGGGCTGCAATTTGTCAGAGCTCAGCTGTGATTGGCTGCTCTCAGCTCTGAAGTCCAACCCCTCCCACCTCAGAGAGCTGGACCTGAATATGAACCCCCTGAAGGAATCATCAGTGAAGGAGCCACTGATGGATCTTGTCTACAGCAGTGACCATCAACTGAAGAGTGTGAGGTTAGTACTGGTTAGGAACCAGTGGATGATGGTTCCAGCACCAAAGCCAGTTGATCCCACAGCAGAGGTCCAGTGTTCCCAGTCACAGTGTGAGAGGAGGATGGTGACGTCCAGCTGCTCCTCATTCATCCAACATCTGCTGCCAAACTGCTTCTTCTCTCAGTTCACCACCCAATTATTGATCAGTTCATCTTCATCAGGCCTCAGTATCAGTCCAACACTCCATGGTCACATGACCTTCACATGTTCCACACTAGACATGTGACTGAGAGTCTGCTTCTTCTCACCAGTCACTCCACCATCTCCATCAACAGTCAGCGTCTCTGTGATGATGCGTTCAAGGACCCTGAGTCCTGACTCCTGCTGCCTCTTCTTCTCTCTACAGGTGGAGGTGAGGGAGGATGAGGAGGAGAGTGAAGAGGAGCGCTCCATCTAGTGGTGGCTGACAGAACTACAACAAGTGGAGCCAAACAGCAAGCTGTGTGTCATGACTAGTGATGGTGAGGTGAAACCTCATGAGGCATTGAACCACTTGAGCCAACTGGTTCGAGAAACGGAAACCACCTACTGGCCAAATGTACAATCACAGGCAAGCTGTGTCTGAACCATGTGTGATGCATTGAATTTTTGTGTCTGTTATGTCTGTTGGGAATGACTATGAATTGCAAAAAATGAATGACCAAATAATTTCTGTACATAAATTATATATATATTTTTGTTTTTTTATTCTCACTTATTTATGATTATTTTTATGGGTACTGATGCCAGTGGTTATGGGGATGCTCCAAACAAATTTTGTTGTTAACTTTGTTCAAGAATGACAATAAATAAATAACTTGACTTGATAACTATGTGTATGATACATTTTTTGAATGTATTCTGTTTGTGCAATTTTTTTCTGAAAATGGCATGGGTGTAATCAGGCAGATGACAGTGAAAGTGATTGTGGGACTTGGAAAAGGGCATAGATCAGGGGTGCTCACACTTTTTCAACATGCAAGCTACTTTTAAAATGAGCAAGTCAAAAAGATCCACCTACTATAAAACAGGAAAAGTCATTCAGCAATATATTTGTAGTCCAATGATAAAGAAAGAAAGGATTAAATGGGTCAACATGTTCCCATGTGCATTTATGCTCATCATTGCACAGAAAACTCATGGTTTAAAATTGTTTAGGTTATATCTGCCTATGTTTGATTTTATCAATAAAAGTGTGTCTACGTTAAGATGTTTTGCTGTATAGTTTTGTGTTTTCCAGCGCATAGGTTAGGGATAATTGGTGTGTGTGTGTGTGTGTGTGTGTGTGTGTGTGTGTGTGTGTGTGATGCAGACGTTTTGCCAGCAGCATCTCCCAGGATCTCCGGCGCGTCTGCAGTGCGTGCGCACTTTGAAGCGCATTTTCCGAGCGAGGCGTCTCCATCAGTTTACGCCAGGATTGCAAGCTCACGCGACAACCCCGGTAGTTTTGCGTGTAAAACAACAGCGAAACTCTTTTTCCTGTCCCTGTCTGGTCTTTATTTGATCTGAATAGTGCCGAAGCCGATACGTCACATTTACGTTTCACTGTAAAGCACAGCACATTTAAGAACAAAATCCAGCACATCGTACATTATGACCAAAATCAACCAGATCCACCGTGTTTTCTAATCCTGCCTGAACGATTCTACCTGCTGTAATTGACGCGGATCTCTCTCTCTCTCTCTCTCTCTCTCTCTCTCTCTCTCTCTCTCTCTCTCTCTGTCTCATGCGATCGACCCAAACTCCCTTCGCAATTGACCAGTAGATCGCGATGGACGTAATGGGCACCCCTGGCATAGATGCTTGTGTAACATGGACATTGATGTACAGAACAGGGGGCTCCATCCTATCACCTCTCCTCTCCTCACTCTTCCCTAAGCTCTCAAAACTATCTCCAAACTAAACGCTATCTAGTCTCAAACACTCCAAACTATAAACGCAATCCAAAATCTAGTCATCCAAACTCTCTCCAAATCTCAGTTGACTGCAACTCTCCTACAATAACCCCCATTTTGAATGGAGCCTGAGGGGTCTATATAAACCGTTAAAATATGAATTGCAGACATATATATATATATATATATATATATATATATATATATATATATATATATATATATATATATATGTACATATATGTGCGTGTGTGTGTGTGTGTAACTTTAACTAACTTATCTATTTCTATATTTCTATCCATCTATCAAACTTACTATCTAGGGATCTTGATATTGTGTTGGCAGATGCATTATCACGTGTACATGTGGACTAGCTGCGAAATTCTTATTTCGGGGGAACTGAGGGTTTTCTTGTTTAGTTTTGTTTGTCGGTATGTTAATAGGGTTTGGTTCTTAAGGGAGGGGGTGTTATGACCCACGGGTGGGTCTAGGTGCCTCTATCTTTGTGTCTGTGTGTGTGTGTGTGTGAGAGTGGATGACGCCTTGCAGGTGCGGTCCTGGATGTCGGCTGCTGATTGGACGCGCCACGGCTGAGAAGGAGGAGCAGTCGAGCCAGCCTGACGGTCATCCCTCCTCCGCTCCCAACTCTGCAGTTAGTCACTTCTGAAATGGCGTTAGAGCACGCAGCCGTAGGGGTGGGCTGCCATTTTCTTTGTCCCCTCTTTTCTCCTGTTTATTAAGTATGTAGGGAGGTTAGCCTTTCTGTATTTGGGTTCTCTTTCTTTCTTTAGTTAGTTCTTAAGGCGAGCTAGTTGGAGTTTGGTTTATTATTTTGGCCTGGGCCCACCCTGAAACCTTTGCTGCCCACCGGTTAAGTTGTTTTGTTTATTTCATTTACTGATCAATAAATGTTTTTGTTGAAAACCGCCAACTGCCGTGAGAAATGAATGAGGCTTGGGAGTGGGGGAAGGTGTCCCACACGTTGCGTCTCGGTCCCCCTAGACGGGACGTAACACAGAGTTTTCACCGTGACAGCAGGTTGAGCTCCTACCGTTTTACAAGTGACGTCGTCACGTTAGCCTGTTCCATCCTTGCTAAATTCTTTAAAGAACTACCGTTAGTAAACTTTTAAATTATAATACACTCTACACTAATTGTAATTTCCTGCCCGTGGTTCTATATTGCAACAGTTGACGGCTCATATCAGCAGATAAGCAGCAACAATCTGGGCATTGCGGGTGATTCATAAATATGTCATTTCTTATTAATTAGCCCATAAGTGTTGTACACCAGTGTGACACCAAATGCTTGTTGCTGACAGCAGTGAAGAAATGACACTCTAGTGGTTCTGCACATTAGTATAAATAGAGTGATTCTCTATCATTACATCACAGGACGGCGGCACTCTGACAGATTCCATGAACCTGGAGACTGATGATCCAGACTCCGGTCCAGATGAGCCAACAGGCCACAGTGGAAACGGGTCAGAGCATGGACTGGCTGCTGAAAGGATCCAGGTAGGTGGCGCTGTCATCCCAAGGTGTGTGGTGTGGAGGATCAGGGCCAAAGTTCCAGATGCTCACAGATGTGACTGTGGATTCAGGAGGAGTGTTTGAAGGCTGGACTCCCAACAGTGATTGGCTGCTGAGGACCTCTCAATCACAATCAGGTTTTTTAGTGGCTGTGAGATTGAAAGTGAGATTGCATTGTCCAGGTAGGAGGACAGCAGTCAGCCATGTTTCACCTCCAGTCAACACGCAGTGGTTCACATGAAGGTCCAAGAGGCCTACAGACCTACACTGAGTCTGGAAGTGGCAGTACAGTTGGATCATTGTCTTTGTTGTGTTGTTTGGTCATTGTGATCCAATGTAATGTGAGAGAAGGACGAGTGCAGTTATATTGGAGTGAGTTATTTAGAGTGGAATAGAAGTTATAATGCAGAGTCTGTTTTTATGAAATGTTCTATCACCTGGCAACCATCCATCCATCCATCCATCCATCCATCCATCTTCTACTGCCGTATCCGGAGTCAGGTCTCGGGGGCAGCAGCCTCAGCAGAGACCCCCAGACTTCCCTGGACCCAGTCACCTCCTCCAGCTCCTCCAGTGGGACCCCAAGGCTTCCCAGTCCAGCCCAGAGACCTGGTCCCTCCAGCAGGGTCTCCTCCTGGTGGGACATGCCTGGAACACCTCCCCAGGGAGGCGTCCCAAACAAGACCCCGAGATGCTGGAACTCCTCCCCCTGAGGCAGGGCCTCCCCACCGACCCAGAGAGGGCAAACCACCTCATATCTTGCATTGATTTATCTGTTGGTGATTAATTATAATGTATCATTTATTTTATTTAAATTATATTTGAACTGAATTGGATTTGTTTGTAAAAGTGAGATTTATTTTCATTGATTCATGTGGTTTATGTTGAGACCTAGTGGAGAAGTGGGTATGGCCTACAGAAGGTTTGAGTACACAAGTTATTCAGATATGGAGAATCCCCATGGCAGGACTTCAGGAGATATATAATCAAAGTGTTAAAGCAGCAGAAATGAAATGTCAGTTGAGGTCAAGGTCACACAGGTTGTGATGGCTTTTATTGTCAGAATATTGAATCATTGAAATATAATGTTTGAGCTTGTAACAAAGTTTGGATGATATAACATAATCACATAAAATAAATGATCTGGTTTCCTTCTGATTCATTGACGTCCTTCTGAAATCTCCACACAAACATCTGGCAAGCATCAAAACCATGAATTATTTTGAGGGAAACTTCTTTTGTCTTACTTATGATTCAATAATGACTTGAGTTCCCATCACAGGTGTTGTGAATCACTTTATCTTTTCCACATGATTTCCTTATTTAAGATCATGAAGCAGAAATAAAGTCTCTTGAAAAGTATTTTTCACCTCCAAAATGAAGATGTTATAGAAGTCTGAAGTGAGAGCAGAGCAGTGTGTTGTTGATGTGTGGAACCTTCATGCTGAGATGTTCCAGCCGTGGATGATGAGAGCAGAAGCAGTGGTTGTGTTGCTGCTGCCTTCACTGAGCAGCTGCTCCAAGTCCTGCTTCTTCCACTGAGGATTCAGCTCCACCAGTGGCTTCTGGGACGTCTCTCCCAGTAACCACAGCAGCTTGTAGGGAGAAGCAGTCCGCCAGCCACCAGGCTGCACTGGGGTCAAAGGTCGTGACACGCCCACACAGTGTTGGTGCGTGCAGCTTGCTGTTTGGCTCCACTGGTTGTAGTTCTGTCAGCCACCACTAGATGGAGCGCTCCTCTCCACTCTCCTCATCCTCACCACCACCTGCAAAGATAAGAAGAGGCAGCAGGAGTCAGGACTCACGGTCCTTGAACGCATCATCACAGAGACGTTGACTGTTGATGGAGATGATGGAGTGACTGGTGAGAAGAAGCAGACTCTCAGTCACATGTCAAGTGTGGAACATCAGAAGGTCATGTGACCATGGAGTGTTGGACTGATACTGAGGCCTGATGAAGATGAACTGATCAATAATTGAGTGGTGAACTGAGAGAAGAAGCAGTTTGGCAGCAGATGTTGGATGAATGAGGAGCAGCTGGACGTCACCATCCTCCTCTCACACTGTGACTGGGAACACTGGACCTCTGCTGTGGGATCAACTGGCTTTGGTGCTGGAACCATCATCCAATGGTTCCAAACCAGTACTAACCTCACACTCTCCAGTTGATGGTCACTGCTGTAGACAAGATCCATCAGTGGCTTCACTGATGACTCCTTCAGGGGGTTCATATTCAGGTCCAGCTCTCTGAGGTGGGAGGGGTTGGACTTCAGAGCTGAGAGCAGCCAATCACAGCTGAGCTCTGACAAACTGCAGTCAATCAACCTGAATAGAGAATAAATGATGGAGAGTTTATAATGATGGAGAGTTTTTCCAGGGTGTCATCACTCTGAAAATCAAAATGAAACATCGACTTCAGAATCTGACACTACAGAAAATGTCACCTTGAAATTAAATCCTCAGTCCAAAACTAATGTGTGTTGAAATAATGTTTGGTCACATGACCACTGATGACCTGTTTTTCCTTTTCCTTTTTTTTTTTATTTTTTTATTTTTTACTTCAAGCATGAACAGAATGAAGTTTTCATATTCTGGATTTCATTTGAGATGAATCAACCTTCAGTTCAATGTTTATTCAACATGTGTGATGAACTGTGTTTGATGCTGAAACCATCATCCACTGGTTCCAAACCAGTACTGACCTCAGAGTTTACAGTTTACAGTCTGGACTCTGCAGAAAACCACTCAGCTCCTTCACTGATGAATCCTGCAGCTGCTTCCTACTCAGGTGCAGCTCTCTGAGGTGGGAGGGGTTGGACTTCAGAGCTGAGAGCAGCCAATCACAGCTGAGCTTTGACAACCTGCAATACTCCAACCTGAATAGAAAATAAATGATGGAGAGTTTATAATGATGGAGCGTTTTTCCAGGGTGTCATCACTCTGAAAATCAAAGTGAAACGTCGACTTCAGAATCTGACACTACAGAAAATGTCACCTTGAAATTAAATCCTCTGTCCAAAACTAATGTGTGTTGAAATGATGTTTGGTCACATGACCACTGATGACCTGTTTTTCCTTTTCATTTTTCTTTTCTTTTTTTTTTTTTTTTTTACTTCAAACATGAACAGAATGAAGTTTTCATATTCTGGATGTCATTTTGATATGAATCAACCTTCAGTTCAATGTTTATTCAACATGTGTGATGAACTGTGTTTGGTGCTGAAACCATCATCCACTGGTTCCAAACCAGTACTGACCTCAGAGTTTACAGTTTACAGTCTGGACTCTGCAGAAAACCACTCATCTCCTTCACTGCTGAATCCTGCAGCTGGTTCCAACTCAGGTGCAGCTCTCTGAGGTGGGAGGGGTTGGACTTCAGAGCTGAGAGCAGCCAATCACAGCTGAGCTCTGACAAACTGCACCCCTCCAACCTGAATAGAGCATAAATGATGGAGAGTTTATAATGATGGAGAGTTTTTCCAGGGTGTCATCACTCTGAAAATCAAAGTGAAATCGACTTCAGAATCTGACACTACAGAATAAAATGGGAGAGGGAGGGCGAGCGAACGAGTGCTGCACTGTGGAGTCCATTACTGGCTCTTGATGATGTTGCTGTCTGGGCCCCCTTGCACCAAAGTAGGATTGCGTCATCCAAGATGAGTCACTAAGCCTTCAGCGTTCAACCAATCCACAACACGTGTGTCCAGGCTTCATGGGTCGCACTAAAAGCCATCCAGGATGAGAAGACACGGATCCATCAAGCCAGGTGAAAGCTATCCTGGATCAGTGCGCAATGCTCGCGGCTTCCTTCCATAGACCCCCATTATGGAGCTGGGATTGACGGATTGGCCATCTTTGACCTCCTCAGAAGCCTCCATGAGGATTTGCGCCTGGGACGGGGATTCAGACTCTCTACCGTCCAGTGTCACAACAACAACCTCATGTTACTCTTTGATGTGTCTTCATGTTTCTATAATAATAATAATAACAATAAACTTTATTTATATAGCACTGCTCATACACAACATGTGCAACCCACAGTGCTAAACAAAATAAAACAAAACAAAACAAAGAAAGGTAATAATAATAAGAAGAAGAACAACAATCATAATAATAACAATGAGAAAAAATAAAAAGCTCCACTGCCCCTCCCCCCACCCTATACGGACCCACCCCTCCCCACCAACGCACACAGACAAACGCCCACCCCCATATTCACACAGACATTAGATAACACGGCTTGGCACTGAAGAATCTGATGAGGAAAGGCCACTATGGGGAGCCGTCCATACAAGGGGGCACCATGGCCTGCAGCGCCCCTATGGGCAGACCAGGCGTAGCTCCCACTGTGAAGGGCCCCCCATGAGGAAACACTGGCACTAAAAGTATAAAAGGGAGAATAATCATAATGAGAAATAAACCAAATACATAAAAATAAAGTGTGAAACAGTGGCATAAAATGGGTAACCATTATAAAAGTATAAAAATCAATTGAAGGTAATAAAAGGCATAAAAATAGTAAAACGGCATAAAATTAGTGGAGTAAGAGAGAGAAGAGTAAAAGAAGTCAGTTAAACGGCAGGTTAAAAAGGTACGTTTTGAGCCTCCCCTTAAAAATATCAACAGTCGCTGCGGCCCTGAGGCTCTCTGGCAGGCTGTTCCACCGAGTAGGGCCGTAATGGCTGAAAGCAGCCTCACCATGGGTTTTTTTTTGACTCGGGGAACAGTTAACAGGCCAGTGCCAGAAGACCTAGGATATGATGAAAGCAGGTCAGTTAGATAAGATGGGCCAAGACCGTTGAGACATTTAAAAACTAATAAGAGAACCTTAAAATCAATCCTGAAGCGGACGGGGAGCCAATGCAGCGACTTTAAAAGCGCTGTAATGTGTTCCCTTCCTCTGGTCCTAGTCAGCACACGTGCGACTGAGTTTTGTAGTATTTGTAGACTGTAAACACTCTTTTTGGGAAGACCAGAGAGCAGGGCATTGCAATAATCTAGTCTACAAGAAATAAAAGCATGCATTAGCACCTCCGTGTTGGCCTGAGAGAGGAACGGGCGGATTCTGGCTATTTTCTTTAGATGATAAAAACCTATCTTTGTAATATTTTTTATATGTGGAACAAAGGTGAGCTCAGAATCAAAAACAACGCCCAGATTCTTTACAAATTGCGAGGGTTTAAAATCCCGACGTTTTGGTAAAAGTTCCTCTCTCTGGCCTTCAGGACCAATAACTAAAACCTCAGTTTTGTCCTGGTAAAGCTGTAGGAAATTCTCTGCCATCCATGATTTGATATCTAAAATACAGTTTAAAAGGGCATCAACTGGCGCTGTGTCATCAGGAGACACGGCAATGTACATTTGTGTATCATCAGCATAGCTGTGGAAGCTGATGCCGTGTTTCCTTACGACGTCCCCCAAGGGAAGCATGTACAGATTAAAAAGAACGGGACCTAAAATTGACCCTTGGGGGACCCCACATCTAATTTCATGAATTCTGGAGGAGCACGTATCCATACTTACAAAGAAACATCGATCTGTGAGATAAGAACGAAACCAGTTAAAAACAGTACCTGACAGGCCCACCAGGTTTCTGAGTCTATTTAATAAAATATGGTGATCTACTGTATCAAAAGCAGCGCTTTGATCCAGTAGCACCAAGACTGTCAGCTTCTGAGAGTCTGCGTTACACCTGAAATCATTGACGATCTTTAAAAGGGCTGTCTCAGTACTGTGGTTCTTTCTAAAACCAGATTGATAATTCTCTAAAATATTGTTTGTATTTAAAAAGTAATTTACTTGGTTAAAAAACAGTTTTTCTAAAATCTTACTTAAAAATGGTAAGTTGGATACAGGTCGGTAGTTATTAAAAATGTTTGGATCCAAGTTGCTCCTCTTCAAAAGGGGCCTCACCACCGCCGTTCTAGAGGCAGCAGGGAAAACATCCGTCTGAAGAGAGCAATTGACAATATATAAAATCTGCTCCTCAAAGAATCCATAAAGTGACTTTAAGAGTGACGTGGGAATTGGGTCTAAAAGGCAGGCTGTGGGCTTTACTTGGGAGAAAACTCGACCAAGTGTCCTTGCATCAACTAGAGCAAAACTCTCCAGTGTTTCCTCAGATAAAAGTGGTTGTCCAGATGTGTAGAAAAATTGATTTTGATTAATTAAAATACTGGACCTAATGACATCAATTTTACTTACAAAGTGGTCTGCAAAATCCTCACAGAGGGCATCTGTTGGTGTCTGTACGTCCTGATTAAAATTTGTATTGGTTAAAAGATTGAAGGTAGAGAAAAGAAATCAAGGGTTTTTGCTATTGTTTGTGATGAGGTTGGAGAAATGGGTTATTCTTGCCTGTTTGACAGTTTTATTGTAATAATAATAATAATAATAATAAACTTTTATTTGTACAGCGCTAAATCACAGCCAAAGGCGTCTCAAAGCGCTTTATACAATCAGAGAGAACCAACTAGGCCCCCGGAGCAAGCAAGATGCGACAGTGGCTGGGAAAAACTCCCCTGTGGGAAGAAACCTAGGGCAGAACCAGACTCCAGAGGGACATCATCTGCCTATGAGTAGTTGGGGTGAAGTAGAAAGATAGAGGAGAGACAGAGAAAGAGAGAAAGGAGCAGAGTGAGCCAGGGTGGCAGACAGGACAGAGTGAAAAACAGATACACCAACCAGGCAAAACGGATATAAACACAAAGAATAGGAAATAATTCAAGGCTGCTGTCCATGTGGAGTGTAAGTGTCCATGCTTTGGAAGGCAAGAGCCTAGCTCGATGGACAATCTGCCGATAGGACTAGTCCAGGTCTTAAGCGTGGTGGTGGGATGAAGCGATGACAGCAAGACCCCCAGGACAGCACAATCCAGCTCCTGGCGCAGTGGTCATCACCTGCCGGGGACACAGAGACTGCGGCAGTATCATGCATATCGAGCATACTGTACAAAGCATAATGAGAGCTTGGACAGAGTGGATAGAGTAAAAGATTGGATAGAGTAAAAGATTGATTGGGTGAGGAGAGTGATAAAGGTTCCGCCTGCACAGAGCAACGATCCCTGTAACGGGAGCGAAAGATCTCCCTCCACGGCGTAAGCCTACAGCAGCTTAACTGACAGTGGATGGAGTCTAACTATAAGCTTTAAGAAAAAGGAAAGTCTTAAGTCTACTCCTAAATAAACTAACTGTGTCTGCCCCCCTCACCGAGGCTGGAAGATGGTTCCAAAATAGAGGTGCCAGGAAACTGAAACACCTACCTCCTGATCTAACTCTAGAAATTTTTGGGATAACTAAAAGACCTGAATCCTCAGAGCGAAGGGCTCTTGGAGGATGATAAAGTTCAATGAGTTCCCTAATATAAGAAGGAGCCTGAGAATGAAGAGCTTTGTAAGTTAAAACTAGAATCTTAAATTCAATTCTAAATTTGACAGGCAGCCAATGCAAGGAAGCTAAAATTGGAGTAATATGCTGCCTCCTTCTAGTTCCAGTTAACAATCGTGCCGTGGAGTTTTGGATTAACTGTAATGTCCTAAGGGATGAATTTGGGCATCCTGCTAGTACCGAGTTACAGTAATCTAGCCTAGACGTAACAAAAGCATGGATTATTTTTTCCGCATCTTTGAAGGACAAAAAACTTCGAATTTTGGCAATGTTTCTTAAGTGGAAGAAAGCTGACCTCCCTACATTCTGTATATGAGAATTAAAGGTCAGGTCCTGATCAAAAGTGACTCCTAGGTTCCGCACGGTAGAACTGGGTGTAGTACCAAATAGACCACTTTGTCCATCAAAAACTCTGTCCCTACTCTCTCGCGATCCAAATATAATGACCTCAGTTTTGTCGGAATTAAGCAACAGGAAATTCTGTGTCATCCAAGTTCTGACATCACGAAGACAAGATTCCAATTTGGCCAAGTGATGAGCCTCGTTTGCCTTAAAAGAAAAGTACAACTGTGTGTCATCTGCGTAAGAATGGAAACTGATGCTATGCTTTCTGATGATGTCACCAAGAGGTGACATGTAGATGTTGAAGAGGAGTGGCCCAAGTACAGATCCTTGCGGGACACCATGACTAACCCTCCTACGTTCTGACGAATGATTATGAACATGAACAAACTGAAAACGGTCAGACAAGTAAGATCCAAACCAGTCCAAGGCGCGATCCTTGATGCCGATAGTATCTTCTAATCTCCTAAGTAGAATGCTGTGGTCAACTGTATCAAATGCTGCACTGAGATCTAGGAGGACCAGAACAGAGAGAAGACCTTTGTCAGATGCACACAAGAGGTCATTACTTACCTTAAGCAATGCAGTTTCAGTGCTGTGACCAACTCTGAAGCCAGACTGAAAAGCCTCAAGTAGATTGTTGTCGTTCAAGAAGTCCACAAGCTGCCTAGCAACAACTTTTTCTAAGATCTTGGAGAGAAACGGAAGGTTCGAGATTGGCCTATAATTTGAAAGCACACTCGAGTCCAAATTGGGTTTTTTGATCAGAGGCTTGATTAAAGCCACCTTGAAAGCATGAGGGACAAAACCTGTTGATAGAGAATGATTAATAATTCTAAGAAGGACACAATGAAGCAATGGGGAAACCTCCTTGAGAAGCCTGGTTGGAATTGGGTCCAGAAGACTGGTGGTCGACTTAGCAGAGGAGACAAGAGAATCAAGTTCCGAGAGTCCAACTTGCTGAAAACTCCCGAAATACACACTGGGGTTGCCATGTTGAGAAAGATCTGCCATGTGACCTGTGGAAGACAAAGAAGACAAAGAAGACGAGGAATTCCCAATCTCAGTTCTGATACCTTCTACTTTTTGCTGGAAGAAGTTCAGGAAATTGTTGCTTGACAGGCCAGTAGGGACGCATGGCTCAACACACTGATGGCTCCTCGTCAGCTTAGCAACTGTACTAAATAAAAACTTTGGGTTGTTCTTGTTAGAGTCAATAAGAGCAGAAAAGTAGGAAGTTCTACTGATACGCAGGGCCTTTTTATAGGACCTAAAGCAATCCTGCCAAGTCTTGAAGGATGAAGCTGTTTTTGAAGAACGCCAAGTTCTCTCAAGCCTTCGCAAATTTTGTTTTAATTTGCGAGTAGAGGAAGTAAACCAAGGGGCTGATCGATCCTGCCTTTTCATACTTACCTTATAAGGGGCAAGATCATCCAATGTTGATTTCAGAATACAAGAAAAGCGATCTGTCAAGGAGTCTAGATCAAGATCAGTCAAGTGGGTGGGGGGAGAGGCCGGAAGCATGTCAAGAGGTACAAGGGCATCAAGCAGATCAGGAAGCCTCTCCTTAAATTCAGCAACAACAGAGTCCGAAATGTAAGATGAATTGTAAGATTTGAGTAGATGACGAAATGTTTCATAATGGACAGTGTTACGAGAGTTAACCACTAGATGGCAGCCAAGTTCCATGCAATATGCAGAGACATCTAGTGCGAGTTGATGACGTTGGCTTCCGGGTGTTTTACCTGATGAGCACTGTTCTAACCATAGATATATACAGAAGGCGAGATGTCTTATCCGCGCTGCTGGCCAATGGAATTGAACGTCCGCACTGGCGGCCATCTTGCCACAGTCACCTCGCTCCGCCCCTCTCACTCATAACTATGTATTCTTATTGTGCATGTTCTTTTAAATAGCCCTAAATTGCTCTATTTTCAACCGAATTTCGAGCGGTTTGGTTTGTTACAAAGGTTTTAAGCATAGTTATGTTACTGCATACTTATTAATGATTTATAACCATAGGCTTTCATGTGAAAATAGCAAAAACACGCACACACCCATATTTAATAAAAACATATATGCTAAACGCTAAACTAAACAAACCAGCACTAAATCGTAACATTAATCAAACAGCTCCAACAATAGCTTACAGATGAAATGTGATCCTACAAGCTTTTGTTTGTGGACAGCGACGATTGCTGCATCCATAAGCGGCACAGAAGTTCGGCATTTTTTCAGTCACCGATTTCCTGTAGAAACCATAATGCATGATGCTGTAGCAAAGCAATCCAATTGTAAATCATTTGCGAATTAAGTTAAATGATATGGAAAAAAAGCTATTCTGTCTCTCCATATGTCAAATTGCTTGTTTTATTTACACCTACCAATCCTAATCCCTTTTATCACAACAAGAAAAAAGACGGCCTGTAATCTCAGGTTGTCACCGTTCGACTCTGAATCAAACAGGTGGGGGATGAGATATCAGCAGCTCTAGTTCATTGATCACCGTGTCTCTGCTGCATGAACTGATGAGACTGCGTTCATGCAGCAGCAACGTTATAGGAAACGCACCTCAGCGAATAACTACAACCGACACCACAAATATTGTATGTGAACAAAATACTAGTTTGTCCTGAAATAGCTGTTGGCTAAACTTAACTTAAGAAATGAAAATCTTAGTGGTCTCAGTCGTATTAACTTGTGCAGATAGGCTGCCATAGCACCATTGTGTTTTTTTTCTCATAGAAAGCTGCACTCTCAACATGTTCAACCATCCAGAATTATTGCTACGTTATGAACGTTTGTAAGAAAGCAAACCGTGTGCAAAGCCGTCAAGTTTTCAGCGAGATCAGAGTGTTAATGTTTGTTCAGATCACTCACATTCCCTCACATTCACTACATCAGACCGTGACTGCCTGACTGTGGAACGATGGCGGCCAGTGCGGACGTTGGATTCTGCGCCGTGAGACATCTAGCCTTCTGTATATATCTATGGTTATAACTAGCGGCCATACAATAAAAGTAGCGTATCTACAAAGATTGCGTGACTGTATAAAAGAAAGAACGAAACATGGTGTCAGAAGCGGAAACTTAACGCCGCGGCTGAAGACAGAACAACAAGGCACTATAAAGGCTGGACGTTTTTTCAATGGAGCTAAACTGCTAAGCTAATACCTGACGAACCATGGCTTTTTCGATTCCTGTACCAGACGCAATGGACATGAAGGGCGACGTATATAACAACTGGACATTCTTTAGAGCACAATGGGAAAACTATGAGATAACAACGGAACTGGACAAAAAAGAAGCAAAAGTAAGAGTAGCCACCCTGCTTACAGTAATGGGCAAAGAATGTCACATAATACAAAGACATCTTCACATGTCAGCAGAGGACAGAGACAATCCACAGAAGAATCTGGATGCACTACAAAAACACTTTGAACCTTCCAGAAATGTAATCTACGAGTGCTACGTATTTAACACTGCACAGCAGAGTCAACATGAGTCAACAGAGTAATATGTTGCAAACCTGAGAAAGCTAGCAGACAAATGTGAATTTGGTCCCCTGCGAGATGAATTGATCTGTGACAGATTAGTGCTTGTGACTAAAAATGCAAGTACACAAGCACTCATGTTACGTGAATCAGAACTCACATTTGCCAAAGCAATAGACATGTTTAGAGTCAGCGAACTAGCACAAATTCAAAATAAGATAATAACTGGTGTGGAACAGAAGAATGTACACTTTGCACATGACAAACGCTCAGAGATGCGCCCCTCATTTGCACCTCAGCATAATTACAAAGAGCATATGGGACATGCAAACAAAGATAAACGCCCAAATAATAACCTCTGTCGTTACTGTGGAGCAGTGCATGACAGAATGAAATGCCCTGCATTTGGCGTCATCTGCAAAGCCTGTGGAAAGAAAAACCACTTGCCACTGCAAGAGTGTGCAAACAAGCCCAGCGCAAGACACGGGTGAACTTTCTTGGAGAAGACAGAGTAGAGGAGGAAGAAGAAATGGAAGAGGTGTGGTTCCTATCAAACATAAACGCTATGGAACAGGGAAACGAGAAATGGCTTGTCAACCTCAAAGTAACACCGTACATGACTGAACCAGTATCATATGACCCTAGCCATACAATCACATGTCAATTGGACACAGGAGCCACAACCAACGCCATAAGCTTCAGAGATCTACAGCTCATCACACAAGATGGTAATCCAGACATACCAGCCAGCAAAGCCACCATTAAACTGTATGATGGGTCACAAGTGAAACTAGCTGGGTTGTGTCACCTCAAAGCTGACCATGATGGACAAACACACGACCTGAAGTTTCAAGTTATACACACGTCACAAATGCCTCTGCTTTCTGCAAAAACATGCAAAAGACTCAACTTGCTATTTCATACACCACACAGATATGTCATCTACAGCGGTCTCACGCAGCACAACAGGGACAGATATGCATTTCACAACCACCACAGAGGACATCATCTCAAAATACAACAATGTGTTTGAAGGCCTTGGCTGTCTTCCTGGTGAACTACACCTCGAGGTGGACCCCGACATTAGGCCTGTGCATCAGGTGCCACGACAAATTCCCATTCTGCTCAAACACAAAGTCACTGAAGCCATACGATCCATGGAGAAGAATGGCATCATCAAAAGAGTCACAGAGCCAACACAATGGATCAGCAACATGGTTGTCATAGAAAAGCCAGGAAAGCTGCGCACCTGCATTGATCCCAGCGCACTCAATAAAGCTCTACGGCGGTCACACTACCAGATGCCAACAATAGAGGAGATACTCCCAGACATTGCAAAAGCAAAAGTATTCTCCGTGCTTGATGCCAAAGATGGCTACTGGCAAGTCAAACTTGAAGAAGAGAGCAGTTATCTGACCACCTTTTGGACCCCGCTTGGCAGATTCGGGTGGCTAAGGATGCCTTTCGGCATAAAACCAGCTGCAGAAGAATATCAACGCAGGCAACATGAGGTGTTGCAAGGCCTGACCGGTGTAAGTGTCATTGCAGACGACATTCTTCTCTACGGCTGTGGAGACACTTCAGAAGAGGCACTAACTGACCATGACAGAAACCTGACTGCCTTGCTGCAGAGGGCCAGGGAGGTCAATCTAAAGCTCAATAAAAAGAAGCTGAAACTAAAACTATCCAGTGTCCAATACATGGGACATCTTCTCACCACAGAGGGCCTTCGCCCTGACCCAGAGAAGGTGGCAGCGTTTCAACACATGCAAACACCCACTGATGTTAAATCGCTACAGAGATTCCTGGGGTTTGTAAATGATCTTGCCAAATTTCTTCCTCATCTCTCAGATGTGTGCGAGCCTCTCCAACGCCTGACAGATAAGGACGTGGAGTGGACATGGCTATCACAACATGAATCTGCCGTTGACACTGTGAAGCAATTAATCACATGCCACCCAGTACTCAAGTACTACAACCTGCAGGAAGAAGTCACACTACAGTGTGACGCCAGCGAGACAGGCCTAGGTGCAGCTCTTCTTCAGAATGGGCAACCTGTTGCATTCGCCTACTGAACAGAGATATGCGCAAAGGTGGTGTACAAGCAAGGGAAGGATCTTCATGTGGCAGATTTTCTGTCGAGGACTTAACAGCCAAACACACAGCATGCCCACATGCAAACACCTGCCACCATCTATGCCATGGGCCTCACCACCGAAGACCTACAACGAGTCGACCACCTCGCAGACACGAATATTTCAACAGCTACACTGGAGTCCATTAGAACTGCCACAATCAAAGATCCACTATGTTGTGCACTGCAGACTTACATATTGAAAGGGTGGCCCACAGCTACACAAGCAGTAGCTCCAGAACTGCGACCTTTCTACTACTCTGACGACTGGGAACTAGATGAACTTTCAGACACAACTAGTGATGTTCTCTCTGACACGGGGCTTCGAACCACGCCCCAAAACTCGGTAGGGTTTTTTTCTGAAGCACTGCTCCGGAGCTTGCTTCAAATCACGTGACTGATGACGTTTGAACCACTTCACTGCTTCATTCAGACTGAATCAGCTGGCTGGTTTGGTTCAGTGGGCGAGGCTTTGAAAGACTGGCAGGTCTCAGTTGAGTTTAAAATGGATGAAACGGCGCAGTGCGTTGCCTATCTGGTCGATACCTTTTGGATTGATTTGATCAGCTTTCGTATTGCTTTCGGTTTGCTTTCTTATTGCTCTGCAACGGAACCAACCAGGAAGAGATCTCAAGTCTGGGAGCATTTTGAAATCGTGCCGCCGAACAAGGTCATTTGTTACAAGCGTATTACTCAACTTATTCATACAATAACAAATAAAAGCCCTGAAAATGCTGAGTCAGCTGTGCGCCGGTTAAAACCTGAGTGTGCGGCATTGTTGCGGAATGTACCGCATGAAGAGGAGCCACCATCTACTTCGAGAGCACAGCCAGAACCAGCTGCATCTTCCCAAGGTACAAAAATTATAGAATTTGGATCAATAGACTTTATTTGTATTTTTTCATGTACAGACTAAACTTTATCTAATGTTTCATTTTCAGCCATTGACCTGTGGAAGCTGTTGGACCGGGACGCTGAAGAAGCGAGGTCATCCAGCAATGCTACTGCTGATGCCATAGTGGAGGTGCAGTGTTATCACAGGACCCTCTGGTGTACTGGATGACACACAAAGCTGTATACCCAAACCTATACAAGCTAGCAAATGAGTACCTGCCTGGCAACACCAGCATCCTCTGTGCCCTGCGAGAGGGTGTTTTCGAAAGCTGGGGAAATAGTTTCCGAAAAGAGAAACACCCAAGCACCTTAAGCCCATACACCCCATCTGTACATAAAATATATAGAAAAAAGAAAAAGGAAAAAATGTAGGGACAACAGTCAAACAGACAGCAGACTCGAGCACATAGTTGGTGACAGGAGGGAAGGGGCTTCAGAACTAGAACGGGCTCCAGTGTTGACTGATGTGCCAAGTGTCCCCCAATCTGGACATTTAGGCCTCAAGCAGACCAGAACCAGATCCAACATAAAACCTCCTGAGAGGTACCGCAAAGACTTTGTTGTTTAAACTTTCTGAAGAAGGAATGTCATATCTTGTTTATTTCTGTGCCACTTTGTTCATGTGGACTGTTCATTTTTTTCTAATGTTTAGGAGAGTGAACTAGTCATTTCTGTTTAACCTGTAGCCAGCTATTGTTGTTGCTGGCCACGTAACTCTCATCCGGTCACTATTGTCCATTTTCAACTGCTTTCTTTCCATATGTTAAAGGAGATGTTACAAAAGTTAACCACTAGATGGCAGCCAAGTTCCATGCAATATGCAGAGACATCTGGTGCGAGTTGATGACGTTGGCTTCCGGGTGTTTTACCTGATGAGCACTGTTATAACTTGCGGCCATACAATAAAAGTAGCGTATCTACAAAGATTGCCTGACTGTATAAAAGAAAGAACGAAACAAGGACAGGAGTTGGGGAAAAAACGCCTCACCCCATCAACAACCACAGAATCAACGAGGCAAACGTCCCTGTCACTGTCCCGCCACAAGGGGCGAAACGTCAATGAATGGTAGTTCATGGTTGATGACCCTGCAGCTGACCCGTGGGCACCGAAAGAAGTGCGACAGGCAGCAATGCCAAGCAGGAAATGTCTCCTACCTGTACATTTACAGTAAGTCATAAAATAGCTATATTGCATTTATTTTTCAGTGTTTTAAGAGTCCTTTCATTAAAAAGCTAAATACCATGAAGACACATATTTTGTGGAAACACACCCACTCCCACATTCAGGTGGAGGTCCTCCACCCCCGCGAGATGTCCCGGTGTTGAAACTGTAGGAGGCGGCGACTCTCACTGGAAGTGTTGGGACTGTTCTTCGCTGTAGGGGAGCGCTCCTCATGGAGCAACTCTACTTCCGGTGTAGGGAATGCGTTATGCAGCGTTTTCTTGCTTTGCATCGCTCCTCTGATGAAGTGAATGTTTTTATGTCCTGCAGCGTGTTGTTTTTTTGTTTTGTTTTTTTGCGTTTGCACCACGATCCTCTTTTTGTACCGTTGTAAACTTGTATTTGTGTTTGTGACTTTGCGTCGTTTCCGTGCTCAAATACGCGATTGTCCCGTATTTGGCAACTAAAAAAGCTGTCCCGTAATGAACTGAGACGGGACGCACTTGACTTTGTCTCCACTCCGCCGCTCCGGCAACCCCAGTGTCCACGCTGAGAACTCTGTCCTCCGCAGTTCTTGGCATTTCGGCTCGCATTCCCAGAGGTGGGCAATGGGCATTCATTGCTGAATGTTTTAAAAAGCTTCTGGCGCGTGGTGGTGGGGTTTAAAGCGGGTGCACTGGGCTTGGACATTAGCGCAGCCGGAGGAAGAACCCTGGTTGCGGGTGCCCGTTCATCGGCAGGTGGTGCTGTGTGTGCGTGATGGTTGTGCGTTCACCGCTTGGCTGTTAAAGCCTGGAAACTTTCTCTGCCTTTTGGACTCATACGGTGCAGCTGGAAGAAAAAAAAAAAAAAAAAAAAAAAATCATCATTCTGAAGGCGTAGCGGTGCGCCGCCTAATAAAAGCTCTAAAATTATTAATTAATACGTTTCTGTTGAATTTTATTTTATGTGCTACATAGATTTCCTTGTGCGCTGAGAATGTGCAAGTAGTGCGCGATTGCGCAAGCAAGCAGCTTAGAGGGAACATTGGTTATGATGCAATAAAGTAAATAGACTATGAGTCAGCAAAGTACCCGTTCTCTACTTGTTCTCTAAAATAGTGGTGTGTGTGTGTGTGTGTGTGTGTGTGTGTGTGTGTGTGTGTGTGTGTGTGTGTGTGTGTGTGTGTGCCAGATAAATATCAGCTGTTTCCCACATTGACTGATGTGCTTTTGAAACTTTGATCTTGTCTTCATGGTGTTGACTTTCTAAATGTCTGTGGTGAATACATGGAGATCTTGACAGAGGAGAAATCTACCAACAAGCAGAGACTTTATCTGGATTGTCTTGTTGCTTTATTGCTTCAATTCAACACTTGATCATTGACTTGACATTGTTATGCAGTATAGACTGATGGTATATTTCATGACTTATTGATTGACTGTTGTCACATTGAGCCAACAAGCAGAATCAAAAGACAAAATTCTCTCACAATATTTACATGCATTCATCTGATTGTTGACAAACGGATCAACAGTCAGAAGGTTGATCAGATGGATGAGTTGTTGAAAGGTCAAAGGTCAGGGCGGAAAGGTCCAGAGTGGAAACAGACCTCAGCTGTGTTTCCACAGTAATAAAGTTGTCATGTGGACTAATGACACATTATTAATCTGCGGGATGAATGGGCTGCAGAGGAAGAGAAAGAACGTGGCACAAACATCCAGCAGGTGGACAACAGTCACCAGGAGCACCAACAGGAAGTGGCGTCCAGGCCCCGCCCACCCTGTGATTGACAGCCGGAGACACTGGGTAACAAACGTGAAGACAGAAGAAGAATCAAAGGTGAGAATTCAGCTCAGAGTCTCTCTGACGACTTCAGTCACACTTTCATCAACTCAGCTGAAGAACCTGAAGGAACATAAAGTCCAACATGTAGCGGCTGAGTGAAGGAGGTCTGGACTCTGTGGAGGAGCTCCATGGTTCCAGAGACGCTGTAGAAGGACAGAAGACCTGCTCTGTGGTCCAGGTACACTCGCACTCTGGAGGACCGAGGACCTGAGACACGAGTACTCATGTTGTTGTGACGAAACCAATATTCACCTGGGTAACAATATAAACTCCAGGATTTGTCATTTGCTGTGTCTCAATTCAGGTTCTGCACCCTTGAGGCCGAGTGTCCTCCGTCTGAAGGAAGCGTTCTTAGAGTTCCCAGCCTAGAAGGACGGACCAAACCCCGCCTCCCCGGTAACCACTCGGGACGGTCTAGCCTTCGGCGTATTTCCTCGTTTCGTCACCGCCGTTCCCTCTGGCTGGCCAACCCCGGAAGTGACGTTTCTATAGTATCACGCTAACCATTGGTTTGCCATCTAACGATGCCGTTGAATGTTCAAATAAATAAAATCCTACGTTAAAAACTGGATACTTTATGTGAAACGTCAATATTTAGATTTATATGTCGTGTCTTAACCAGTACATGCCGCTAATTTCAGCTGACTTCCCAGGATCCCACGATGCTTTGCAGCAGCACGCAAAGCATCATGGGATACCCAAGTACGCAAAGGATAGTAGCGGTGTATCCTTGGAATCGGCTAAAACGAGTGCGTATTTACGAGTGCGCATTTTGAGCGTCCTAAACAGCCTCGGGAATTGGGACAAGCCTTCGCGCAGTGCGATGACGCAACTTCCTTTCAAAATGCGCACTTCAAGGATGCAGAACCTGAATTGAGACACAGCAATTGAATCCAAATCTACTTTCCTCTGACCTTCCTGCTCTGCTGATGTTCCTGTAGGCCACTGCTACACCAACCCCCTAAAATAAACCACAGAAGTCCCTCCCCCTTCTCCACTCAACCTCCCAGTAACATCGTCCAGTCAGACCTTCTCTACTCAGGACCTGCTTCTTGTCAGTGAATCTGTCTGGATGATCACAATAAGACTGAACTTCCTCCATGAATGTCACTTTTCTGTTCTCCTCAGATAATAACAGACGTTGCACTGTGCAGAACTTTCTGTATTTCATCTCTCAACTTGGTCCAGCTGCTGCCACGTCCTCAAAGTATCTCAGAGGACGGATCTCCAGGCTGGAGGAGTCTGGAGACGGACTGAGTGCTGGCAGTGAGGAGAACCTGTGGAGAAACTGGCTGTGGTCCAGTGTGTGTGAGATCTTCTCCAGCTCAGCGTCTCTCCTCTTCAGCTCCATCATCTCCTGCTCCAGCTTCTTCTCAAGCTCTTTGACTCCACTCACTGCTGCCCCCTGTGTGGATCTGACCTGCTGCTGCACCTCAGAGCGTCTTTTCTCCAGCAGACGGATCATCTGGGTGAGGATCTTCTCGCTGTCCTTCACTGCTTTATCAGCAGAGCCGTTGATGGACTCCACCCCCTTCAGGTCTTCCTCTGTGTGCTGGATCTTCTGCTGGATCTTCTGCCTGGTCTCCTCCAGCTCTCTCTGCCTCCCAGGCCTCTGTACTGCTGCTGACACTGTCTGATGACCTTTATGTTCATCCATACAGCATAAAGCACAGATGATCTTCTGATCAGTGCGGCAGAACATCTTCATCACCTCATCATGACGAGGGCAGATGTTCTCCTGGAGCTGCTGGCTGGGTTCCACCAGCTTGTGTCTCTGTAGGGGAGCAGCATCACGATGAGGCTGGAGGTGAGAGTCACAGTAGGAGGCCCGACAGACCAGACAGGACTTGAGGGCCTTCAGTTTCCTCCCAGTGCAGACATCACAGGCCACATCTCCAGCTCCAGCATAGCAGTGATCAGCAGGAGCATCTTGGAGTCCAGTCCCCCCCCCCCGCAACGAAACTTGGCACGTTAACTTTGCCAACACATTAGCGTAGAGCGATAGCGTGCTTCCCCCCCCCCGTCAACGTTAGCGCAATTTCCAACCAGCACTGCAGAGAGAAAGGCAATATCCAGGTGGAGTGAAAATACATCCCAGTGCCCACCATCACAGGCATATAGACGTAGATAAGATAAATTTACATAAAATACCAGAATGTTTGTCAATTTTTCATTAAAACATATTTTATTTATTTAGTTAGATAAAAATGTTTCCTCCCAGCACAATATATATTTGTTAATTTAACTCACATTCCTGCCATCATCTTAACACAATTCAGTGTCACTTTTAAGTTGGAAAAGCATAATAATTAAATTACTTAAATGGCACATTTCAAGTAAAACTGTTGCTATTTAGTCTATTTGTGGTGGTATGTGAGTTATACTTCCCATAAAAAGACTTCCTTTTACATCAAGAATATTTAAATTTTTCATAGATGACTCCCAAAGAGACAGACATATTCTGTCAAGTTCTAACCTGAAGACCACTCTGTCTGGTCCAAAAAGAATTATATTGAATTGAGAGCAGCTGTTCTTATTTTCTCTTTTTTGAGAGAGATTTGCTCAGATTTTCAGTTGACCTGTTGATTTGATTTCTCTGATTAAAATTAAAACAAAGTCTGATATTTGGCAGCTTGTTTAATTCTTATACATAGGTATAAAATACATTTTTTATAATAACATTCACAAGTTTTCGTTGTAAAAGTCATCATTTTCATATCGGTATCTGTATTGGTATTGGGATACTAGCCTTGGTATCACCTGGTATCGTATCGAAAGGAAAAATAGTGGTATCGCACATCCCTACTTCCACACACACACACACACACTATACTGTAAATGGCTGCAGTTTCCTTTACAAAAGTGCTACAGACGTCATTCAAACATCCATGTGTTTGTCTCATCAAGACCTATATTTTACATTTGACAGCCACTTAAAAAAAAATGCAGGTCAAAAATATGCATCATTTGCATACACAGGCATATGATGATTAGACCTCTTCTCCCTCTTTGTCAACACACAAATGCCTGCAGTTTCCTTTAGAAAAGTGCTACAGACGTCATTCAAATACCTACGTGTTTGTCTCATCAAAGCATTTGACAGCATCCTCCCAAAAAAAAAAAATGGAGGTGAGAAATCTGCATCATTTGCATAGACTTCTTTCAGCAGATGTCGCCGGGCGTCGGCAGAGGACGGGGGTCAATTGCGGGCGTCGACAGGGGTCAGGCGTCATCAGGGGTCATCGGGCATCGCGTCGGCCACGGCGGCTCAGTCCCGCAAACGCTGCTTGCAGCTTTAATTTATTGTTTTGATTTAATTTAATTTATTAGTGTTAATGGCTGCTGAAAAAAGGGGATGAATAGTTCAAATTCGAGTTGAAAGTAAAATATACAAATGTTGGTAGTACTAGTAATCATTATTAAGTACAGTTATGCCCATCTGTTATCTTTGTTGGGCTTGAGTTTATGATTATTTTTTTTACCCTGTGCATCTTTTTTTTTGTTAGTAGTACTTGTCATTGCTCCAACACGAGTAAACATGTTGCGTCCCACTAGATGGCGCATTTGCGTTATTTACAAGCTCCACGGTCATCGGAGCTGATCGCTGCCACTCTCAGCAGCGTGAGTCTAAGGTCTACTAAGATTCCACAATCTATTACACCTCGTGAGCAAAACAGGCTACAGGTAAAATTAAACATCTTCAGTTGAGCAACTCAGGCAATTTAAAGTGATTTAAAAACAAACAAACACTATAATACTAGGAAAAGAATCGTCTATATGTCAATAAATACAACAGATTGAGTATTCATAAAAAAAAAAAAAATGCTTACTTTAAATAAGAAAATCCAACAAACCAACAAGTGCAACACTAAAAAGCAAACCAACAATTAAAATAATGCTTAATTGCCTTAGCTTCGTCCCACACTTATCAGCTTAGCTACTAAGAATAACACACATTATTCACCTGGACAGAAGGAGGTTCTGAGGAACGTGTTGGTCCTGGAGCTTCCTGGTCAGGATGTTCGGGAGATCCCTCGGGCTCAATGTCTGCAGCGCCAACATATTTTAGAATTGCTCCTGCAGAGACAAAGCTCACTCGATCATCAAGCAAAACAGATCAGAAGCACATTTTCCTATTTTATTATTACAGTGATGTTGCAGTAATATAGGAAAATTAAAAATTTATTTGTTTTTAAATTAAACATTATGATTGTAGTGTCCCTTTAAAGCTTTTACCCAATTACAAAACTGTCGCTTTTAAGAGTTTTTGGCATTACTTTACACACTGTACTAGTTAAAGTAATAAAACTAAGATAAATGACCCACTACCACAATAGTCTGAAATAGTCAACACCATGCCAAATAAAGTCCATCCATCCATCCATTTTCCATACCCGCTTAGTCCCGAGGTCAGGGTCACGGGGGTCTGCTGGAGCCTATCCCAGCCGTCTTAGGGCGAAGGCAGGGGACACCCTGGACAAGTCGCCAGTTCATCGCAGGGCCGCCAAATAAAGTATATCCATAAAATATTTCTTTGAATTATAAAACAGTAGCACATTTCTAATGAAGGGCCTACAAAATACAAACTAAGCTTAGTAAATTCATCCTAAGTTAAGGCTAAAATAACATTAAGAGTCAAATATGTGAGAGACAACTTCCACTGAACAATAACAGGGGACTGACTACAACAACAACTACAACATGCCCTCCCTCCCTCCCTCCCTGTTAGAATGTGAATGAACGGGTGTGGAGTCAATCAGTCATTCCCATGGCAGGATAGGCCAACTTGACAGGATATGGTCAACTTTCATAAAACAAACAAAAACGCTGATTCATGACAAACAAATATTAGCCAGCCAGCTAACATTTATCCGACGCTAGCTAGCTGGCTAGCAGGACAAATAAACAAACTTGGGGGGCGGGGGGGGACAACAGCGTTTCACCTCCACCTCTCCAGCCCACATCACAAACAAATAACTTACCTTTCCCCTTTGCAAGTTTTTCTTGATCAGTTTTCTTTTCCTTCCGTTTTTCCGCACCGCTGGGATAAGTCCATTTTGATGCCATTATGGTGTCTGTTTGTTTTTAATCCTCTCACTAACGGGAACGAATGGTAGCTATCAATCATTCACATCATACCTGTGCGTCGCCGGCCCGCTACGTCACAACCTGCGTGACAGTGCGGCAAGCCCCCAGAGTCCAAGATGGCGTCCCATTCCTTTCAATGAAGTTGCTCACCCAGCGCATGGCTCCCAAAAACCTTTTGACTTCCGCATTGATGGGATAATAGAGCATGCGCAGTTGTGTCAGTGTGGAGATCGTCACTGACAGACGTGCGCGCTCACGAACAGTACAAAATTCAACATGGAAATGAATGTATTTTTTACAGAACAACTGACGATTGTTGTTTCAAAATTTTATCAATAATAATGATTATTATTATTATTATTATTATTATTTTATTATTATTATTATTATTATTATTATTATTATTATTATTATTATATTAATAAAATAGTATTATTATAATAATATACTATTATTTGTGTATTAAACAAGTGAGCAATGTGCCACTGAATAATAAATGATAATTCTTTGAAGCAACTCTCTATGGACCATAACAGCACTGCCACACATATTTTTTTAACTAATAACCTCTTTGGAAAGCAGACAAAGTAATAAAATGATTGGTCTATTTATTTCATCAGAACTAAAAAAAATAAAAAATAAAAACTCAACGATCTTGAAAGTTCCTCCCTTTCTCTTGCACCTGTCGATAATTTATTTTTTTTTTTTTAAAGAAAAAAAAAGAAGTGAAAAAGTGGGAGTGAAAAAAAGAGTGCAGCTGAGCAGAAGCGCTTGTCGACCGTCGCGGAGCTGTTCGCGTCTGGTGTGAACCAGTTGGAGCCTCGCTCGTGAAATTCGTTGGCGTGGCGCTTCCGCTTCCATTGAAATGAATGGCACGAGCCGCGCGCCTGTTTGCGTCTGGTCTGAACCACTACATTCAGTGCGTTTACATGGCACTAGAGAAAATCGAATTATTGCCTTAGTCCGATTATGATCGGAGAACTCACGTGCATGTAAACACCTTACTCCGATTATGATTGGAGTTTGAGAACTCCGATTGGAATCGGAGAACTCCGATTGAGACACCCAGATAATGCCATTGGAATTTGAATTTCTCTGCCATGTATACGCCTTAATCGGACTATTAACTGGACAATGCGAGTGCGCATGCGCCACGCCTCGCTCTCGCGACTCATGACCGCACAACTACGTCGTCTAACAAAACACACGGCGCGAAACAACCTGGCAAACGCGAATAAGAATGTTGACATTTGGAGAGAGGTTGAGACCGGGGCGATGCTTTCTCTTCTAAAAGAGATGGACATATTAAAATAACGCGCAACGGAGACCTTTTAAAACGGTAGCTCAGCAAATGCAGGGCTCCAGCTTTGCGCACCCCTGAACAAATACGTATTCCTTTGTATTTATATTTCTACCTTTTCGTTCACATTTTTTGTAAGTTAGAAGAATTTTAACTTTGTAAATAAAAGCACAGCAAAAAGATGTTTTCCTGATTTGTTTTTATTTGGGTAATTTCGCTGTTATTCTGCTGGAAACGGCGTGCAGCGGCACCAGCTTCCTCCACGGTCGGCACTTTAATGAGCGTGCGTATAACTGAAGACACCGTTCCTTTGCAAAACCTGTACACAAACTCTCCCACCAGTCTGCTCCGAACCCGAATCCAACAAGAACGAGAGTTTGGGGTCCGTAGCGACGGCACAAAGCGTAGCATCGAAGTGTTGTTGTAGCCCTCCAACAGCAAACAACGTTCTTGTCTGCCTTTTAAAATAACCAGGAGCACAAGAAATAGTGTACACCTTATCTGCAAAGCAAGTAACACGTACATTATGAACTATCGTTCCATATCATAATAGATTTAATATGTCAACCGAAAGCAGCTGACCGGCTGAAAAGACTCACTCCACCCCCTAGTGTTGGGAGGAGGACCCGTCAATAATTTGAATTTCTCAACTGCATGTATACGGGGACCAAGGTGAGAACTCCGATTGGACGAGAAAATGCATGTAAACGCACTGATTGATTAACATGGGCGCTGAATGGAAGCGCTCGGCGATTCGCAGCGCTTCACTTCGCGGCGCGGCGCTTCCGCGTCCTGTGTGAACCGGGCGTAACTTTTCAACATTTTGACATGGCAGACGCGGGACGATCGTTTTCTATCAGGAGTGTGCACTACATAATCTGTATCGGAAAGTTTGCGCTCCACGACATACGGACCAGAAAAACCAGCCTGCAAACCGGAACCGGGTAACGGCAACAATACCAACACTCGGTCGCCTGTCTCAAAAACTCGAGCCACAGCTTTCTTGTCAAACTGCCGCTTCATTTTAGACTGGCTGGCGACAAGAGTTTGGTGAGCAGTTTCACAAGCACGATGCAAGCGTTCACGGAAAAAAAAATTACGTAATCTAACACATTATTCTCTACTCGTTTAACATCGGAAAGCCACTTACCCCTTAACAGACGCGAGGGTCCTCTCACCGAACACTAAATCAGCTGGGCTGAACCTGAGGGACTCCCACACATACAATTGACGACTGAAGATACACTTTATGCTGCGGAACCATCACTGTGCTCATTTTAACCCCCCCCCCACCCCCCCAACACACACACACACACAAACACACACACACACACACACTAAAATATACAAATTGCAGTAGGTTGGTTTTGTTGCTCTTGGTTGTCCGTTAGTTTTTTGAGAGTTAGTAGTAGATAGATCCCTAGATAGTAAGTTTGATAGATGGATAGAAATAGATAAGTTAGTTAAAGTTACACACACACACACGCACGCACATATATATATATATGTATATATTAACCTCTTTCAATGAACTCCAAAACATACATGGTCAAAATCCATATTATTATTATGTTGTTGTTTTTTTTAAATGCTCATACAAAACAAAAAAAAGGTGTCACATCCACTTGTAGTGCATTATTTTTGCCAGCAAGCTTCTCTTGTTACGACTGACCACATTGACCCATATTTTCCATATACTCACCTGAATCAGGTACCCTGCAAGGGCAACGACCTTCCCCGAGGTGATCGGTGGAGTGACGCGCAACCAGCACGTGACCTCTACGACGAGCTTCCACCCACAGAAGTGCCATAGGAGGACACGGATTAAATAGTATGGCTTGTCCACCAGAAGGCTGTATTATGGTGTACATAATATAAAACTTCTGCCCAGTTCTGCTTGTATTGCAATGGTTGGTGTTCCTGAAGTTTCATTTTTCGTCCCTTTTTATTTTTTACATCCATGTTTGTGATGAAATAGTATTGTGAATCACTAGCTCGCATTGCATGCTGGGAAACAGCGTCACTCAAGGAAGTTTTCGCTTCGCTGACACGGTCCTGAAGGGAAGTGGGTTTTAGTGCACTGGAACGGGATTAATGTGTTCAATCAAGCAGTACAAACCTGATTAATTGTCTTAATACTTCACTTCGAATGGCCATATTGTTTAGGATTAGAATTAGATGACAACTTCTTCACAATATTTGCAACTATTCAATTTGACCAGCAGGTGTCAGTAGAAGACGAAATTTCATGTTGACTATTTCCTAATGGAAGTGCTCTCTTGACGTTGGATTTTTCTCATAATTATTTGAAGTGTAGGCCTGTAGTTGATGAGGAATCACGGTGTGCTAACGCTACTAAAACAGCTTCGATGAAAAAAGGGAGTGTGATTTGGGTTTGTGGTACATTACATTTTATTGTGTCAGCATTGAACCGTACAACCATGTAGTGTTGTCCAACAAGAATGCATGGCGAATCAAATCCCAAACAACCTATGAAACAATGAACACGTTTCTATTGCACTTCATTTTATTGAGCACTAGATGACCTCCTCGAGCACTGTGTCATTGAAGCCTCGAGTAATGAACCATTTTTTGAAACAACTGTCGAAGCTTCAACAAAGCCTCCATCGGCCATCACGACCTACGGCTGCGTGCTCTAACACCATTTCAGAAGTGACTAACTGCAGACTTGGGAGCGGAGGAGGGATGACAGTCAGGCTGGCTCGACTGCTCCTCCTTCTCAGCCGTGGCGCGTCCAATCAGCAGCCGACATCCAGGACCGCACCTGCAAGGCGTCATCCACTCTCTCTCTCACACACACACACACACAAAATAAATTGTGTTCAATCATGTTAAACTTGGTTGGGGCACAGCCATGGCTCTTTATATTTTATTTTTATTTTATTTTGTATTTTATTTTGAAGTTAGCGCTTTGCATTCTGGGCGATCCTCAGTACAGAGGAAGCCCATGAAGCAGGTGAGACGGTCTCCTCCCTGCTGAGACAGAAATTAATGCAATAAGTTGAGCTATGCTTCATCTAACTGTGTTTCAGTGTTTAAATGTGTGCTGGTGTCTTTCATTTCATTTTATTTTTTATTTTTTATTTTTTTTTAGCAAAGTTCGTTTTTTTTTTATTTATTGCTATTAAAAACGATTAGCATGCTAGCATGTCCATTAGCAGCACACAGCTCTCATACGGAGCACGTTGTCTCTGCAGGAGGTGACCAAGTTTCACGGAGCAAGTTATGGTTGTGTCCCATTCTGTTTCAGGTATGTGTGTAACTGGAAGAATGTTACAGTGTATAAAAATGGAGCTTTAGGGAGCGAATTATTGAAATTGCGAATGTCATTTTTTTGTACTTTGTAGAAAAATGTATTTTATTTTTAATATTATTTGTATTGTAGAAACAACAACTATACGATCACTACTTCAGTACAGAGGAAGCCCATGAAGCAGGAGGTGACCAAGTTTCACGGAGCAAGTTATGGTTGTGTCCCATTCTGTTTCAGAGAATAAACTGCTGCTCCACACCTGACTTCTGCAAGTCTTCATTATACAGCAAGCAGGACAGAATAGGAGAGGTCACATTGGTGCCGTGACTCGAGACTCTTTTGTTGTGCTACCGATGCTGCAGAGCGACCCGGGGACTGTTCTGCTGATGCTGTTCATCTGCGGTCACTGAAGTCGGTCAGACGTGTTGCTTTTGTGCAGTGTTAGACATCAGATAGAGGGTTTATGTACTTTTATTTGATTTTTATTTTTTTATTTTTTTCAGTTTCCAGTCTAGGCCTTTTGTGGTTTCATCCTTTTGTTTTGTGGTGTTGTGTTTTGTTAACTTTTTGGAAAGATGAGTAATCCTCAGGGTAATGTTTTTGTAACTCCTTTTGGTGCTGGCAGAGGGAGGGGTTTTATGCATCCTTCAAGTTTACTGTTTGAGAGTCCTGTTCAGGGGGGTGGTGTAGTGTTGGGTAATCAGTGTACACCTGGGCGCCCCTTGCTCAGTACTGGTGTTATCCCTCCCCCCAACTCAGATGCAAACCCTCATGCCCTTGCTAGCCAGGGCACGCATTCCCCTGTCCCGGACAGGCACAGCATGTGTTCCCCTGCACCTACCCCTGATGTTATTGCTGCTAGTATTGTAGGTCAGATGGGTGATGCACTGATTCAACAGGTCAGCCAGCGGGTGGCACAGGACATTATCTCTCACCTCAGTGCATCTGTCACTACCCCTTTACTCAGTGCTGCCCCTTCACCTGCCCATGCTGATATGCTAGCCAGTTCCCCTTTACATAGTGCTACCCCTCGACCTAGCCATGCAAATGTGTCTGCCACAAATGCTTTTGACGTGTCCCATTTGCAATATGTCCCTCATCGAAAGCTGAAGGAGCCCCCCTGCTTCAGAGGAGACAACTCAGACTCGGTTTCGGTCCAGGAGTAGGAGGAGCTCATGAGGAGTTTCATTAAGAGGGGGAATCTGCAACCTGAGGAACAAGCGGAGGAGATCCTTGTTCATCTTGGTGGCAAAGCAAAGGATGTTGTCAGGTTTGGGACCAGGAACAGTGGTATTAACATCACCTGTAACCCCGATGCCATTTATGGTCTCTTGCGGAAGCACTTTGATTCTGTTCCGTGTTCACCACTCCCATTAGCAGACTTTTACACCACTCTTCCTGGGAAGGGTGAGGATGCCTTTGACTACTGGCTTAGACTGAACCGCGCTGTTGACTTGGCCATTGAACGTCTGAAGGAGCAAGGAAAGTCACTGGACAGCCCCAGCACTGAGGTGACTCGAATGTTCATAAAGAACTGCCCTTCTACTGAGCTCGCCATGACCTTCAGGTCGAAGACGATAGACAAGTGGACTGCTCGTGAAGTCCAAGACATTCTGAACGAATATCATTCTGAAATGATGTCAGTGAACAGAACTTCCAGAGAAAGGGTGTCAGTGAATGCTCTTGCTGCTGTCTCGCCACCTGCACCACCTGCTGAAGAACAGAGCCCACTGCAGCCACAGGCCACTGACCCTGATGCCCTGAACCGCCTTATTAACATGCTGGAGAAGGTGCTCCTGCAAAGATCTTCCCCAGCTTCAAACAGTCCTGTTCATGGTCCGACTCGACGGCCTGGCCCAAGGCACCCCAGGATCGGTGGGTTGCACTTGGAGGAAATGTCTTCTTCTCCACCATGGACTTGACGTCTGGCTTCTACAATGTGTCACTCCATGAAGAGCACAAAAAAATACACAGCTTTCTCTTCACCTTTTGGCCTCCACTAGTACAACAGAATGCCACAAGGTCTGTCCAACAGTCCTGCAACATTCATGCGAATGATGATGTCAATCTTCGGGGATGAAAACTTCACTAGTCTGCTCTGCTATCTTGATGACCTGATGGTCTTTGCCCCAACTGAACAGCAGGCGCTTGAGCGTCTAGAGATGGTGTTCTCCCGTCTGAAAAGTCACAAACTCAAACTGGCCCCCAAGAAGTGTCATCTCTTGCAGAGGTCAGTAAGGTTCCTGGGACATGTCATTCGTGGGGACGGGGTGATGAAGGACCCTGACAAGATGAAAGCCATCATGGATGTGGGAGAGGCTGACCTGATGGAGAGTGATGGTGTGAGCCCTTCCTGGAGGAAGATTAATTCTTTCCTGGGCCTAATCTTCTACTATCAGCACTTCATAGCTGACTGCTCTGCTAAAGCAAAACCCTTGTTCAGACTCCTCTCTGGAAGGCAGGTGCAGCATAAGGCCATGAGAGGCAGGAAGGTGAAAAAGCGATCATCTGCTCCACCAGCGCTTATGGCGAGCGACTGGACTGCTGCATGCAAAGAATCGTTCCAGACCCTGAAGAATGAATTAGCTTGCAATGTCACCTTATCCCACCCCAACTTCAGTGAGCCCTTCGTTCTCGCTGTTGATGCGTCGTTTGATGGCATTGGCGCAGTCCTGTCTCAAGTGCCACCAGGTGAGACTGTTGCTCGACCTGTCGCTTTCGCCAGCAAGACACTGTCCCGATCACAAATTAACTATCCAGCGCACAGGTTGGAATTCCTGCCGTTAAAATGGGCCATTTGTGACAAGTTTGGTCATTGTCATTGCCCATTGTCCTACATCTTAACAAAGCCATGTTTGGACGCATGTGAACAAAGATGGGTTGCTAAGCTTGCCGCATTCGATTTCGATCTGAAGTATGTCCCTGGCGTTAAGAACGTTGTCGCTGATGCGCTAAGCCGCGAGCCATTCGTTCAGTCATGTATCAGTCAACGTCTGATGAAAGAGCCCTACATTGCACTGCTGGACGAAGTTAATGGCATCGTCAGGGGTACAGTGCAAGATGCCTTCCGGCTGACAACTGCCAAGTTCTTCAAGAAAGGGAACCAAGACCATCCGATTCTGATGCTGAAGCCGTTAATTTATTTTGAAAGGTGACCCGCAGCTACTTAAGGTCGAGAAAAAAAAATGGCCGAAATGTTTGTTTGATGGAAAGCGGGTCAAGCCGGAGTGGTTGGTGAGCCAAAAATTCTTTTGACCTCACGTTGTCTGTGTTGCCTCGAACCAAAAACTCAAGAAGGAAAATAAACGAGTTAAATGGAACCCACGTCTCATCAATTTATGAATGATGTAGTGGTGCTGGTATGACGGACGGACATTGAAGACACCTGAGCGTCAAAGGTAAAGAGCGGCTACATGAATGAAAACTGTGGAACTACACAGTCAATCAACACAATCAACACATTGAACACACAAACACATCACATCCTTCCTTCATTTGGCAGCAGACAATAAAACAGCAGTTGGATCAAAGATGCAGTGGAGTCCGAAGAGACGCCAGTGAAGGATCTCTGATCCAGTGGAGCTCCAAGCTGCAGTGACTTTACACACAACTGAGCATCATGTTGAGTTGAAGCAGCAGATCAGAGCAACACTGTCAGTCACAACAGGACGTGTTGACAATCAGTGGCTGGAAGACACTGGAGTGTGAAGCTGCACTGAGGACACTGTAGTGGAGACACTGAGGACCTGGGGCTTCATTTACAAAAACGTACATGGATTTCATCCTGAAACAAAAAAATCTAGATGTTCAAAATGTTGCGAACGCACAAACGCACACCCATTTCCTTTGAGAGTCCCAATCCTCGTGGAATTGATCGCACATGAGCACGAGCCCTGCTCCTCCCTCGGAACACCTCCACATACAAAGCGTTGGACTTTTGGAAGGACAGTCTTGAGGTCAGCATGACTAAAATCTCCAGTGAGGATGGTAAAGCTTTTGGGTTTACTGTCTGTTGATCACTGATGGCCTGGTACAGTTCATTGAGTGCAGCGTTCCTCTCACTGCTGTTGTTGGTGGGAGGGATGTAAACTGCAACTAGCAAAATGGCAGTAAACTGCCAGGGCAGATAGAATGGACGGCACTTTATGATCATCAACTGTGCCAGTGGTGAACAGTGTTTGCATACCACTGCAGTGTCCCGGCACCACGCACCACAGATGTAAACACATGCTGCACCACCGCGGGACTTCCCTCCATTTACATGATGATGGTGATGGTGATGATGATGATGATGATGATGATGATGATGATCAGACATTAATGAGTCTTGATTCACTTTCACTGTCTTTAGAATCTCACATGTCGACCACAACTTCTCTCTCTGCTCTCCTTCATCCAGTGAACTCTCAGAGCTTCAGTGTGCAGTGGTGTCTTCAGCTCTGCAGTCCAGCCCCTCCCACCTCACACTGCTGGACCTGAGTGAGAACTTCCTGAGGGATCCTGGAGTGAAGCTGCTCTGTGCTGGACTGCAGAGTCCAAACTGCAGACTGGAAGTTCTCAGGTCAGTTCCTGCTTTCTACTGGTGGACAGTGTGTGTCAGCAGATGACAACTGGTGTGTAACACTGCTCAGTGTGAAGACTTTGAAGCAGATATTAAAGACTCATCTAGACAAAGTGGATGTTGATATTTTCATGTCAACAATCTGCAGCCAGAAAAGACTTTGGATGGTGGAAGAAAGTGTGGAAAATGTCTCCAGTCACTTTGGAGCTCAATGGAAGTTGTTGATTGGTGATGAAGGTCACATGACTGAGCAGAAGATCCTGTGAAGAAATATTAGAGGCAGATTAATAGTGCAGCAGTATTTCTTCATCTTGTCCTTTGAATGTGTTTGACTTGTAACGAGACTCTGATGACTGAAAACAGCCACAAGCACACAAAGGACTCACTGATTATTTTCCATCTTCACTGCTGATTGGCTGCACACTGACTGACACACTGCTGTTGTTATTGTGTTGACAACCCACTGGCACAATGACTCCTTTGAGGGAATGACTCAGTGATCCCAACAGCTACACATCTGGATCATCAACAGGGAGAAATGACTCTGAATATGACATTTGCACCATGGAAGAAATCAAATATTGATTCTTTATTCAGGCTGGAGAACTGCTGGTTGACAAAGCTCAGCTGTGATTGGCTGCTCTCAGCTCTGAAGTCCAACCCCTCCCACCTCAGAGAGCTGAACCTGAGTTGGAACCACCTTAAGGATTCATCAGTGAAGGAGCTGAGTGGTTTTCTGCAGAAGTGTGAGCACCCCTGGTTTAAAGGTACAGTGTGTATTATCCTGCCATCTGGTGGTCAGATTTCAGCGCTCATTCACTCACCCGCTCTCCTTTGTTGAGTGTCAGATTCTAAAGTCGACTTTTGACTTTGATTCTCAGAGTGATGACACCCTGGAAAAACACTCCATCATTATAAACTCTCCTTCATTTCTTCTTTATTCAGGTTGTGGAGGTGCAGTTTGTCAAAGCTCAGCTGTGATTGGCTGCTCTCAGCTCTGAAGTCCAATCCCTCCCACCTCAGACACTTTGACCTGAGTTGGAACCACCTTCAGGATTCAACAGTGAAGGAGCTGAGTGGTTTTCTGCAGAGTCCAGACTGTAAACTGGAGACTCTGAGGTCAGTTCACCCTCTTCACTCTACAACTTCTATCACTCTTGTTGTTGTTGTCATGATTTTCACTTCACTGCTGTTGGAAATTCAATTTGCAGACACTTTTTTTTTGATAATGAATGAAAGGGCGTGTTTTCATTGCCTCACCTCGCCTCGCCATGGTATGGTGTTAGGGTGTTTGCACTGGCCGCTACACAGTTGTAGGGGGCGCTGTTTTGGTACATCAATCCCCTAGGGTCCGAGCAAGACGAAGCGAGTTTAGTGGTGACGTAGCGACGAGCAGGGCACTGGATTGGCTCCGTGTCCGCGTCGATGTTCCCTGTCAGAGCGGACATCCACGCCAACTCCTTTGACACAGAACTTCCGTGTCAGGTACATTTTACCGTGAATACAAGTAGCTACTATTGGTGTTGTACAAATACATTTATGTGTATACAGTTTTTGAAAACAGCTTTTTCAATACATGTTTACTTTCGTCTTTTGGGGAGAGGCAGGCGAACCGGGAATGCCCTTGACGTGAGTGTGTTCAACCATATTCGCGAAAACGACAAACGGCAAATGGCGAAGCGCTCGGTAAAGAAAACAAATCGAGTTGCTCCTGCGTGAGGCGCGGTAAGCTAGGGAACCCCAGGAGTCTTGAGGAGAGAAGAAATACTGATTCGTCGAGAGGACGTGGCTCTTGGCCGCGAGGAAGCCTCAAACACCGCGGCATATAACAAAGTCGTCCTTGGCTCGCGAGGGCAGCTATTTCAAATAAGGAGGCGTGTTTACTGTCTGTTTTTCTGTTTGTTTGTTTTTAAATAAACGCTATTTCCCGTTGTATCCGTCTCGTGTTTACTTTTGGTGAAAATATGAAGGTTGAACTACACATTTGCTCGCATGGAAAACGAAACAATAAATTATAAATGTTGCTGCATAAATGATCAACTGTGACTTCAGTGAGGGAAAGTGTTCTTTCTTGAACAGAAAAGCAACCACAGACCGAGCAGCAGGTATGAAACAACTTCTACTTTGTCCATCGCTGCGCTGTTGTGTATCGCACAGAAGTGATGCTGGGGAAAACATTGTCCCGCTTTACCGTGTCGACTCCGCCCACGGTCTCGTAATCACAGAGCCAATGAAAACGCAATCGTACCGAGGCGAACCGTGGTGAGGCAAGGCAATGAAAACACGCCCTAAACTGGGCTTGAAGGTACAGTGGGTAAAATCCTCCCATCTAGTGGTCAGATTGCAGACTGCTGCAGATTCTGAAGTCGACGTTTCACTTTGATGTTCAGAGTGATGACACCCTGGTAAAATTCCATCGTTATAAACTCTCCATCATTTCTTCTCTATTCAGGTTGGAGTACTGCTGGTTGTCAAAGCTCAGCTGTGATTGGCTGCTCTCAGCTCTGAAATCCAACCCCTCCCACCTCAGACACCTGGACCTGAGTCAGAACCAGCTGCAGGATTCATTAGTGAAGGTTCTCAGTGGTTTTCTGCAGAGTCCAGACTGTAAACTGGAGACTCTGAGGTCAGTTCACCCTCTTCACTCTACAACTTCTATCACTCTTGTTGTTGTCGTCATGATTTTCACTTCACTGCTGTTGGAAATTCAATTTGCAGACACTGGTTTGTGTTTGAAATGAGTGGAACTGGGTTTGAAGCAGGGGTGTCCATTAGGTCAATCGTGTGGAGTCCTCGTCACTTCCAGCAGGTAGAATGGTTCAGGCAGGAACTCAGTGATCTTGGTCATAATGTACGATGTGCTGGATTTTGTTTTTATATGTGCTGGATTTTACAGTCAAAGGTAAATGAGACGAATCGGCTTCTGCACCGCTCAGATCAAATAAAGGAGACATGAAGCAGATTTCATTTTAAATCTGAAACTATAATAATTGTTAAAATCAATGTATACTTCAGATACCTGCATTCTGTATGAGAGCAGACAGGGACAGCAAAAAGAGTTTGGCTGTTGTTTTCTTTAAATACACGCCAAACTACCGTGCTTGTCACGTGAGCTTGCAATCCTGGCGTAAACTGATGGAGACGCCTCGCTCGCAAAATACGCTTCAAAGTCACGCACAGCAGAAGCACCGGAGATCCTGGGAGATACTGCTAGCAAAACATGTGCGTTACACACACACACACACACACACACACACACACACACACACACACACACACACCGATTGTATAGTAGGTAGATCTTTTTGACTTGGTCATTTTAAAAGTAGCTTGCATGTTGAAAAAGTGTGAGCACCCCTGGTTTAAAGGTGCAGTGTGTAAAATCCTGCCATCTGGTGGTCAGATTTCAGATTGCAGCGCTCATTCACTCACCCTCTCTCCTTTGTTGAGTGTCAGATTCTAAAGTCGACATTTGACTTTGATTCTAAACTCTCCATCATTTCTTCTCTATTCAGGTTGGAGGGCTGCAGGTTGTCAGAGCTCAGCTGTGATTGGCTGCTCTCAGCTCTGAAGTCCAACAACTCCCACCTCAGACACCTGGACCTGGGTCAGAACCAACTGCAGGATTCAACAGTGAAGGAGCTGAGTGGTTTTCTGCAGAGTCCAGACTGTAAACTGGAGACTCTGAGGTCAGTTCACCCTCTTCACTCTACAACTTCTATCACTCTTGTTGTTGTTGTCATGATTTTCACTTCACTGCTGTTAGAAATTCAGTTTGCAGTCACTGGTTTGTGTTTGAAATGAGTGAAACTGGGTTTGAAACAGGGGTGCCCATTAGGTCGGAGAGAGAGAGAGAGAGAGAGAGAGAGAGAGAGAGAGAGAGAGAGAGAGAGCTTTAAGAGTGGAGTCCTCGTCACTTACAGCAGGTAGAATGGTTCAGGCAGGAAGTCAATGATTAGAAAACACGGTGGTTGTGGTTGATCTTGGGGTGAATTCCAATTCCTCCCTTAACCCTCAATCTCAACCCTCAATCTCAAAAATGCGCGCTCTCTGCTAGGTGCAAATGCTGTCCCGATTCTAAGAACGTCCAGTTGAGGGAGGAGATTAAGGGCTGTATCGCCCTCAATATTGAGATTCTCCGGCACCACCCTTGGCAGTGAGGGCTACCCAGAAGGCATTGTGTATTTTCGCCAAGACATCTTCGAAAAAGATGGCGACAAAAAAGCGAGCTACAAATGGAAGTATTTTCTTAGTTAATAAAGATATAAATATTACAAAACCATTTTATTGTCTTAGTTTAAGAGTTTTTTATGGATTATTGACATCGTTGTTGCGTAACATTTTTATTTTTTTTACTTTACGATGTTTGTCAGCCGGACCGGCGGTCCCGGCTTCACGTTACTTGTGTACCTCGTTGTGTAACGACGGAGGACTTCTTCTTTTTCATCGTCTTTTTCTTCTTCTCCTTCTTCTTCGTCGTTGTCGTCTTCTTGACAGACTGGACTTAGCTTTGGCGTACGGCAGCCCCCCACAGTCTGAAGACGTAACTGCACTTAAGGGGTGTCCCATTTCTAAGCCCTTACACTTATTTTTGAGGGCCAAGATTGAGGGCCAAAGATTGAGGGTTAAGGGCGAGGGTTGAGATTAAGGAGTTAAAGGAGGAATTGGAATTGGCCCTTGGTCATAATGTCCGATGTGCTGAATTTTGTTTTGATGCCTCACTCGGAAAATACGCTTCAAAGTCACGCACAGCAGAAGCACCGGAGATCCTGGGAGATGCTGCTAGCAAAACATGTGCGTTACACACACACACACACACACACACACACACACACACACACACACACACACACACACACACCGATTGTATAGTAGGTAGATCTTTTTGACTTGCTCATTTTAAAAGTAGCTCGCATGTTGAAAAAGTGTGAGCACCCCTGGTTTAAAGGTGCAGTGTGTAAAATCCTGCCATCTGGTGGTCAGATTTCAGATTGCAACGCTCATTCACTCACCCTCTCTCCTTTGATGAGTGTCAGATTCTAAAGTCGACTTCTGACTTTGATTCTCAGAGTGAAGACACCCTGGAAAAACTCTCCATCATTTCTTCTCTATTCAGGTTGTGGAGGTGCAGGTTGTCAAAGCTCAGCTGTGATTGGCTGCTCTCAGCTCTGAAGTCCAACCCCTCCCAACTCAGACACCTGGAGCTGAGTTGGAACTGCCTTCTGGATTCAACAGTGAAGGTGCTGAGTGGTTTTCTGCAGAGACCAGACTGTAAACTGGAGACTCTGAGGTCAGTTCACCCTCTTCACTCTACAACTTCTATCACTCTTGTTATTGTTGTCATGATTTTCACTTGACTGCTGTTGGAAATTCAATTTGCAGTCACTGGTTTGTGTTTGAAATGAATGAAACTGGGTTTAAAGGTACAGTGTGTAAAATCCTCCCATCTAGTGGTCAGCTTTCAGATTGCAGATCCTGAAGTGGACATTTCACTTTGATTTTCAGAGTGATGATACCCAGGAAAAACTCTCTATCATTATAAACTCCATCATTTCTTCTCTGTTCAGGTTGTGGGGCTGCAATTTGTCAGAGCTCAGCTGTGATTGGCTGCTCTCAGCTCTGAAGTCCAACCCCTCCCACCTCAGAGAGCTGGACCTGAATATGAACCCCCTGAAGGAGTCATCAGTGAAGGAGCCACTGATGGATCTTGTCTACAGCAGTGACCATCAACTGGAGAGTCTGAGGTCAGTACTGGTTAGGAACCAGTGGATGATGGTTCCAGCACCAAAGCCAGTTGATCCCACAGCAGAGGTCCAGTGTTCCCAGTCACAGTGTGAGAGGAGGATGGTGACGTCCAGCTGCTCCTCATTCATCCAACATCTGCTGCCAAACTGCTTCTTCTCTCAGTTCACCACCCAATTATTGATCAGTTCATCTTCATCAGGCCTCAGTATCAGTCCAACACTCCATGGTCACATGACCTTCACATGTTCCACACTAGACATGTGACTGAGAGTCTGCTTCTTCTCACCAGTCACTCCACCATCTCCATCAACAGTCAGCGTCTCTGTGATGATGCGTTCAAGGACCGTGAGTCCTGACTCCTGCTGTCTCTTCTTCTCTCTACAGGTGGAGGTGAGGGAGGATGAGGAGGAGAGTGAAGAGGAGCGCTCCATCTAGTGGTGGCTGACAGAACTACAACAAGTGGAGCCAAACAGCAAGCTGTGTGTCATGACTAGTGATGGTGAGGTGAAACCTCATGAGGCATTGAACCGCTTGAGCCAAATGGTTCGAGAAACGGAAACCACCTACTGGCCAAATGTACAATCACAGGCAAGCTGTGTCTGAACCACGTGTGATGCATTGAATTTTTGTGTCTGTTATGTCTGTTGGGAATGACTATGAATTGCAAAAAATGAATGACCAAATAATTTCTGTACATAAATTATATATATTTTTTTGTTTTTTTTTTCTCACTTATTTATGATTATTTTTATGGGTACTGATGCCAGTGGTTATGGGGATGCTCCAAACAAATTTTGTTGTTAACTTTGTTCAACAATGACAATAAATAAATAACTTGACTTGATAACTATGTGTATGATACATTTTTTGAATGTATTCTGTTTGTGCAATTTTTTTCTGAAAATGGCATGGGTGTAATCAGGCAGATGACAGTGAAAGTGATTGTGGGACTTGGAAAAGGGCATAGATCAGGGGTGCTCACACTTTTTCAACATGCAAGCTACTTTTAAAATGAGCAAGTCAAAAAGATCCACCTACTATAAAACAGGAAAAGTCATTCAGAAATATATTTGTAGTCCAATGATAAAGAAAGAAAGAGGATTAAATGGGTCAACATGTTCCCATGTGCATTTATGCTCATCATTGCACAGAAAACTCATGGTTTAAAATTGTTTAGGTTATATCTGCCTATGTTTGATTTTATCAATAAAAGTGTGTCTACGTTAAGATGTTTTGCTGTATAGTTTTGTGTTTTCCAGCGCATAGGTTAGGGATAATTGGTGTGTGTGTGTGTGTGTGTGTGTGTGTGTGTGTGTGTGTGTGTGTGTGTGTGTGTGTGTGTGTGTGTGTGTGTGTGATGCAGACGTTTTGCCAGCAGCATCTCCCAGGATCTTCCATTTTCCGAGCGAGGCGTCTCCATCAGTTTACGCCAGGATTGCAAGCTCACGCGACAACCCCGGTAGTTTTGCGTGTAAAACAACAGCGAAACTCTTTTTCCTGTCCCTGTCTGGTCTTTATTTGATCTGAATAGTGCCGAAGCCGATCCGTCACATTTACGTTTCACTGTAAAGCACAGCACATATAAGAACAAAATCAACCAGATCCACCGTGTTTTCTAATCCTGCCTGAACGATTCTACCTGCTGTAATTGACGCGGATCTCTCTCTCTATCTCTCTCTCTCTCTCTCTCTCTCTCTCACACACACACACACACACACATACACACTCTCTCTCTCCCTCTCTCTCTCTCTCTCTCTCTCTCTCTCTCTCTCTCTCTCACTCTCTCTCATGCGATCGACCCAAACTCCCTTCGCAATTGACCAGTAGATCGCGATGGACGTAATGGGCACCCCTGGCATAGATGCTTGTGTAACATGGACATTGATGTACAGAACAGGGGGCTCCATCCTATCACCTCTCCTCTCCTCACTCTCTCCCTAAGCTCTCAAAACTATCTCCAAACTAAACGCTATCTACTCTCAAACACTCCAAACTATAAACACTATCCAAAATCTAGTCATCCAAACTCTCTCCAAATCTCAGTTGACTGCAACTCTCCTACAATAATCCCCATTTTGAATGGAGCCTGAGGGGTCTATATAAACCGTTAAAATATGAATTGCAGATATATATATATACATATATATATATATATATATATATATATATATATATATATATATATATATATATATATATATATATATATGTACACACACACACATATATATATATATGGGTCCACTTTTCTGCTGCAGCTGGCCATTTTCATTTTACACCGTCCAAATTTACAGCTCAGGCGCTGGGACGAATTGCAAATTGTGTGCAGATACAGGCTTACACTTCAAATAATTATGAGAAAAATCCAACGTCAAGAGAGCACTTCCATTAGGAAATAGTCAACATGAAATTTCGTCTTCTACTGACACCTGCTGGTCAAATTGAATAGTTGCAAATATTGTGAAGAAGTTGTCATCTAATTCTAATCCTAAACAATATGGCCATTCGAAGTGAAGTATGAAGACAATTAATCAGGTTTGTACTGCTTGATTAAACACATTCATCCCGTTCCAGTGCACTAAAACCCACTCCCTTCAGGACCGTGTCAGCGAAGCCAAAACTTCCTTGAGTGACGCTGTTTCCCAGCATGCAATGCGAGCTAGCGATTCACAATACAATTTCATCACAAACATGGATGTAAAAAATAAAAAGGGACGAAAAATGAAACTTCAGGAACACCAACCAATACATTGCAATACAAGCAGAACTGGGCCGAAGTTTTATATTATGTACACCATAAAACAGCCTTCTGGTGGACAAGCCATACTATTTAATCCGTGTCCTCCTATGGCACTTCCGTGGGAGGAAGCTCATCGTAGAGGTCACGTGCTGGTTGCACGTCACTCCACCAATCACTTCGGGGAAGGTCTAAGCCAATCGGTTGAGTGAGTGAGTGAGTTTGACTGAACCCAATTCAGACTAATCACCCTCCACTTTTTTTGTTTTGTATGAGCATTTATAAAAAACAACAACATAATAATAATATGGATTTTGACCATGTATGTTTTGGAGTTCATTGAAAGAGGTTAATAAAAAAAAAAAAACATATATGCATATATTATATGTATACATATATATATATATATATATATATATATATGTATATACATATATATATGTATATATATATATATATATATATATATATATATATATATATATATATATATATATATATACATATATATATATATATATATATATATATATATATATGTATATATATATATATATGTATATATATATATATATATATATATGTACATATATGTGCGTGTGTGTGTGTGTGTAACTTTAACTAACTTATCTATTTCTATATTTCTATCCATCTATCAAACTTACTATCTAGGGATCTTGATATTGTGTTGGCAGATGCATTATCACGTGTACATGTGGACTAGCTGCGAAATTCTTATTTCGGGGGAACTGAGGGTTTTCTTGTTTAGTTTTGTTTGTCGGTATTTTAATAGGGTTTGGTTCTTAAGGGAGGGGGTGTTATGACCCACGGGTGGGTCTAGGTGCCTCTATGATTGTGTCTGTGTGTGTGTGTGTGAGAGTGGATGATGCCTTGCAGGTGCGGTCCTGGATGTCGGCTGCTGATTGGACGCGCCACGGCTGAGAAGGAGGAGCAGTCGAGCCAGCCTGACAGTCATCCCTCCTCCGCTCCCAAGTCTGCAGTTAGTCACTTCTGAAATGGTGTTAGAGCACGCAGCCGTAGGGGTGGGCTGCCATTTTCTTTGTCCCCTCTTTTCTCCTGTTTATTAAGTATGTAGGGAGTTTAGCCTTTCTGTATTTGGGTTCTCTTTCTTTCTTTAGTTAGTTCTTAAGGCGAGCTAGTTGGAGTTTGGTTTATTATTTTGGCCTGGGCCCACCCTGAAACCTTTGCTGCCCACCGGTTAAGTTGTTTTGTTTATTTCATTTACTTATCAATAAATGTTTTTGTTGAAAACCGCCAACTGCCGTGAGAAATTAATGAGCCTTGGGAGTGGGGGAAGGTGTCCCACACGTTGCGTCTCGGTCCCCCTCGACGGGACGTAACACAGAGTTTTCACCGTGACAGCAGGTTGAGCTCCTACCGTTTTACAAGTGACGTCGTCACGTTAGCTTGTTCCATCCTTGCTAAATTCTTTAAAGAACTACCGTAAGTAAACTTTTAAATTATAATACACTCTACACTAATTGTAATTTCCTGCCCGTGGTTCTATATTGCAACAGTTGACGGCTCATATCAGCAGACACGCAGCAACAATCTGGGCATTGCGGGTGATTCATAAATATGTCATTTCTTATTAATTAGCCCATAAGTGTTGTACACCAGTGTGACACCAAATGCTTGTTGCTGACAGCAGTGAAGAAATGACACTCTAGTGTTTCTGCACATTAGTATAAATAGAGTGATTCTCTATCATTACATGACAGGACGGCGGCACTCTGACAGATTCCATGAACCTGGACACTGATGATCCAGACTCCGGTCCAGATGAGCCAACAGGCCACAGTGGAAACGGGTCAGAGCATGGACTGGCTGCTGAAAGGATCCAGGTAGGTGGCGCTGTCATCCCAAGGTGTGTGGTGTGGAGGATCAGGGCCAAAGTTCCAGATGCTCACAGATGTGACTGTGGATTCAGGAGGAGTGTTTGAAGGCTGGACTCCCAACAGTGATTGGCTGCTGAGGACCTCTCAATCACAATCAGGTTTTTTAGTGGCTGTGAGATTGAAAGTGAGATTGCATTGTCCAGGTAGGAGGACAGCAGTCAGCCATGTTTCACCTCCAGTCAACACGCAGTGGTTCACATGAAGGTCCAAGAGGCCTACAGACCTACACTGAGTCTGGACGTGGCAGTACAGTTGGATCATTGTCTTTGTTGTGTTGTTTGGTCATTGTGATCCAATGTAATGTGAGAGAAGGACGAGTGCAGTTATATTGGAGTGAGTTATTTAGAGTGGAATAGAAGTTATAATGCAGAGTCTGTTTTTATGAAATGTTCTATCACCTGGCAACCATCCATCCATCCATCCATCCATCCATCCATCTTCTACTGCCGTATCCGGAGTCAGGTCTCGGGGGCAGCAGCCTCAGCAGAGACCCCCAGACTTCCCTGGACCCAGTCACCTCCTCCAGCTCCTCCAGTGGGACCCCAAGGCTTCCCAGTCCAGCCCAGAGACCTGGTCCCTCCAGCAGGGTCTCCTCCTGGTGGGACATGCCTGGAACACCTCCCCAGGGAGGCGTCCCAAACAAGACCCCGAGATGCTGGAACTCCTCCCTCTGAGGCAGGGCCTCCCCACCGACCCAGAGAGGGCAAACCACCTCATATCTTGCATTGATTTATCTGTTGGTGATTAATTATAATGTATCATTTATTTTATTTAAATTATATTTGAACTGAATTGGATTTGTTTGTAAAAGTGAGATTTATTTTCATTGATTCATGTGGTTTATGTTGAGACCGAGTGGAGAAGTGGGTATGGCCTACAGAAGGTTTGAGTACACAAGTTATTCAGATATGGAGAATCCCCATGGCAGGACTTCAGGAGATATATAATCAAAGTGTTAAAGCAGCAGAAATGAAATGTCAGTTGAGGTCAAGGTCACACAGGTTGTGATGGCTTTTATTGTCAGAATATTGAATCGTTGAAATATAATGTTTGAGCTTGGATGATATAACATAATCACATAAAATAAATGATCTGGTTTCCTTCTGATTCATTGACGTCCTTCTGAAATCTCCACACAAACATCTGGCAAGCATCAAAACCATGAATTATTTTGAGTAATTATAAATGATGGAGAGTTTATAATGATGGATGAGTTTTTCCAGGGTGTCATCACTCTGAAAATCAAAGTGAAATCGACTTCAGAATCTGACACTACAGAAAATGTCACCTTGAAATTAAATCCTCTGTCCAAAACTAATGTGTGTTGAAATGATGTTTGGTCACATGACCACTGATGACCTGTTTTTCAAGCATCAAAACCATGAATTATTTTGAGGGAAACTTCTTTTGTCTTACTTATGATTCAATAATGACTTGAGTTCCCATCACAGGTGTTGTGAATCACTTTATCTTTTCCACATGATTTCCTTATTTAAGATCATGAAGCAGAAATAAAGTCTCTTGAAAAGTATTTTTCACCTCCAAAATGAAGATGTTATAGAACTCTGAAGTGAGAGCAGAGCAGTGTGTTGTTGATGTGTGGAACCTTCATGCTGAGATGTTCCAGCCGTGGATGATGAGAGCAGAAGCAGTGGTTGTGTTGCTGCTGCCTTCACTGAGCAGCTGCTCCAAGTCCTGCTTCTTCCACTGAGGATTCAGCTCCACCAGTGGCTTCTGGGACGTCTCTCCCAGTAACCACAGCAGCTTGTAGGGAGAAGCAGTCCGCCAGCCACCAGGCTGCACTGGGGTCAAAGGTCGTGACACGCCCACACAGTGTTGGTGCGTCCAGCTTGCTGTTTGGCTCCACTGGTTGTAGTTCTGACAGCCACCACTAGATGGAGCTCTCCTCTTCACTCTCCTCATCCTCACCACCACCTGCAAAGATAAGAAGAGACAGCAGGAGTCAGGACTCACGGTCCTTGAACGCATCATCACAGAGACGTTGACTGTTGATGGAGATGATGGAGTGACTGGTGAGAAGAAGCAGACTCTCAGTCACATGTCAAGTGTGGAACATATGAAGGTCATGTGACCATGGAGTGTTGGACTGATACTGAGGCCTGATGAAGATGAACTGATCAATAATTGAGTGGTGAACTGAGAGAAGAAGCAGTTTGGCAGCAGATGTTGGATGAATGAGGAGCAGCTGGACGTCACCATCCTCCTCTCACACTGTGACTGGGAACACTGGACCTCTGCTGTGGGATCAACTGGCTTTGGTGCTGGAACCATCATCCAATGGTTCCAAACCAGTACTAACCTCACACTCTCCAGTTGATGGTCACTGCTGTAGACAAGATCCATCAGTGGCTTCACTGATGACTCCTTCAGGGGGTTCATATTCAGGTCCAGCTCTCTGAGGTGGGAGGGGTTGGACTTCAGAGCTGAGAGCAGCCAATCACAGCTGAGCTCTGACAAACTGCAGTCAATCAACCTGAATAGAGAATAAATGATGGAGAGTTTATAATGATGGAGAGTTTTTCCGGGGTGTCATCACTCTGAAAATCAAAATGAAACGTCGACTTCAGAATCTGACACGACAGAAAATGTCACCTTGAAATTAAATCCTCAGTCCAAAACTAATGTGTGTTGAAATAATGTTTGGTCACATGACCACTGATGACCTGTTTTTCCTTTTCCTTTTTTTTTTATTTTTTTATTTTTTACTTCAAACATGAACAGAATGAAGTTTTCATATTCTGGATTTCATTTTGAGATGAATCAACCTTCAGTTCAATGTTTATTCAACATGTGTGATGAACTGTGTTTGGTGCTGAAACCATCATCCACTGGTTCCAAACCAGAACTGACCTCAGAGTTTACACTTTACAGTCTGGACTCTGCAGAAAACCACTCAGCTCCTTCACTCCTGAATCCTGCAGCTGGTTCCAACTCAGGTGCAGCTCTCTGAGGTGGGAGGGGTTGGACTTCAGAGCTGAGAGCAGCCAATCACAGCCGAGCTTTGACAACCTGCATTACTCCAACCTGAATAGAGAATAAATGATGGAGAGTTTATAATGATGGATGAGTTTTTCCAGGGTGTCATCACTCTGAAAATCAAAGTGAAATCGACTTCAGAATCTGACACTACAGAATAAAATGGGAGAGGGAGGGCGAGCGAACGAGTGCTGCACTGTGGAGTCCATTACTGGCTCTTGATGATGTTGCTGTCTGGGCCCCCTTGCACCAAAGTAGGATTGCGTCATCCAAGATGAGTCACTAAGCCTTCAGCGTTCAACCAATCCACAACACGTGTGTCCAGGCTTCATGGGTCGCACTAAAAGCCATCCAGGATGAGAAGACACGGATCCATCAAGCCAGGTGAAAGCTATCCTGGATCAGTGCGCAATGCTCGCGGCTTCCTTCCATAGACCCCCGTTATGGAGCTGGGATTGACGGCCATCTTTGACCTCCTCAGAAGCCTCCATGAGGATTTGCGCCTGGGACGGGGATTCAGACTCTCTACCGTCCAGTGTCACAACAACAACCTCATGTTACTCTTTGATGTGTCTTCATGTTTCTATAATAATAATAATAACAATAAACTTTATTTATATAGCACTGCTCATACACAACATGTGCAACCCACAGTGCTAAACAAAATAAAACAAAACAAAACAAAGAAAGGTAATAATAATAATAAGAAGAACAACAATCATAATAATAACAATGAGAAAAAATAAAAAGCTCCACTGCCCCTCCCCCCACCCTATACGGACCCACCCCTCCCCACCAACGCACACAGACAAACGCCCACCCCCATATTCACACAGACATTAGATAACACGGCTTGGCACTGAAGAATCTGATGAGGAAAGGCCACTATGGGGAGCCGTCCATACAAGGGGGCACCATGGCCTGCAGCGCCCCTATGGGCAGACCAGGCGTAGCTCCCACTGTGAAGGGCCCCCCATGAGGAAACACTGGCACTAAAAGTATAAAAGGGAGAATAATCATAATGAGAAATAAACCAAATACATAAAAATAAAGTGTGAAACAGTGGCATAAAATGGGTAACCATTATAAAAGTATAAAAATCAATTGAAGGTAATAAAAGGCATAAAAATGGACACCTGAAATCATTGACGATCTTTAAAAGGGCTGTCTCAGTACTGTGGTTCTTTCTAAAACCAGATTGATAATTCTCTAAAATATTGTTTGTATTTAAAAATGGTAAGTTGGATACAGGTCGGTAGTTATTAAAAATGTTTGGATCCAAGTTGCTCCTCTTCAAAAGGGGCCTCACCACCGCCCTTCTAGAGGCAGCAGGGAAAACATCCGTCTGAAGAGAGCAATTGACAATATATAAAATCTGCTCCTCAAAGAACCCATAAAGTGACTTTAAGAGTAACGTGGGAATTGGGTCGAAAAGGCAGGCTGTGGGCTTTACTTGGGAGAAAACTCGACCAAGTGTCCTTGCATCAACTAGAGCAAAACTCTCCAGTGTTTCCTCAGATAAAAGTGGTTGTCCAGATGTGTAGAAAAATTGATTTTGATTAATTAAAATACTGGACCTAATGACATCAATTTTACTTACAAAGTGGTCTGCAAAATCCTCACAGAGGGCATCTGTTGGTGTCTGTACGTCCTGATTAAAATTTGTATTGGTTAAAAGATTGAAGGTAGAGAAAAGAAATCAAGGGTTTTTGCTATTGTTTGTGATGAGGTTCGAGAAATGGGTTATTCTTGCCTGTTTGACAGTTTTATTGTAAGATTTGAGTAGATGACGAAATGTTTCATAATGGACAGTGTTACGAGAGTTAACCACTAGATGGCAGCCAAGTTCCATGCAATATGCAGAGACATCTAGTGCGAGTTGATGACGTTGGCTTCCGGGTGTTTTACCTGATGAGCACTGTTCTAACCATAGATATATACAGAAGGCGAGATGTCTTATCCGCGCTGCTGGCCAATGGAATCGAACGTCCGCACTGGCGGCCATCTTGCCACAGTCACCTCGCTCCGCCCCTCTCACTCATAACTATGTATTCTTATTGTGCATGTTCTTTTAAATAGCCCTAAATTGCTCTATTTTCAACCGAATTTCGAGCGGTTTGGTTTGTTACAAAGGTTATAAGCATAGTTATGATACTGCATACTTATTAATGATTTATAACCATAGGCTTTCATGTGAAAATAGCAAAAACACGCACACACCCGTATTTAATAAAAACATATATGCTAAACGCTAAACTAAACAAACCAGCACTAAATCGTAACATTAATCAAACAGCTCCAACAATAGCTTACAGATGAAATGTGATCCTACAAGCTTTTGTTTGTGGACAGCGACGATTGCTGCATCCATAAGCGGCACAGAAGTTCGGCATTTTTTCACTCACCGATTTCCTGTAGAAACCATAATGCATGATGCTGTAGCAAAGCAATCCAATTGTAAATCATTTGCGAATTAAGTTAAATTATATAGAAAAAAGCTATTCTGTCTCTCCATATGTCAAATTGCTTGTTTTATTTACACCTACCAATCCTAATCCCTTTTATCACAACAAGAAAAAAGACGGACTGTAATCTCAGGTTGTCACCGTTCGACTCTGAATCAAACAGGTGGGGGATGAGATATCAGCAGCTCTAGTTCTCTAGCCCACAGCTACACAAGCAGTAGCTCCAGAACTGCGACCTTTCTACTACTCTGACGACTGGGAACTAGATGAACTTTCAGACACAACTAGTGATGTTCTCTCTGACACGGGGCTTCGAACCACGCCCCACAACTCGGTAGGGTTTTTTTCTGAAGCACTGCTCCGGAGCTTGCTTCAAATCACGTGACTGATGACGTTTGAACCACTTCACTGCTTCATTCAGACTGAATCAGCTGGCTGGTTTGGTTCAGTGGGCGAGGCTTTGAAAGACTGGCAGGTCTCAGTTGAGTTTAAAATGGATGAAACGGCGCAATGCGTTGCCTATCTGGTCGATACCTTTTGGATTGATTTGATCAGCTTTCGTATTGCTTTCGGTTTGCTTTCTTATTGCTCTGCAACGGAACCAACCAGGAAGAGATCTCAAGTCTGGGAGCATTTTGAAATCGTGCCGCCGAACAAGGTCATTTGTTACAAGCGTATTACTCAACTTATTCATACAATAACAAATAAAACCCCTGAAAATGCTGAGTCAGCTGTGCGCCGGTTAAAATCTGAGTGTTGTTGCGGCATTGTTGCGGAATGTACCGCATGAAGAGGAGCCGCCATCTACTTCGAGAGCACAGCCAGAACCAGCTGCATCTTCCCAAGGTACAAAAATGATAGAATTTGGATCAATAGACTTTATTTGTATTTTTTCATGTACAGACTAAACTTTATCTAATGTTTCATTTTCAGCCATTGACCTGTGGAAGCTGTTGGACCGGGACGCTGAAGAAGCGAGGGCATCCAGCAATGCTACTGCTGATGCCATAGTGGAGGTGCAGTGTTATCACAGGACCCTCTGGTGTACTGGATGACACACAAAGCTGTATACCCAAACCTATACAAGCTAGCAAATGAGTACCTGCCTGGCAACACCAGCATCCTCTGTGCCCTGCGAGAGGGTGTTTTCGAAAGCTGGGGAAATAGTTTCCGAAAAGAGAAACACCCAAGCACCTTAAGCCCATACACCCCATCTGTACATAAAATATATAGAAAAAAGATATATATATATATATATATATATATATATATATACATATATATATATCTATCGAGCACATAGTTGGTGACAGGAGGGAAGGGGCTTCAGAACTAGAACGGGCTCCAGTGTTGACTGATATGCCAAGTGTCCCCCAATCTGGACATTTAGGCCTCAAGCAGACCAGAACCAGATCCAACATAAAACCTCCTGAGAGGTACCGCAAAGACTTTGTTGTTTAAACTTTCTGAAGAAGGAATGTCATCTCTTGTTTATTTCTGTGCCACTTTGTTCATGTGGACTGTTCATTTTTTTCTAATGTTTAGGAGAGTGAACTAGTCATTTCTGTTTAACCTGTAGCCAGCTATTGTTGTTGCTGGCCACGTAACTCTCATCCGGTCACTATTGTCCATTTTCAACTGCTTTCTTTCCATATGTTAAAGGAGATGTTACGAAAGTTAACCACTAGATGGCAGCCAAGTTCCATGCAATATGCAGAGACATCTGGTGCGAGTTGATGACGTTGGCTTCCGGGTGTTTTACCTGATGAGCACTGTTATAACTTGCGGCCATACAATAAAAGTAGCGTATCTACAAAGATTGCCTGACTGTATAAAATAAAGAACGAAACAAGGACAGGAGTTGGGGAAAGAACACCTCACCCCATCAACAACCACAGAATCAACGAGGCAAACGTCCCTGTCACTGTCCCGCCACAAGGGGCGAAACGTCAATGAATGGTAGTTCATGGTTGATGACCCTGCAGCTGACCCGTGGGCACCGAAAGAAGTGCGACAGGCAGCAATGCCAAGCAGGAAATGTCTCCTACCTGTACATTTACAGTAAGTCATAAAATAGCTATATTGCATTTATTTTTCAGTGTTTTAAGAGTCCTTTCATTAAAAAGCTAAATACCATGAAGACACATATTTTGTGGAAACACACCCACTCCCACATTCAGGTGGAGGTCCTCCACCCCCGCAAGATGTCCCGGTGTTGAAACTGTAAGAGGCGGCGACTCTCACTGGAAGTGTCGGGACTGTTCTTCGCTGTAGGGGAGCGCTCCTCGTGGAGCAACTCTACTTCCGGTGTAGGGAATGCGTTATGCAGCGTTTTCTTGCTTTGCATCGCTCCTCTGATGAAATGAATGTTTTTATGTCCTGCAGCGTGTTGTTTTTTTGTTTTGTTTTTTTGCGTTTGCACCACGATCCTCTTTTTGTACCGTTGTAAACTTGTATTTGTGTTTGTGACTTTGCGTCGTTTCCGTGCTCAAATACGCGATTGTCCCGTATTTGGCAACTAAAAAAGCTGTCCCGTAAGGAACTGAGACGGGACGCACTTGACTTTGTCTCCACTCCGCCGCTCCGGCAACCCCAGTGTCCACGCTGAGAACTCTGTCCTCCGCAGTTCTTGGCATTTCGGCTCGCATTCCCAGAGGTGGGCAATGGGCATTCATTGCTGAATGTTTTAAAAAGCTTCTGGCGCGTGGTGGTGGGGTTTAAAGCGGGTGCACTGGGCTTGGACATTAGCACAGCCGGAGGAAGAACCCTGGTTGCGGGTGCCCGTTCATCGGCAGGTGGTGCTGTGTGTGCGTGATGGTTGTGCGTTCACCGCTTGGCTGTGAAAGCCTGGAAACTTTCTCTGCCTTTTGGACTCATACGGTGCAGCTGGAAGAAAAAAGAAAAAAATCATCATTCTGAAGGCATAGCGGTGCGCCGCCTAATAAAAGCTCTAAAATTATTAATTAATACGTTTCTGTTGAATTTTATTTTATGTGCTACATAGATTTCCTTGTGCGCTGAGAATGTGCAAGTAGTGCGCGATTGCGCAAGCAAGCAGCTTAGAGGGAACATTGGTTAAGATGCAATAAAGTAAATAGACTATGAGTCAGTAAAGTACCCGTTCTCTACTTGTTCTGTAAAATAGTGGTGTGTGTGTGTGTGTGTGTGTGTGTGTGTGTGTGTGTGTGTGTGTGTGTGTGTGTGTGTGTGTGTGTGTGCCAGATAAATATCAGCTGTTTCCCACATTGACTGATGTGCTTTTGAAACTTTGATCTTGTCTTCATGGTGTTGACTCTCTAAATGTCTGTGGTGAATACATGGAGATCTTGACAGAAGAGAAATCTACCAACAAGCAGAGACTTTATCTGGATTGTCTTGTTGCTTTATTGCTTCAATTCAACACTTGATCATTGACTTGACATTGTTATGCAGTATAGACTGATGGTATATTTCATGACTTATTGATTGACTGTTGTCACATTGAGCCAACAAGCAGAATCAAAAGACAAAATTCTCTCACAATATTTACATGCATTCATCTGATTGTTGACAAACGGATCAACAGTCAGAAGGTTGATCAGATGGATGAGTTGTTGAAAGGTCAAAGGTCAGGGCGGAAAGGTCCAGAGTGGAAACAGACCTCAGCTGTGTTTCCACAGTAATAAAGTTGTCATGTGGACTAATGACACATTATTAATCTGCGGGATGAATGGGCTGCAGAGGAAGAGAAAGAACGTGGCACAAACATCCAGCAGGTGGACAACAGTCACCAGGAGCACCAACAGGAAGTGGCGTCCAGGCCCCGCCCTCCCTGTGATTGACAGCCGGAGACACTGGGTAACAAACGTGAAGACAGAAGAAGAATGAAAGGTGAGAATTCAGCTCAGAGTCTCTCTGACGACTTCAGTCACACTTTCATCAACTCAGCTGAAGAACCTGAAGGAACATAAAGTCCAACATGTAGCGGCTGAGTGAAGGAGGTCTGGACTCTGTGGAGGAGCTCCATGGTTCCAGAGACGCTGTAGAAGGACAGAAGACCTGCTCTGTGGTCCAGGTACACTCGCACTCTGGAGGACCGAGGACCTGAGACACGAGTACTCATGTTGTTGTGACGAAACCAATATTCACCTGGGTAACAATATAAACTCCAGGATTTGTCATTTGCTGTGTCTCAATTCAGTTTCTGCACCCTTGAGGCCGAGTGTCCTCCGTCTGAAGGAAGCGTTCTTAGAGTTCCCAGCCTAGAAGGACGGACCAAACCCCGCCTCCCCGGTAACCACTCGGGACGGTCTAGCCTTCGGCGTATTTCCTCGTTTCGTCACCGCCGTTCCCTCTGGCTGGCCAACCCCGGAAGTGACGTTTCTATAGTATCACGCTAACCATTGGTTTGCCATCTAACGATGCCGTTGAATGTTCAAATAAATAAAATTCTACGTTAAAAACTGGATACTTTATGTGAAACGTCAATATTTAGATTTATATGTCGTGTCTTAACCAGTACATGCCGCTAATTTCAGCTGACTTCCCAGGATCCCACGATGCTTTGCAGCAGCACGCAAAGCATCATGGGATACCCAAGTACGCAAAGGATAGTAGCGGTGTATCCTTGGAATCAGCTAAAACGAGTGCGTATTTACGAGTGCGCATTTTGAGCGTCCTAAACACCCTCGGGAATTGGGACAAGCCTTTGCGCAGTGCGATGACGCAACTTCCTTTCAAAATGCGCACTTCAAGGATGCAGAACCTGAATTGAGACACAGCAATTGAATCCAAATCTACTTTCCTCTGACCTTCCTGCTCTGCTGATGTTCCTGTAGGCCACTGCTACACCAACCTCCTAAAATAAACCACAGAAGTCCCTCCCCCTTCTCCACTCAACCTCCCAGTAACATCGTCCAGTCAGACCTTCTCTACTCAGGACCTGCTTCTTGTCAGTGAATCTGTCTGGATGATCACAATAAGACTGAACTTCCTCCATGAATGTCACTTTTCTGTTCTCCTCAGATAATAACAGACGTTGCACTGTGCAGAACTTTCTGTATTTCATCTCTCAACTTGGTCCAGCTGCTGCCACGTCCTCAAAGTATCTCAGAGGACGGATCTCCAGGCTGGAGGAGTCTGGAGACGGACTGAGTGCTGGCAGTGAGGAGAACCTGTGGAGAAACTGGCTGTGGTCCAGTGTGTGTGAGATCTTCTCCAGCTCAGCGTCTCTCCTCTTCAGCTCCATCATCTCCTGCTCCAGCTTCTTCTCAAGCTCTTTGACTCCACTCACTGCTGCCCCCTGTGTGGATCCGACCTGCTGCTGCACCTCAGAGCATCTTTTCTCCAGCAGACGGATCATCTGGGTGAGGATCTTCTCGCTGTCCTTCACTGCTTTATCAGCAGAGCCGTTGATGGACTCCACCCCCTTCAGGTCTTCCTCTGTGTGCTGGATCTTCTGCTGGATCTTCTGCCAGGTCTCCTCCAGCTCTCTCTGCCTCCCAGGCCTCTGTACTGCTGCTGACACTGTCTGATGACCTTTATGTTCATCCATACAGCATAAAGCACAGATGATCTTCTGATCAGTGCGGCAGAACATCTTCATCACCTCATCATGACGAGGGCAGATGTTCTCCTGGAGCTGCTGGCTGGGTTCCACCAGCTTGTGTCTCTGTAGGGGAGCAGCATCACGATGATGCTGGAGGTGAGAGTCACAGTAGGAGGCCCGACAGACCAGACAGGACTTGAGGGCCTTCAGTTTCCTCCCAGTGCAGACATCACAGGCCACATCTCCAGCTCCAGCATAGCAGTGATCAGCAGGAGCATCTTGGAGTCCAGTCCCCCGCCCCCCGCAAAGAAACTTGGCACGTTAACTTTGCCGACACGTTGGCGTAGCGCGACAGCGATAGCGTGCTTCCCCCCCCCGTCAACGTTAGCGCAATTTCCAACCAGCACTGCAGAGAGAAAGGCAATATCCAGGTGGAGTGAAAATACATCCCAGTGCCCACCATCACAGGCATATAGACGTAGATAAGATAAATTTACATAAAATACCAGAATGTTTGTCAATTTTTCATTAAAACATATTTTATTTATTTAGTTAGATAAAAATGTTTCCTCCCAGCACAATATGTATTTGTTAATTTAACTCACATTCCTGCCATCATCTTAACACAATTCAGTGTCACTTTTAAGTTGGAAAAGCATAATAATTAAATTACTTAAATGGCACATTTCAAGTAAAACAGTTGCTATTTAGTCTATTTGTGGTGGTATGTGAGTTATACTTCCCATAAAAAGACTTCCTTTTACATCAAGAATATTTAAATTTTTCATAGATGACTCCCAAAGAGATAGACATATTCTGTCAAGTTCTAACCTGAAGACCACTCTGTCTGGTCCAAGAAGAATTATATTGAATTGAGAGCAGCTGTTCTTATTTTCTCTTTTTTGAGAGAGATTTGCTCAGATTTTCAGTTGACCTGTTGATTTGATTTCTCTGATTAAAATTAAAACAAAGTCTGATATTTGGCAGCTTGTTTAATTCTTATACATAGGTATAAAATACATTTTTTATAATAACATTCACAAGTTTTCGTTGTAAAAGTCATCATTTTCATATACACAAGTTGGACATCTAAAAGTATCGGTATCTGTATTGGTATCGGGATACTAGCCTTGGTACCTGGTATCGTATCGAAAGGAAAAATAGTGGTATCGCACATCCCTACTTCCACACACACACACACACACACACACTATACTGTAAATGGCTGCAGTTTCCTTTACAAAAGTGCTACAGACATCATTCAAACATCCACGTGTTTGTCTCATCAAGACCTATATTTTACATTTGACAGCCACTTAAAAGAAAATGCAGGTCAAAAATATGCATCATTTGCATACACAGGCATATGATGATTAGACCTCTTCTCCCTCTTTGTCAACACACAAATGCCTGCAGTTTCCTTTAGAAAAGTGCTACAGACAAGGCCAATATTTTACATTTGACAGCATCCTCAAAAAAAAAAATGGAGGTGAGAAATCTGCATCATTTGCATAGACTTCTTTCAGCAGATGTCGCCGGGCGTCGGCAGAGGACGGGGGTCAATTGCGGGCGTCGACAGGGGTCAGGCGTCATCGGGGGTCATCGGGCATCGCGTTGGCCACGGCGGCTCAGTCCCGCAAACGCTGCTTGCAGCTTTAATTTATTGTTTTGATTTAATTTAATTTATTAGTGTTAATGGCTGCTGAAAAAAGGGGATGAATAGTTCAAATTCGAGTTCGAATATACAAATGTTGGTAGTACTAGTAATCATTACTAAGTACAGTTATGCCCATCTGTTATCTTTGTTGGGCTTGAGTTTATGATTATTTTTTTTACCCTGTGCATCTTTTGTTTTGTTAGTAGTACTTGTCATTGCTCCAACACGAGTAAACATGTTGCGTCCCACTAGATGGCGCATTTGCCTTATTTACAAGCACCACGGTCATCGGAGCTGATCGCTGCCACTCTCAGCAGCGTGCGTCTACTAAGGTCTACTAAGATTCCACAATCTATTACACCTCGTGAGCAAAACAGGCTACAGGTAAAATTAAACATCTTCAGTTGAGCAACTCAGGCAAGTTAAACTGATTTAAAAACAAACAAACACTATAATACTAGGAAAAGAATCGTCTATATGTCAATAAATACAACAGATTGAGTATTCATAAAAAAAAATGCTTACTTTAAATAAGAAAATCCAACAAACCAACAAGTGCAACACTAAAACGCAAACCAACAATCAAAATAATGCTTAATTGCCTTAGTTTCATCCCACACTTATCAGCTTAGCTACTAAGAATAACACACATTATTCACCTGGACAGAAGGAGGTTCTGAGGAACGTGTTGGTCCTGGAGCTTCCTGGTCAGGATGTTCGGGAGATCCCTCGGGCTCAATGTCTGCAGCGCCAACATATTTTAGAATTGCTCCTGCAGAGACAAAGCTCACTAGATCATCAAGCAAAACAGATCAGAAGCACATTTTCCTATTTTATTATTACAGTGATGTTGCGGTAATATAGGAAAATTTTAAAAAAAATTGTTTTTAAATTAAACATTATGATTGCAGTGTCCCTTTAAAGCTTTTACCCAATTACAAAACTGTCGCTTCCCCTCCACCTCTCCAGCCCACATCACAAACAAATAACTTACCTTTCCCCTTTGCAAGTTTTTCTTGATCAGTTTTCTTTTCCTTCTGTTTTTCCGCACCGCTGGGATAAGTCCATTTTGATGCCATTATGGTGTCTGTTTGTTTTTAATCCTCTCGCTAACGGGAACGAATGATAGCTGTCAATCATTCACATCATACCTGTCGGCGTCGCCGGCCCGCTACGTCACAACCTGCATGACAGTGCGGCAAGCCCCCAGAGTCCAAGATGGCGTCCCATTCCTTTCAATGAAGTTGCTCACCCAGCGCATGGCTCCCAAAAACCTTTTGACTTCCGCATTGATGGGATAATAGAGCATGCGCAGTTGTGTCAGTGTGGAGCTGTCTTAGGGCGAAGGCAGGGTGACACCCTGGACAAGTCGCCAGTTCATCGCAGGGCCACATAGAGACAAACAACCATTCACACTCACATGCACACCTACGGACAATTTAGAACGTTCAATTGACCTCACATGCATGTTTTTGGAGTGTGGGAGGAAGCCGGAGAACCCGGAGAGAACTCACGCAGACACAGGGAGAACATGCAAACTCCACACAGAAAGGTCCCAGGTCCGGGCCCCGGAATCGAACCCACGACCTTCTTGCTGTGAGGCAGCAGCGCTTTTATTTCATTTAACAAAGCATATCATTATTTCATCATGCATTTAATTGTTTTGTGGTCCTGTGTTTTAGTGCTTCATAATTGTATTCTGTTGTCAAATTTGCCCATCAAAGTCAGATTAGTAATCCTGTACATCAGTTTAAGGAAAACCAATTCTAGGTAATGGATTACAGATCTGGTAGTGACCTCTTACAATGGAAAGAAATGTATACATAATAAGTACGTCTGTGTGCCCGATATTTTAGCTAACACTAAACTTTCTGCACAACTGTCTGCATTGTGTTTAAGTTTAAATTAGTTAAATATGTTTGCATACCCAATTTTAAGTAAAATTACACAAAAAAAAATATTGTACATTTATTTTTGGAATGTTTTGCTTTTTACAGCTTTCCTTTTGGGGACAGAAAAAGGTTGCACAAATGGGTGGAAAATGTGAGAAGAAAAAACTGGACACCCAATGACAACTCCAGGCTGTGTGCTCTTCACTTTGAGGAGAAATCTTTCATTTTGTGTGGTGAGAGAAAGTGCCTAACTTCAACAGCTGTCCCAACCATTTTTAGTTTCTTCAAATCAGGTAAGAGCATGTCTACCAAACAAAAGGTAAGTGAGTCACACACACACCCACACACACACGTGATTTTGATCAAATCTTTGACCACATATATTCTAAAAAATGTAAAGAGGTGTCAGAGATCTTGGAAGAAGACAGTTTTCTCGTGATTCAGGAACCATGTGACAGCCATACTGTGTCTGATGTAGATGTAGAGGTCACAAATGATGTACAGATCACCAATGATGAAGAGATCACAAATGATGAAGAGGTCAGAGCAACAATGAAGGGATTTTACATTGACTGTTCAGTTAACATGTTCAATGTTAAAATATTCACATGAAAAAAACTTGAAAATCATTACGGCAGACGTAAAAAAAAATTTGTAAGAAAGTGTTGAAAGTTATCTTGAAATCATTTATGAGGATACTCATTATAATATTGATGAAGTGTTATTTCATGTTTTGTTGGCTGTTTCAAGGGTTTATTTAGTTTGTTGTGACACAATCTAAGGTTCAATTTGTAAAGAAATAAAAGTTCTTGTGAAAAAAGATAGTGGTCAAAGTGATATTAGTGTTATTTGTGTTTGTGTTTTTTGTAGTCTTGTCTGGATTTGTCCTGTTCGTTTCTGGTCTGTGTTTGTGTTCCCACTCTTGGCCTGCACCTTGTCGTGGTGAGTGGGCTTTTAACTAAGACAGGCCAATTATATATATTGTGTGAAGCCAGCAAAACAGTCATTATTATGAGAATTATAACTGAAGCACACTAAATAATACACCATCAGTCACATTTTGCTTTTCTGTTATTAATCTAATGTGTGTTATGTCAAGCCTCCACAGTGGCGTGCTGCAGTCAGGATGAGACGAACAAGGTGAATGGATGGACGGATTGATGAGCCCAGCGAGCCTCCACCATCCACAGACAAGCCAGTCCCATTTTCCACCCAGAAGGATGTCTCTTCCATCTATCTTTGCCTGCCAGGGAAATGCAACCAAACATAGTAATTACAGATGGTGTTGTCTCTGTTAAAGTGACACATGAAAAAAAAAAAAAAATATATATATATATATATATATATATATATTTGTGATTCATGTTCATGACAATAACAATCGAACAGATTTTCTTCATTCTTCCAATGAGTTTCGCAAACAAACATGGAATTTTCCCTGGATCATACTAATACGTTTGTAGATTATATAAAGAAAGTTATAAAACACATTTTTTGCGGTTTTATATTAAAGCAGATAGTCAAACGTAAATGTAGCGTGGTAATGTTGCGAAGACACATTTATTTTTGTTTTTCTTTGTTTCTTTAGAAGCTTTTATTTTGGTTTTCTGTGGAAGCACAACAGACAACACACATGTTAACGTCCGCTACTACGGTTCGCTCCGTATAGGTCTCACGAGCCACTTGAGAGACTTCCTCTCGAGCGTTATCTACTTTTTACATTTCAAAACACAGATCCATACCCGACTTCGACTTGAACTTATTAATCATGTCGTTTCCCACATTCAATCTTACTCGTATACATTTAAATATTCACATTTCTACTGAATAAACATCCCATAACGTTAAACGAACACTAACGTAACCGAGCGTCAACCCCGCCTCCTGGTAACCTAGCAACGGGCTAGCCGTTGTTTCCTCTTCGCTAGGTAATCACTCGGAGACGATACATTCAAAACGTAAATTTAACTCACATACCCTCGATCTCAGACTTCAATTACGAAACAGCCACACATACATTTGCTCTTATTTTCAACCATTTCCCCTTCTCACCTGTGGAAGCACAACAGATAACACACACGTTAACGTCCGCTACGATGGTTCGCTCCACATAGGTCTCACGAGCCACTTGAGAGACCTCTCTGGCGTTATTCCCCGGGGCGAACACGACCTCCACTGGTAGAAGTGGGTAACTGCACCCTGCTCACTGATCACTCTCACACACGCCACAAACCACAACAAAAGCAGGAACAGTGCTTTGCCACAATTATGCTACATAAACACATCCTGGTCCCCTCTGGATCCTCTTTTCCGGTCCTCGCGATCACTCTCTTGGCTGCGGTGGGCATGGTTCTGCCCGCGGTGTCTTCCTTTGTCAGGGCATTCTCTGGCCCAGTGACCCATGCGGCCGCAGATGTGGCACGCCCCCTTTTCGCCTCTGTCTCCGCTAGTCGCCCTTCGTCGGTTGTCGTTGTTCCTGTAGGGCCGTCTCGCCGTGTCACTGAGGTGCTTCATCATGGTGAGGGAGGCACGCTTTATCTTCTTGTCCTCTGCATCGCTGGCCTCCTGCAGAAGCCTCTCAGCGTGCACTGCATGACGTCGGACCTCTGTCAGCCGGGCATCTTCAATCCCCACGCAGCAGCTTCTGTTAACTGCTTTGGCGATCTGGGGGAGCAGCCCTTGTCTGAAAGCAGTGATGAGGCTGGCCGTTTGGTTGACGGCAGTCCTGATGAACGTGGCGACGCTGCGGCGTCGGTGCTGGAGTGCGCAGGGTTGTACGGTGGTAGCGTTGGATGAGGACAGGCGGGAGGAGGGAAGACAGGCAGGTCCAGGAGAGGGTCCCTCGGGCCTGTAAGAGAAGGATACAGACGATTTGGTGCATTTGAATGCTCATGTGTGAGTGGCTCCTTTTCTCCCTCCTCTGGGGAGTGTGTGTGAGTGTGTGCACCCTCTGCCGTTATCTCTGTCACCCCTGTGCTCCAGCGCCCAGCGCTGTTCACACGTTTCTTTACTTGTTTCCTGTCCCTGACCTCTGCTTCAGGTTTCCAGAATGAAAAACACCTTTCATGATCTTTGATGATTTGAATCTCCCACCTGTTTGGGTTTTTCTTTTTTGTAACCTTTCCCTCGGCTATATTCAGTTTATCCCGGAGGTTTCTCAATTCCTCCATACTCAGTGATCCCCCCTCTGGGAAACCATACTTTTCAACCCAAACATCCAACATATCAAGACAATCTGGACCGTATTTTTTCCGCATGTCGTCCACAATTTGTCCCCCCTGGGGAACTGCAGCAGCCACTTTGCGCTGGTTCTTCCCCATCCCTGTCTAGACTTATTACTTGTAGCTGCACAGGCGTCCCTGTGCCCCCTTTTTTTACTCAGGCGCAAAAAGGTAGAGAAAAAATTCACCCCTTCGGTACTTAGTCACCAAAGGTTTTGCCCGCTCAGCCCTCACCAACCTTCTTGGATATCTGGTGAGCGGGACAGGCCCGCGATATGACCTTGACTGGTGCGATATTATGATTTAGCGTACGTTACGCTCAACGTCATTCCGTGCGGCAGGTAAAAAAAAAGGTGGTGTTGTCCCGGGTGTCCCAATTCCATCGCAAGCCGATCGGAGCCGATTATCACCCGGGTCGATTATCGGGTTGGTTGACCTGTTTTGTCGTGCAACAGCTGCAACTGCAAACTGCAGGCTTCAATTTACCGACGCCTTACACATGTGATGGCATGGAGACTGTGCATTGTAGCAACATCAGTCCCCTCAGAGAGAATCTTCTCCAAAACAGGCAGATATTTACAGAGAGAAGAAACAGGATCAGCCGCACAAAGATGAGGCTCTTGGTTTTTCTCATTGTCAATCTTCACTAAAGGACAAAACTGTTATCTGAATGCTGATTTTTTTGTCTTTTTGTTTTACACATTTTAATTCATATTTTGTTGTGTGAGTTTCTGTAAGCGTATGTTGTTTGACTTTACATTTGTGTAGTAGTAAAAAACTAAACGTTTAAAATTGGTAATAGTTATTTAGATAGAGGCACCGAGACCCACCTGTGGGTCAAAACACCCCCTCTCTTAAGAACTAAACCCTATTAACATACCTACAAACAAAACTAAACAAGAAAAACCTCAGTTCCCCTGAAATAAGAATTCCGCAGCTAGTCCACATGTACACGTGATAACGCATCTGACAACACATTATCAACCCCCCTTCCTGTGGCAAATCTGGAGATTGAAGTCTTGCAGGAGCAGAGACCACCGCATCTACGGCTGGTTTGATTGCGCATCCTATCCAGGACCACGAGGGCATTATAGTCTGTAAAAACCTGACCCCAAATTAACATCAAGATGGGCATTGTCAGAAGGAGAGCCAAAGCTTCTTTCTTAACTTCCCAGAATGGACTCTGTGTGCGTGCTGCTTACTTGTGGCATGTCCCTCTACTTCTATGTCATGGTGCAAAACTGACGTACGGCGGGGGTGGTCAGAAAACAATAGTGGGTGGCTCTCAATTAATTTAACAATATCATGACGGGCTGATGCAGGCAAATGGGACAAAAACGAGCTTAAGTTATTCATAATTTCAGAGTTTCCCAGGCGCGCCAAAGTAACACCGATTTCTTTTTTTCAATGAGCCCTCCCTCCGCCAATGGGCATGGAGGGGGCGGAGGCTCAGGCGACACATTTTTCCAAGCGACGTAACGCCCGGTTCACACTGGACGCGGAAGCGCCACGAAGCGCCGCGAAGCGCCGAGCTCTTCCATTCGGCGCCCATATTAATCAATGTAGTAGTTCACACCAGACGTGAACAGGCATGCGGCTCCCCTCGCGGATCGCGCCATGCATTTAACGTCAGTTCACTGGACGTGGAAGCGAAGCGCCGCTGAGCGCTTCCATTCGGCGCCCACGTTAATCAATGTGGTGGTTGCGCGGCTCGCGGCATGCATTTGTTGTTTCGGCGTCTGCTCTATTTCGTGCGCGAGCCGCGAGCGGTCCTCGTCAATAGTACAGGAAGTCGCTCAATAAAAACGAGAAAATCCGGTGAATTTTCAAAATAAACTAATTTCAAAATAAAAACCCAATGACAAATTCGATCATAAATCATATTTGTATGTTATATTTGTCAGTACATTGTATCAGAGTGCGAGAGAGATTAAACACACACACACACACACACAGAGAAAGACTTGATCAAAATACGTCTGTTTGATCCTAGAGATGCCGGTCAATGATCATTATGAAAGAGGTCTTTGTCTTGAGATGGACACCTGAGTGCGTGTTTCTATTTATTTACACACACACGCACAAAAGTGAGCTATGGAGCGGGCTGGCTATGGGGCGAGGGGGGGCGATGACGAAAATGATTTTTTTTATTTTATTTTTTTTAAAGAAAAAAAAAGAAGTGAAAAAGTGGGAGTGAAAAAAAGAGAGCAGAAGCGCTTGTCGACCGTCGCGGAGCTGTTCGCGTCTGGTGTGAACCAGTTGGAGCCTCGCTCGCGAAATTCGTTGGCGCGGCGCTTCCGCTTCCATTGAAATGAATGGCACGAGCCGTTCGCCTGTTCGCGTCTGGTCTGAACCACTACATTCAGTGCGTTTACATGGCACTAGAGAAAATCGAATTATTGCCTTAGTCCGATTATGATCGGAGAACTCACGTGCATGTAAACACCTTACTCCGATTATGATTGGAGTTTGAGAACTCCGATTGGAATCGGAGAACTCCGATTGAGACACCCAGATAATGCGATTGGAATTCAAATTTCTCTGCCATGTATACGCCTTAATCGGACTATTAACTGGACAATGCGAGTGCGCATGCGCCACGCCTGGCTCTCGCGACTCATGACCGCACAACTACGTCGTCTAACAAAACAGACGGCGCGAAACAACCTGGCAAACGCGAATAAGAATGTTGACATTTGGAGAGAGGATGAGACCGGGGCGATGCTTTCTCTTCTAAAAGAGATGGACATATTAAAATAACGCGCAACGGAGACCTTTTTAAAAAGGGTAGCGCAGCAAATGCAGGGCTCCGGCTTTGCGCACCCCTGAACAAATACGTATTCCTTCGTATTTATATTTCTACCTTTTCGTTCACATTTTTTGTAAGTTAGAAGAATTTTAACTTTGTAAATAAAAGCACAGCAAAAAGATGTTTTCCTGATTTGTTTTTATTTGGGTAATTTCGCTGTTATTCTGCTGGAAACGGCGTGCAGCGGCACCAGCTTCCTCCACGGTCGGCACTTTAATGAGTGTGTGTATAACTGAAGACACCGTTCCTTTGCAAAACCTGTACACAAACTCTCCCACCAGTCTGCTCCGAACCCGAATCCAACAAGAACGAGAGTTTGGGGTCCGTAGCGACGGCACAAAGCGTAGCATCGAAGTGTTGTTGTAGCCCTCCAACAGCAAACAACGTTCTTGTCTGCCTTTTAAAATAACCAGGAGCACAAGAAATAGGGTACACCTTATCTGCAAAGCAAGTAACACGTACATTATGAACTATCGTTCCATATCATAATAGATTTAATATGTCAACCGAAAGCAGCTGACCGGCTGAAAAGACTCACTCCACCCCCTAGTGTTGGGAGGAGGACCCGTCAATAATTTGAATTTCTCAGCTGCATGTATACGGGGACCAAGGTGAGAACTCCGATTGGACGAGAAAACCGAATGATTGCTTAGTCCGATTAAGCTCTGCATGTAAACGCACTGATTGATTAACATGGGCGCTGAATGGAAGCGCTCGGCGATTCGCAGCGCTTCACTTCGCGGCGATTCGCAGCGCTTCACTTCGCTTCGCGGCGCTTCCGCGTCCTGTGTGAACCGGGCGTAACTTTTCAACATTTTGACGTGGCAGACGCGGGATGATCGTTTTCTATCAGGAGTGTGCACTACATAATCTGTATCGGAAAGTTTGCGCTCCACGACATACGGACCAGAAAAACCAGCCTGCAAACCGGAACCGGGTAACGGCAACAATACCAACACACAACGCCTGTCTCAAAAACTCGAGCCACAGCTTTCTTGTCAAACTGCCGCTTCATTTTAGACTGGCTGGCGACAAGAGTTTTGTGAGCAGTTTCACAAGCACGATGCAAGCGTTCACGGAAAAAAAATTACGTAATCTAACACATTATTCTCTACTCGTTTAACATCGGAAAGCCACTTACCCCTTAACAGACGCAAGGGTCCTCTCACCGAACACTAAATCAGCTGGGCTGAACCTGAGGGACTCCCACACATACAATCGACGACTGAAGATACACTTTATGCTGCGGAACCATCACTGTGCTCATTTTAACCCCCCCCCCCCACACACACACACACACTAAAATATACGAATTGCAGTAGGTTGGTTTTGTTGCTCTTGGTTGTCCGTTAGTTTTTTGAGAGTTAGTAGTAGATAGATCCCTAGATAGTAAGTTTGATAGATGGATAGAAATAGATAAGTTAGTTAAAGTTACACACACGCACATATATATATATATATATATATATATATATATATATATATATATATATATATATATATATTAATCTCTTTCAATGAACTCCAAAACATACATGGTCAAAATCCATATTATTATTATGTTGTTGTTTTTTTTAAATGCTCATACAAAACAAGAAAAAAGTGTCACATCCACTTGTAGTGCATTATTTTTGCCAGCAAGCTTCTCTTGTTACGACTGACCACATTGACCCATATTTTCCATATACTCACCTGAATCAGGTACCCTGCAAGGGCAACGACCTTCCCCGAGGTGATCGGTGGAGTGACATGCAACCAGCACGTGACCTCTACGACGAGCTTCCACCCACGGAAGTGCCATAGGAGGACACGGATTAAATAGTATGGCTTGTCCACCAGAAGGCTGTATTATGGTGTACATAATATAAAACTTCGGCCCAGTTCTGCTTGTATTGCAATGGTTGGTGTTCCTGAAGTTTCATTTTTCGTCCCTTTTTATTTTTTACATCCATGTTTGTGATGAAATAGTATTGTGAATCGCTAGCTCGCATTGCATGCTGGGAAACAGCGTCACTCAAGGAAGTTTTGGCTTCGCTGACACGGTCCTGAAGGGAGTGGGTTTTAGTGCACTGGAACGGGATGAATGTGTTTAATCAAGCAGTACAAACCTGATTAATTGTCTTAATACTTCACTTCGAATGGCCATATTGTTTAGGATTAGAATTAGATGACAACTTCTTCACAATATTTGCAACTATTCAATTTGACCAGCAGGTGTCAGTAGAAGACGAAATTTCATGTTGACTATTTCCTAATGGAAGTGCTCTCTTTACGTTGGGTTTTTCTCATAATTATTTGAAGTGTAGGCCTGTAGTTGATGAGGAATCACGGTGTGCTAACGCTACTCAAACAGCTTCGATGAAAAAAGGGAGTGTGATTTGGGTTTGTGGTACATTATGACAATCTTGGACTTGCAAGACTGAGGCGACGGTTCAATTCCCATCAACGTGTATTATATATGTGTTATTTAGCTCATCTATTCTACATTTTAAAGAGATCACATTTGACATCTCACCCACTGAACACTTACTATTGAACATATTTTTAAACTATGGGCTATTTAGTCTTGTTTTAGGATATAATATAATTCATTGCACAAACTGTCAGGCTAAGTATAGAGCTATAGTCTACTACAATCAGTCGTGCCAAAAAAGAGACATTGTCTTTATTTTTCATTTTTATTTTATTGTGTCAGCATTGAACCATACAAGCATGTAGTGTTGTCCTACAAGAATGCATGGCGAATCAAATCCCAAACAACCTATGAAACAATGAACACGTTTCTATTGCACTTCATTTTATTGAGCACTAGATGACCTCCTCGAGCACTGTGTCATTGAAGCCTCGAGTAATGAACCATTTTTTGAAACAAGTGTCGAAGCTTCAACAAAGCCTCCATCGGCCATCACTACCTACGGCTGCGTGCTCTAACACCATTTCAGAAGTGATTAACTGCAGACTTGGGAGCGGAGGAGGGATGACAGTCAGGCTGGCTCGACTGCTCCGCCTTCTCAGCCGTGGCGCGTCCAATCAGCAGCCGACATCCAGGACCGCACCTGCAAGGCGTCATCCACTCTCTCTCTCACAAACACACAAAATAAATTGTGTTCAATCATGTTAAACTTGGTTGGGGCACAGCCATGGCTCTTTATATTTTATTTTTATTTTATTTTGTATTTTATTTTGAAGTTAGCGCTTTGCATTCTGGGCGATCCTCAGTACAGAGGAAGCCCATGAAGCAGGTGAGACGGTCTCCTCCCTGCTGAGACAGAAATTAATGCAATAAGTTGAGCTATGCTTCATCTAACTGTGTTTCAGTGTTTAAATGTGTGCTGGTGTCTTTCATTTATTTTTATTTATTTATTTTTTATTTTTTATTTTTTTTTTTAGCAAAGTTCGTTTTTTTTTTAATTGCTATTAAAAACGATTAGCATGCTAGCATGTCCATTAGCAGCACACAGCTCTCATACGGAGCATGTTGTCTCTGCAGGAGGTGACCAAGTTTCACGGAGCAAGTTATGGTTGTGTCCCATTCTGTTTCAGGTATGTGTGTGTAACTGGAAGAATGTTACAGTGTATAAAAATGGAGCTTTAGGGAGCGAATTATTGAAATTGCGAATGTCATTTTTTTGTATTTTGTAGAAAAATGTATTTTATTTTTAATATTATTTGTATTGTAGAAACAACAACTATACGATCACTACTTCAGTACAGAGGAAGCCCATGAAGCAGGAGGTGACCAAGTTTCACGGAGCAAGTTATGGTTGTGTCCCATTCTGTTTCAGAGAATAAACTGCTGCTCCACACCTGACTTCTGCAAGTCTTCATTATACAGCAAGCAGGACAGAATAGGAGTGGTCACATTGGTGCCGTGACTCGAGACTCTTTTGTTGTGCTACCGATGCTGCAGAGCGACCCGGGGACTGTTCTGCTGCTGCTGTTCATCTGCGGTCACTGAAGTCGGTCAGATGTGTTGCTTTTGTGCAGTGTTAGACATCAGATAGAGGGTTTATGTACTTTTATTTTATTTTATTTTATTTATTTTATTTATTTATTTTTTTTTCAGTTTCCAGTCTAGGCCTTTTGTGGTTTCATCCTTTTGTTTTGTGGTATTGTGTTTTGTTAACTTTTTGGAAAGATGAGTAATCCTCAGGGTAATGTTTTTGTAACTCCTTTTGGTGCTAGCAGAGGGAGGGGTTTTATGCATCCTTCAAGTTTACTGTTTGAGAGTCCTGTTCAGGGGGGTGGTGTAGTGTTGGGTAATCAGTGTACACCTGGGCGCCCCTTGCTCAGTACTGGTGTTATCCCTCCCCCCAACTCAGATGCAAACCCTCATGCCCTTGCTAGCCAGGGCACGCATTCCCCTGTCCCGGACAGGCACAGCATGTGTTCCCCTGCACCTACCCCTGATGTTATTGCTGCTAGTATTGTAGGTCAGATGGGTGATGCATTGATTCAACAGGTCAGCCAGCGGGTGGCACAGGACATTATCTCTCACCTCAGTGCATCTGTCACTACCCCTTTACTCATTGCTGCCCCTTCACCTGCCCATGCTGATATGCTAGCCAGTTCCCCTTTACATAGTGCTACCCCTCGACCTAGCCATGCAAATGTGTCTGCCACAAATGCTTTTGACGTGTCCCATTTGCAATATGTCCCTCATCGAAAGCTGAAGGAGCCCCCCTGCTTCAGAGGAGACAACTCAGACTCTGTTTCCGTCCAGGAGTGGGAGGAGCTCATGAGGAGTTTCATTAAGAGGGGGAATCTGCAACCTGAGGAACAAGCGGAGGAGATCCTTGTTCATCTTGGTGGCAAAGCAAAGGATGTTGTCAGGTTTGGGACCAGGAACAGTGGTATTAACATCACCTGTAACCCCGATGCCATTTATGGTCTCTTGCGGAAGCACTTTGATTCTGTTCCGTGTTCACCACTCCCATTAGCAGACTTTTACACCACTCTTCCTGGGAAGGGTGAGGATGCCTTTGACTACTGGCTTAGACTGAACCGCGCTGTTGACTTGGCCATTGAACGTCTGAAGGAGCAAGGAAAGTCACTGGACAGCCCCAGCATTGAGGTGACTCGAATGTTCATAAAGAACTGCCCTTCTACTGAGCTCGCCATGACCTTCAGGTCGAAGACGATAGACAAGTGGACTGCTCGTGAAGTCCAAGACATTCTGAACGAATATCATTCTGAAATGATGTCAGTGAACAGAACTTCCAGAGAAAGGGTGTCAGTGAATGCTCTTGCTGCTGTCTCGCCACCTGCACCACCTGCTGAAGAACAGAGCCAACTGCAGCCACAGGCCACTGACCCTGATGCCCTGAACCGCCTTATTAACATGCTGGAGAAGGTGCTCCTGCAAAGATCTTCCCCAGCTTCAAACAGTCCTGTTCATGGTCCGACTCGACGGCCTGGCCCAAGGCACCCCAGGATCGGTGGGTTGCACTTGGAGGAAATGTCTTCTTCTCCACCATGGACTTGACGTCTGGCTTCTACAATGTGCCACTCCATGAAGAGCACAAAAAATACACAGCTTTCTCTTCACCTTTTGGCCTCCACTAGTACAACAGAATGCCACAAGGTCTGTCCAACAGTCCTGCAACATTCATGCGAATGATGATGTCAATCTTCGGGGATGAAAACTTCACTAGTCTGCTCTGCTATCTTGATGACCTGATGGTCTTTGCCCCAACTGAACAGCAGGCGCTTGAGCGTCTAGAGATGGTGTTCTCCCGTCTGAAAAGTCACAAACTCAAACTGGCCCCCAAGAAGTGTCATCTCTTGCGGAGGTCAGTAAGGTTCCTGGGACATGTCATTTGTGGGGACGGGGTGATGAAGGACCCTGACAAGATGAAAGCCATCATGGATGTGGGAGAGGCTGACCTGATGGAGAGTGATGGTGTGACCCCTTCCTGGAGGAAGAATAATTCTTTCCTGGGCCTAATCTTCTACTATCAGCACTTCATAGCTGACTGCTCTGCTAAAGCAAAACCCTTGTTCAGACTCCTCTGGAAGGCAGGTGCAGCATAAGGCCATGAGAGGCAGGAAGGTGAAAAAGCGATCATCTGCTCCACCAGTGCTTATGGCGAGCGACTGGACTGCTGCATGCAAAGAATCGTTCCAGACCCTGAAGAATGAATTAGCTTGCAATGTCACCTTATCCCACCCCAACTTCAGTGAGCCCTTCGTTCTCGCTGTTGATGCGTCGTTTGATGGCATTGGCGCAGTCCTGTCTCAAGTGCCACCAGGTGAGACTGTTGCTCGACCTGTCGCTTTCGGCAGCAAGACACTGTCCCGATCACAAATTAACTATCCAGCGCACAGGTTGGAATTCCTGGCGTTAAAATGGGTCATTTGTGACAAGTTTGGTCATTGTCATTGCCCATTGTCCTACATCTTAACAAAGCCATGTTTGGACGCATGTGAACAAAGATGGGTTGCTAAGCTTGCCGCATTCGATTTCAATCTGAAGTATGTCCCTGGCGTTAAGAACGTTGTCGCTGATGCGCTAAGCCGCGAGCCATTCGTTCAGTCATGTATCAGTCAACGTCTGATGAAAGAGCCCTACGTTGCACTGCTGGATGAAGTTAATGGCGTTGTCAGGGGTACAGTGCAAGATGCCTTCCGGCTGACAACTGCCAAGTTCTTCAAGAAAGGGAACCAAGACCATCCGATTCTGATGCTGAAGCCGTTATTTTATTTTGAAAGGTGACCCGCAGCTATTTTAGGTCGAGAAAAAAAAATGGCCGAAATGTTTGTTTGATGGAAAGCGGGTCAAGCCGGAGTGGTTGGTGAGCCAAAAATTCTTTTGACCTCACGTTGTCTGTGTTGCCTCGAACCAAAAACTCAAGAAGGAAAATAAACGAGTTAAATGGAACCCACGTCTCATCAATTTATGAATGATGTATTGGTGCTGGTATGACGGACGGACATTGAAGACACCTGAGCGTCAAAGGTAAAGAGCGGCTACATGAATGAAAACTGTGGAACTACACAGTCAATCAACACAATCAACACATTGAACACACAAACACATCACATCCATCCTTCATTTGGCAGCAGACAATAAAACAGCAGTTGGATCAAAGATGCAGTGGAGTCCGAAGAGACGCCAGTGAAGGATCTCTGATCCATTGGAGCTCCAAGCTGCAGTGACTTTACACACAACTGAGCATCATGTTGAGTTGAAGCAGCAAATCAGAGCAACACTGTCAGTCACAACAGGACGTGTTGACACTCAGTGGCTGGAACACACTGGAGTGTGAAGCTGCACTGAGGACACTGTAGTGGAGACACTGAGGACCTGGGGCTTCATTTACAAAAACGTACATGGATTTCATCCTGAAACAAAAAAATCTGGATGTTCAAAATGTTGCGAACGCACAAACGCACACCCATTTCCTTTGAGAGTCCCAATCCTCGTGGAATTGATCGCACATGAGCACGAGCCCTGCTCCTCCCTCGGAACACCTCCACATACAAAGCGTTGTCCCCCCTTGTTGGAAATCCAACATACTGGTGGACTTTTGGAAGGACAGTCTTGAGGTCAGCATGACTAAAATCTCCAGTGAGGATGGTAAAGCTTTTGGGTTTGCTGTCTGTTGATCACTGATGGCCTGGTACAGTTCATTGAGTGCAGCGTTCCTCTCACTGCTGTTGTTGGTGGGAGGGATGTAAACTGCAACTAGCAAAATGGCAGTAAACTGCCAGGGCAGATAGAATGGACGGCACTTTATGATCATCAACTGTGCCAGTGGTGAACAGTGTTTGCATACCACTGCAGTGTCCCGGCACCATGCACCACAGATGTAAACACATGCTGCACCACCGTGGGACTTCCCTCCATTTACATGGTGATGGTGATGATGATGATGATGATCAGACATTAATGAGTCTTGATTCACTTTCACTGTCTTCAGAATCTCACATGTCGACCACAACTTCTCTCTCTGCTCTCCTTCATCCAGTGAACTCTCAGAGCTTCAGTGTGCAGTGGTGTCTTCAGCTCTGCAGTCCAGCCCCTCCCACCTCACACTGCTGGACCTGAGTGAGAACTTCCTGAGGGATCCTGGAGTGAAGCTGCTCTGTGCTGGACTGCAGAGTCCAAACTGCAGACTGGAAGTTCTCAGGTCAGTTCCTGCTTTCTACTGGTGGACAGTGTGTGTCAGCAGATGACAACTGGTGTGTAACGCTGCTCAGTGTGAAGACTTTGAAGCAGATATTCAAGACTCATCTAGACAAAGTGGATGTTGTTGATATTTTCATGTCAACAATCTGCAGCCAGAAAAGACTTTGGATAGTGGAAGAAAGTGTGGAAAATGTCTCCAGTCACTTTGGAGCTCAATGGAAGTTGTTGATTGGTGATGAAGGTCACATGACTGAGCAGAAGATCCTGTGAAGAAATATTAGAGGCAGATTAATAGTGCAGCAGTATTTCTTCATCTTGTCCTTTGAATGTGTTTGACTTGTAACGAGACTCTGATGACTGAAAACAGCCACAAGCACACAAAGGACTCACTGATTATTTTCCATCTTCACTGCTGATTGGCTGCACACTGACTGACACACTGCTGTTGTTATTGTGTTGACAACCCACTGGCACAATGACTCCTTTGAGGGAATGACTCAGTGATCCCAACAGCTACACATCTGGATCATCAACAGGGAGAAATGACTCTGAATATGACATTTGCACCATGGAAGAAATCAAATATTGATTCTTTATTCAGGCTGGAGAACTGCTGGTTGACAAAGCTCAGCTGTGATTGGCTGCTCTCAGCTCTGAAGTCCAACCCCTCCCACCTCAGAGAGCTGAACCTGAGTTGGAACCACCTTAAGGATTCATCAGTGAAGGAGCTGAGTGGTTTTCTGCAGAGTCCAGACTGTAAACTGGAGACTCTTGAGGTCAGTTCACCCTCTTCACTCTACAACTTCTATCACTCTTGTTGTTGTCATGATTTTCACTTCACTGCTGTTGGAAATTCAATTTGCAGTCACTTTTTTTTTGATAATGAATGAAAGGGCGTGTTTTCATTGCCTCACCTCGCCTCGCCACGGTATGGTGTTAGGGTGTTTGCACTGGCTGCTACACAGTTGTAGGGGGCGCTGTTTTGGTACCTCAATCCCCCAGGGTCAGAGCGGGACGAAGCGAGTTTAGTGGTGACGTAGCGACGAGCAGGGCCCTGGATTGGCTCCGTGTCCGCGTCGATGTTCCCGGTCAGAACGGACATCCACGCCAACTCCTTTGACACAGAACTTCCGTGTCAGGTACATTTTACCGTGAATACAAGTAGCTACTATTGGTGTTGTACAAACACATTTATGTGTATACAGTTTTTGAAAACAGCTTTTTCAATACATGTTTACTTTTGTCTTTTGGGGAGAGGCAGGCGAACCGGGAATGCCCTCGACGTCGCGAGTGTGTTCAACCATATTCGCGAAAACGACAAAGGACAAATGGCGAAGCGCTCGGTAAAGAAAACAAATCGAGTTGCTCCTGCGTGAGGCGCGGTAAGCTAGGGAACCCCAGGAGTCTTGAGGAGAGAAGAAATACTGATTCGTCGAGAGGACGTGGCTCTTGGCCGCGAGGAAGCCTCAAACACCGCGGCATATAACAAAGTCGTCCTTGGCTCGCGAGGGCAGCTATTTCAAATAAGGAGGCGTGTTTACTGTCTGTTTTTCTGTTTGTTTGTTTTTAAATAAACGCTATTTCCCGTTGTATGCGTCTCGTGTTTACTTTTGGTGAAAATATGAAGGTTGAACTACACATTTGCTCGCATGGAAAACGAAACAATAAATTATAAATGTTGCTGCATAAACGATCAACTGTGACTTCAGTGAGGGAAAGTCTTCTTTCTTGAACAGAAAAGCAACCACAGACCGAGCAGCAGGTATGAAACAACTTCTACTCTGTCCATCGCTGCGCTGTTGTGTATCGCACAGAAGTGATACTGGGGAAGACATTGTCCCGCTTTACCGTGTCGACTCAGTCCACGGTCTCGTAATCACAGAGCCAATGAAAACGCAATCGTACCGAGGCGAACCGTGGTGAGGCGAGGCAATGAAAACACGCCCTAAACTGGGCTTGAAGGTACAGTGGGTAAAATCCTCCCATCCAGTGGTCAGATTGCAGACTGCTTTTGTTGCAGATTCTGAAGTCGACGTTTCACTTTGATGTTCAGAGTGATGACACCCTGGTAAAATTCCATCGTTATAAACTCTCCATCATTTCTTCTCTATTCAGGTTGGAGTACTGCTGGTTGTCAAAGCTCAGCTGTGATTGGCTGCTCTCAGCTCTGAAATCCAACCCCTCCCACCTCAGACACCTGGACCTGAGTCAGAACCAGCTGCAGGATTCATTAGTGAAGGTTCTGAGTGGTTTTCTGCAGAGTCCAGATTGTAAACTGGAGAGTGTGAGGTCAGTTCACCCTCTTCACTCTTGTTGTTGTCGTCATGATTTTCACTTGACTGCTGTTGGAAATTCAATTTGCAGACACTGGTTTGTGTTTGAAATGAGTGGAACTGGGTTTGAAGCAGGGGTGTCCATTAGGTCAATCGTGTGGAGTCCTCGTCACTTCCAGCAGGTAGAATGGTTCAGGCAGGAACTCAGTGATCTTGGTCATAATGTACGATGTGCTGGATTTTGTTTTTATATGTGCTGGATTTTACAGTCAAAGGTAAATGAGACGAATCGGCTTCTGCACCGCTCAGATCAAATAAAGGAGACATAAAGCAGATTTCATTTTAAATCTGAAACTATAATAATTGTTAAAATCAATGTATACTTCAGATACCTGCATTCTGTATGAGAGCAGACAGGAACAGGAAAAAGAGTTTGGCTGTTGTTTTCTTTAAATACACGCCAAACTACCGTGCTTGTCGCGTGAGCCTGCAATCCTGGCGTAAACTGACGGAGACGCCTCACTCGCAAAATACGCTTCAAAGTCACGCACAGCAGAAGCACTGGAGATCCTGGGAGATGCTGCTAGCAAAACATCTGCGTTCCACACACACACACACACACACACACACACACACACACACACCGATTGTATAGTAGGTAGATCTTTTTGACTTGGTCATTTTAAAAGTAGCTTGCATGTTGAAAAAGTGTGAGCACCCCTGGTTTAAAGGTACAGAGTGTAAAATCCTGCCATCTGGTGGTCAGATTTCAGATTGCAGCGCTCATTCACTCACCCTCTCTCCTTTGTTGAGTGTCAGATTCTAAAGTCGACATTTGACTTTGATTCTAAACTCTCCATCATTTCTTCTCTATTCAGGTTGGAGGGCTGCAGGTTGTCAGAGCTCAGCTGTGATTGGCTGCTCTCAGCTCTGAAGTCCAACGACTCCCACCTCAGACACCTGGACCTGGGTCAGAACCAACTGCAGGATTCATCAGTGAAGGAGCTGAGTGGTTTTCTGCAGAGTCCAGACTGTAAACTGGAGACTCTGAGGTCAGTTCACCCTCTTCACTCTACAACTTCTATCACTCTTGTTGTTGTCGTCATGATTTTCACTTGACTGCTGTTAGAAATTCAGTTTGCAGTCACTGCTTTGTGTTTGAAGCGTATGAAATTGGGTGGAAAGGTACAGTGTGTAAAATCCTACCATCTAGTGGTCAGATTTCAGATTGCTTTAGTGTCAGATTCTGAAGTCAACATTTCACTTTGATTTTCAGAGTGATGACACCCTAGAAAAACTCTCCATCATTTCTTCTCTATTCAGGTTGTGGAGATGTAGTTTGTTAGAGCTCAGCTGTGATTGGCTGCTCTCAGCTCTGAAGTCCAACCCCTCCCAACTCAGACACCTGGAGCTGAGTTGGAACTGCCTTCTGGATTCAACAGTGAAGGTGCTGAGTGGTTTTCTGCAGAGTCCAGACTGTAAACTGGAGACTCTGAGGTCAGTTCACCCTCTTCACTCTACAACTGCTGCAGTTATTGTTGTCATGACTTTGAATTGAGTTTGTTGGAATTCACTTTGATTCCATTAGAAATGTGTAAAACTTAAATTACACACACACACACACACACACACACACACACACACACACACACGTATGCGCACATACGCACTCATGCACGCGCACACACACACACACACACACGCGCGAGCACACCCAACTATGAATGACACTCTCCATCATTTATTCCGTATTCAGGTTGGAGAGGTGCAGGTTGTTAAAGATCAGCTGTGGTTGGCTGCTCTCAGCTCTGAAGTCCAACCCCTCCCACCTCAGACACCTGGACCTGGCTGAGAACTATCTTCAGGATTCATCAGTTAAGGAGCTGAGTGGTTTTCTGCAGAGTCCAGACTGTAAACTGGAGACTCTGAGGTCAGTTCACCCTCTTCACTCTACAACTTCTATCACTCTTGTTGTTGTCGTCATGATTTTCACTTTACTGCTGTTGGAAATTCAATTTGCAGACACTGGTTTGTGATAGTAATGAATGAAACTGGGCTTGAAGGTACAGTGGGTAAAATCCTCCCATCTAGTGGTCAGATTGCAGATTGCAGATGCTGAAGTGGACATTTCACTTCGATTTTCAGAGTGATGACACCCAGGAAAAACTCTATCATTATAAACTCCATCATTTATTCTCTGTTCAGGTTGTGGGGCTGCAATTTGTCAGAGCTCAGCTGTGATTGGCTGCTCTCAGCTCTGAAGTCCAACCCCTCCCACCTCAGAGAGCTGGACCTGAATATGAACCCCCTGAAGGAGTCATCAGTGAAGGAGCCACTGATGGATCTTGTCTACAGCAGTGACCATCAACTGAAGAGTGTGAGGTTAGTACTGGTTTGGAACCAGTGGATGATGGTTCCAGCACCAAAGCCAGTTGATCCCACAGCAGAGGTCCAGTGTTCCCAGTCACAGTGTGAGAGGAGGATGGTGACGTCCAGCTGCTCCTCATTCATCCAACATCTGCTGCCAAACTGCTTCTTCTCTCAGTTCACCACCCAATTATTCATCAGTTCATCTTCATCAGGCCTCAGTATCAGTCCTACACTCCATGGTCACATGACCTTCTGATGTTCCACACTTGACATGTGACTGAGAGTCTGCTTCTTCTCACCAGTCACTCCATCATCTCCATCAACAGTCAACGTCTCTGTGATGATGCGTTCAAGGACCGTGAGTCCTGACTCCTGCTGTCTCTTCTTATCTTTGCAGGTGGTGGTGAGGATGAGGAGAGTGAAGAGGAGCGCTCCATCTACTGGTGGCTGACAGAACTACAACCAGTGGAGCCAAACAGCAAGCTGCACGCACCAACACTGTGTGGGCGTGTCACGACCTTTGACCCCAGTGCAGCCTGGTGGCTGGCGGACTGCTTCTCCCTACAAGCTGCTGTGGTTACTGGGAGAGACGTCCCAGAAGCCACTGGTGGAGCTGACTCCTCAGTGGAAGAAGCAGGACTTGGAGCAGCTGCTCAATGAAGGCAGCAGCAACAAAACCACTGCTTCTGCTCTCATCATCCACGGCTGGAACATCTCAGCATGAAGGTTCCACACATCAACAACACACTGCTCTGCTCTCACTTCAGACTTCTATAACATCTTCATTTTGGAGGTGAAAAATACTTTTCAAGAGACTTTATTTCTGCTTCATGATCTTAAATAAGGAAATCATGTGGAAAAGATAAAGTGATTCACAACACCTGTGATGGGAACTCAAATCATTATTGAATCATAAGTAAGACAAAAGAAGTTTCCCTCAAAATAATTCATGGTTTTGATGCTTGCCAGATGTTTGTGTGGAGATTTCAGAAGGACGTCAATGAATCAGAAGGAAACCAGATCATTTATTTTATGTGATTATGTTATATCATCCTAACTTTGTTACAAGCTCAAACATTATATTTCAATGATTCAATATTCTGACAATAAAAGCCATCACAACCTCTGACCTGTGTGACCTTGACCTCAACTGACGTTTCATTTCTGCTGCTTTAACACTTTGATTATATATCTCCTGAAGTCCTACCATGGGGATTCTCCATATCTGAATAACTTGTGTACTCCTATCCTGAAGATAGTTCTCAGCCAGGTCCAGCTCTCTGAGGTGGGAGGGGTTGGACTTCAGAGCTGAGAGCAGCCAATCACAGCTGATCTATGACAACCTGCACCTCTCCAACCTGAATACGGAATAAATGATGGAGAGTGTCATTCACAGTTGGGTGTGCGCGCGCGCGTGTGTGTGTGTGTGTGTGCGCGTGCATGAGTGCGTATGTGCGCATACGTGTGTGTGTGTGTGTGTGTGTGTGTGTGTGTGTGTGTGTAATTTAAGTTTTACACATTTCTAATGGAATCAAAGTGAATTCCAACAAACTCAATTCAAAGTCATGACAACAATAACTGCAGCAGTTGTAGAGTGAAGAGGGTGAACTGACCTCAGAGTCTCCAGTTTACAGTCTGGACTCTGCAGAAAACCACTCAGCTCCTTCACTGTTGAGTCCAGAAGGCAGTTCCAACTCAGCTCCAGGTGTCTGAGTTGGGAGGGGTTGGACTTCAGAGTTGAGAGCAGCCAATCACAGCTGAGCTCTAACAAACTACATCTCCACAACCTGAATAGAGAAGAAATGATGGAGAGTTTTTCTAGGGTGTCATCACTCTGAAAATCAAAGTGAAATGTTGACTTCAGAATCTGACACTAAAGCAATCTGAAATCTGACCACTAGATGGTAGGATTTTACACACTGTACCTTTCCACCCAATTTCATACGCTTCAAACACAAAGCAGTGACTGCAAATTGAATTTCTAACAGCAGTCAAGTGAAAATCATGACAACAACAACAAGAGTGATAGAAGTTGTAGAGTGAAGAGGGTGAACTGACCTCAGAGTCTCCAGTTTACAGTCTGGACCCTGCAGAAAACATCTCAGCTCCTTCACTGTTGAATCCTGAAGGTGGTTCCAACTCAGAGAAGAAATGAAGGAGAGTTTATAATGATGGAGAGTTTTTCCAGGGTGTCATCACTCTGAGAATCAAAGTCAAAAGTCGACTTTAGAATCTGACACTCAACAAAGGAGAGAGGGTGAGTGAATGAGCGCTGAAATCTGACCACCAGATGGCAGGATTTTACACTCTGTACCTTTAAACCAGGGGTGCTCACACTTTTTCAACATGCGAGCTACTTTTAAAATGACCAAGTCAAAAAGATCTACCTACTATACAATCGGTGTGTGTGTGTGTGAGTGTGTGTGTGTGAGTGTGTGTGTGTGTGTGTGTAACACACATGTTTTGCTAGCAGCATCTCCCAGGATCTCTGGTGCTTCTGCTGTGCGTGACTTTGAAGCGTATTTTGCGAGCGAGGCGTCAAAACAAAATTCAGTACATCGGACATTATGACCAAGGGCCAATTCCAATTCCTCTCTTAACTCCTCAATCTCAACCCTCGCCCTTAACCCTCAATCTTTGGCCCTCAATCTTGGCCCTCAAAAATAAGTGTAAGGGCTTAGAAATGGGACACCCCTTAAGTGCAGTTACGTCTTCAGACTGTGGGGGGCTGCCGTACGCCAAAGCTAAGTCCAGTCTGTCAAGAAGACGACAACGACGAAGAAGAAGGAGAAGAAGGAAAAGACGATGAAAAAGAAGAAGTCTTCCGTCGCTACACAACGAGGTACACAAGTAACGTGAAGCCGGGACCGCCGGTCCGGCTGACAAACATCGTAAAGTAAAAAAAATAAAAATGTTACGCAACAACAATGTCAATAATCCATAAAAAACTCTTAAACTAAGACAATAAAATGGTTTTGTAATATTTATATCTTTATTGACTAAGAAAATACTTCCATTTGTAGCTCGCTTTTTTGTCGCCATCTTTTTCGAAGATGTCTTGGCGAAAATACGCAATGCCTTCTGGGTAGCCCTCACTGCCAAGGGTGGTCCCGGAGAATCTCAATATTGAGGGCGATACAGCCCTTAATCTCCTCCCTCAACTGGACGTTCTTAGAATCGGGACAGCATTTGCACCTAGCAGGGAGCGCGCATTTTTGAGATTGAGGGTTGAGATTGAGGGTTAAGGGAGGAATTGGAATTCACCCCAAGATCAACAACAACCACCGTGTTTTCTAATCATTGACTTCCTGCCTGAACCATTCTACCTGCTGTAAGTGACGAGGACTCCACTCTTAAAGCTCTCTCTCTCTCTCTCTCTCTCTCTCTCTCTCTCTCTCTCTCTCTCTCTCTCTCTCTCTGTCCCTCTCTCTCTCCCTCTCTCTCTCTCTCTCTCTCCGACCTAATGGGCACCCCTGTTTCAAACCCAGTTTCACTCATTTCAAACACAAAGCAGTGACTGCAAACTGAATTTCTAACAGCAGTGAAGTGAAAATCATGACAACAATAACAAGAGTGATTGAAGTTGTAGAGTGAAGAGGGTGAACTGACCTCAGAGTCTCCAGTTTACAGTCTGGACTCTGCAGAAAACCACTCAGCTCCTTCACTGATGAATCCTGCAGTTGGTTCTGACCCAGGTCCAGGTGTCTGAGGTGGGAGTCGTTGGACTTCAGAGCTGAGAGCAGCCAATCACAGCTGAGCTCTGACAACCTGCAGCCCTCCAACCTGAATAGAGAAGAAATGATGGAGAGTTTAGAATCAAAGTCAAATGTCGACTTTAGAATCTGACACTCAACAAAGGAGAGAGGGTGAGTGAATGAGCGCTGCAATCTGAAATCTGACCACCAGATGGCAGGATTTTACACTCTGTACCTTTAAACCAGGGGTGCTCACACTTTTTCAACATGCAAGCTACTTTTAAAATGACCAAGTCAAAAAGATCTACCTACTATACAATCGGTGTGTGTGTGTGTGTGTGTGTGTGTGTGTGTGTGTGTGTGTGTGTGTGTGTGTGTGTGTGGAACGCAGATGTTTTGCTAGCAGCATCTCCCAGGATCTCCAGTGCTTCTGCTGTGCGTGACTTTGAAGCGTATTTTGCGAGTGAGGCGTCTCTGTCAGTTTACGCCAGGATTGCAGGCTCACGCGACAAGCACGGTAGTTTGGCGTGTAGTTAAAGAAAACAGCCAAACTCTTTTTCCTGTTCCTGTCTGCTCTCATACAGAATGCAGGTATCTGAAGTATACATTGATTTTAACAATTATTATAGTTTCAGATTTGAAATGAAATCTGCTTTATGTCTCCTTTATTTGATCTGAGCGGTGCAGAAGCCGATTCGTCTCATTTACCTTTGACTGTAAAATCCAGCACATATAAAAACAAAATCCAGCACATCGTACATTATGACCAAGATCACTGAGTTCCTGCCTGAACCATTCTACCTGCTGGAAGTGACGAGGACTCCACACGATTGACCTAATGGACACCCCTGCTTCAAACCCAGTTCCACTCATTTCAAACACAAACCAATGTCTGCAAATTGAATTTCCAACAGCAGTGAAGTGAAAATCATGACGACAACAACAAGAGTGATAGAAGTTGTAGAGTGAAGAGGGTGAACTGACCTCAGAGTCTCCAGTTTACAGTCTGGACTCTGCAGAAAACCACTCAGAACCTTCACTAATGAATCCTGCAGCTGGTTCTGACTCAGGTCCAGGTGTCTGAGGTGGGAGGGGTTGGATTTCAGAGCTGAGAGCAGCCAATCACAGCTGAGCTTTGACAACCAGCAGTACTCCAACCTGAATAGAGAAGAAATGATGGAGAGTATATAACGATGGAATTTTACCAGGGTGTCATCACTCTGAACATCAAAGTGAAACGTCGACTTCAGAATCTGCAACAAAAGCAGTCTGCAATCTGACCACTAGATGGGAGGATTTTACCCACTGTACCTTCAATCCCAGTTTAGGGCGTGTTTTCATTGCCTTGCCTCACCACGGTTCGCCTCGGTACGATTGCGTTTTCATTGGCTCTGTGATTACGAGACCGTGGGCGGAGTCGACACGGTAAAGCGGGACAATGTTTTCCCCAGCATCACTTCTGTGCGATACACAACAGCGCAGCGATGGACAAAGTAGAAGTTGTTTCATACCTGCTGCTCGGTCTGTGGTTGCTTTTCTGTTCAAGAAAGAACACTTTCCCTCACTGAAGTCACAGTTGATCATTTATGCAGCAACATTTATAATTTATTGTTTCGTTTTCCATGCGAGCAAATGTGTAGTTCAACCTTCATATTTTCACCAAAAGTAAACATGAGACGGATACAACGGGAAATAGCGTTTATTTAAAAACAAACAAACAGAAAAACAGACAGTAAACACACCTCCTTATTTGAAATAGCTGCCCTCGCGAGCCAAGGACGACTTTGTTATATGCCGCGGTGTTTGAGGCTTCCTCGCGGCCAAGAGCCACGTCCTCTCGACGAATCAGTATTTCTTCTCTCCTCAAGACTCCTGGGGTTCCCTAGCTTACCGCGCCTCACGCAGGAGCAACTCGATTTGTTTTCTTTACCGAGCGCTTCGCCATTTGCCGTTTGTCGTTTTCGCGAATATGGTTGAACACACTCGCGACGTCGAGGGCATTCCCGGTTCGCCTGCCTCTCCCCAAAAGACGAAAGTAAACATGTATTGAAAAAGCTGTTTTCAAAAACTGTATACACATAAATGTATTTGTACAACACCAATAGTAGCTACTTGTATTCACGGTAAAATGTACCTGACACGGAAGTTCTGTGTCAAAGGAGTTGGCGTGGATGTCTGCTCTGACAGGGAACATCGACGCGGACACGGAGCCAATCCAGTGCCCTGCTCGTCGCTACGTCACCACTAAACTCGCTTCGTCTTGCTCGGACCCTGGGGGATTGAGGTACCAAAACAGCGCCCCCTAAAGCTGTGTAGCGGCCAGTGCAAACACCCTAACACCATACCATGGCGAGGCGAGGTGAGGCAATGAAAACACGCCCTTTCATTCATTATCAAAAAAAAAGTGTCTGCAAATTGAATTTCCAACAGCAGTGAAGTGAAAATCATGACAACAACAACAAGAGTGATAGAAGTTGTAGAGTGAAGAGGGTGAACTGACCTCAGAGTCTCCAGTTTACAGTCTGGACTCTGCAGAAAACCACTCAGCTCCTTCACTGTTGAATCCTGAAGGTGGTTCCAACTCAGGTCAAAGTGTCTGAGGTGGGAGGGGTTGGACTTCAGAGCTGAGAGCAGCCAATAACAGCTGAGCTTTGACAAACTGCACCTCCACAACCTGAATAAAGAAGAAATGAAGGAGAGTTTATAATGATGGAGAGTTTTTCCAGGGTGTCATCACTCTGAGAATCAAAGTCAAAAGTCGACTTTAGAATCTGACACTCAACAAAGGAGAGCGGGTGAGTGAATGAGCGCTGAAATCTGACCACCAGATGGCAGGATAATACACACTGTACCTTTAAACCAGGGGTGCTCACACTTCTGCAGAAAACCACTCAGCTCCTTCACTGATGAATCCTTAAGGTGGTTCCAACTCAGGTTCAGCTCTCTGAGGTGGGAGGGGTTGGACTTCAGAGCTGAGAGCAGCCAATCACAGCTGAGCTTTGTCAACCAGCAGTTCTCCAGCCTGAATAAAGAATCAATATTTGATTCCTTCCATGGTGTAAATGTCATATTAAGAGTCATTCCTCCCTGTTGATGATCCAGATGTGCAGCTGTTGGGATCACTGAGTCATTCCCTCAAAGGAGTCATTGTGCCAGTGGGTTGTCAACACAATAACAACAGCAGTGTGTCAGTCAGTGTGCAGCCAATCAGCAGTGAAGATGGAAAATAATCAGTGAGTCCTTTGTGTGCTTGTGGCTGTTTTCAGTCATCAGAGTCTCGTTACAAGTCAAACACATTCAAAGGACAAGATGAAGAAATACTGCCGCACTATTAATCTGCCTCTAATATTTCTTCACAGGATCTTCTGCTCAGTCATGTGACCTTCATCTCCAATCAACAACTTCCATTGAGCTCCAAAGTGACTGGAGACATTTTCCACACTTTCTTCCACCATCCAAAGTCTTTTCTGGCTGCAGATTGTTGACATGAAAATATCAACATCCACTTTGTCTAGATGAGTCTTTAATATCTGCTTCAAAGTCTTCACACTGAGCAGTGTTACACACCAGTTGTCATCTGCTGACACACACTGTCCACCAGTAGAAAGCAGGAACTGACCTGAGAACTTCCAGTCTGCAGTTTGGACTCTGCAGTCCAGCACAGAGCAGCTTCACTCCAGGATCCCTCAGGAAGTTCTCACTCAGGTCCAGCAGTGTGAGGTGGGAGGGGCTGGACTGCAGAGCTGAAGACACCACTGCACACTGAAGCTCTGAGAGTTCACTGGATGAAGGAGAGCAGAGAGAGAAGTTGTGGTCGACATGTGAGATTCTAAAGACAGTGAAAGTGAATCAAGACTCATTAATGTCTGATCATCATCATCATCATCATCATCATCATCATCACCATCACCATCATCATGTAAATGGAGGGAAGTCCCGCGGTGGTGCAGCATGTGTTTACATCTGTGGTGCGTGGTGCCGGGACACTGCAGTGGTATGCAAACACTGTTCACCACTGGCACAGTTGATGATCATAAAGTGCCGTCCATTCTATCTGCCCTGGCAGTTTACTGCCATTTTGCTAGTTGCAGTTTACATCCCTCCCACCAACAACAGCAGTGAGAGGAACGCTGCACTCAATGAACTGTACCAGGCCATCAGTGATCAACAGACAGTAAACCCAAAAGCTTTACCATCCTCACTGGAGATTTTAGTCATGCTGACCTCAAGACTGTCCTTCCAAAAGTCCACCAGTATGTTGGATTTCCAACAAGGGGGGACAACGCTTTGTATGTGGAGGTGTTCCGAGGGAGGAGCAGGGCTCGTGCTCATGTGCGATCAATTCCACGAGGATTGGGACTCTCAAAGGAAATGGGTGTGCGTTTGTGCGTTCGCAACATTTTGAACATCCAGATTTTTTTGTTTCAGGATGAAATCCATGTACGTTTTTGTAAATGAAGCCCCAGGTCCTCAGTGTCTCCACTACAGTGTCCTCAGTGCAGCTTCACACTCTAGTGTCTTCCAGCCACTGATTGTCAACACGTCCTGTTGTGACTGACAGTGTTGCGCTGATCTGCTGCTTCAACTCAACATGATGCTCAGTTGTGTGTAAAGTCACTGCAGCTTGGAGCTCCACTGGATCAGAGATCCTTCACTGGCGTCTCTTCGGACTCCACTGCATCTTTGATCCAACTGCTGTTTTATTGTCTGCTGCCAAATGAAGGAAGGATGTGATGTGTTTGTGTGTTCAATGTGTTGATTGTGTTGATTGACTGTGTAGTTCCACAGTTTTCATTCATGTAGCCGCTCTTTACCTTTGACGCTCAGGTGTCTTCAATGTCCGTCCGTCATACCAGCACCACTACATCATTCATAAATTGATGAGACGTGGGTTCCATTTAACTCGTTTATTTTCCTTCTTGAGTTTTTGGTTCGAGGCAACACAGACAACGTGAGGTCAAAAGAATTTTTGGCTCACCAACCACTCCGGCTTGACCCGCTTTCCATCAAACAAACATTTCGGACATTTTTTTTTCTCAACCTAAAATAGCTGCGGGTCACCTTTCAAAATAAAATAACGGCTTCAGCATCAGAATCGGATGGTCTTGGTTCCCTTTCTTGAAGAACTTGGCAGTTGTCAGCCGGAAGGCATCTTGCACTGTACCCCTGACGACGCCATTAACTTCGTGCAGCAGTGCAACGTAGGGCTCTTTCATCAGACGTTGACTGATACATGACTGAACGAATGGCTCGCGGCTTAGCGCATCAGCGACAACGTTCTTAACACCAGGGACATACTTCAGATCGAAATCGAATGCGGCAAGCTTAGCAACCCATCTTTGTTCACATGCGTCCAAACATGGCTTTGTTAAGATGTAGGACAATGGGCAATGACAATGACCAAACTTGTCACAAATGGCCCATTTTAACGCCAGGAATTCCAACCTGTGCGCTGGATAGTTAATTTGTGATCGGGACAGTGTCTTGCTGGCGAAAGCGACAGGTCGAGCAACAGTCTCACCTGGTGGCACTTGAGACAGGACTGCGCCAATGCCATCAAACGACGCATCAACAGCGAGAACGAAGGGCTCACTGAAGTTGGGGTGGGATAAGGTGACATTGCAAGCTAATTCATTCTTCAGGGTCTGGAACGATTCTTTGCATGCAGCAGTCCAGTCGCTCACCATAAGCGCTGGTGGAGCAGATGATCGCTTTTTCACCTTCCTGCCTCTCATGGCCTTATGCTGCACCTGCCTTCCAGAGAGGAGTCTGAACAAGGGTTTTGCTTTAGCAGAGCAGTCAGCTATGAAGTGCTGATAGTAGAAGATTAGGCCCAGGAAAGAATTATTCTTCCTCCAGGAAGGGGTCACACCATCACTCTCCATCAGGTCAGCCTCTCCCACATCCATGATGGCTTTCATCTTGTCAAGGTCCTTCATCACCCCGTCCCCACAAATGACATGTCCCAGGAACCTTACTAACCTCCGCAAGAGATGACACTTCTTGGGGGCCAGTTTGAGTTTGTGACTTTTCAGACGGGAGAACACCATCTCTAGACGCTCAAGCGCCTGCTGTTCAGTTGGGGCAAAGACCATCAGGTCATCAAGATAGCAGAGCAGACTAGTGAAGTTTTCATCCCCGAAGATTGACATCATCATTCGCATGAATGTTGCAGGACTGTTGGACAGACCTTGTGGTATTCTGTTGTACTAGTGGAGGCCAAAAGGTGAAGAGAAAGCTGTGTATTTTTTGTGCTCTTCATGGAGTGGCACATTGTAGAAGCCAGACGTCAAGTCCATGGTGGAGAAGAAGACATTTCCTCCAAGTGCAACCCACCGATCCTGGGGTGCCTTGGGCCAGGCCGTCGAGTCGGACCATGAACAGGACTGTTTGAAGCTGGGGAAGATCTTTGCAGGAGCACCTTCTCCAGCATGTTAATAAGGCGGTTCAGGGCATCAGGGTCAGTGGCCTGTGGCTGCAGTGGGCTCTGTTCTTCAGCAGGTGGTGCAGGTGGCGAGACAGCAGCAAGAGCATTCACTGACACCCTTTCTCTGGAAGTTCTGTTCACTGACATCATTTCAGAATGATATTCGTTCAGAATGTCTTGGACTTCTCGAGCAGTCCACTTGTCTATCGTCTTCGACCTGAAGGTCATGGCGAGCTCAGTAGAAGGGCAGTTCTTTATGAACATTCGAGTCACCTCAGTGCTGGGGCTGTCCAGTGACTTTCCTTGCTCCTTCAGACGTTCAATGGCCAAGTCAACAGCGCGGTTCAGTCTAAGCCAGTAGTCAAAGGCATCCTCACCCTTCCCAGGAAGAGTGGTGTAAAAGTCTGCTAATGGGAGTGGTGAACACGGAACAGAATCAAAGTGCTTCCGCAAGAGACCATAAATGGCATTGGGGTTACAGGTGATGTTAATACCACTGTTCCTGGTCCCAAACCTGACAACATCCTTTGCTTTGCCACCAAGATGAACAAGGATCTCCTCCGCTTGTTCCTCAGGTTGCAGATTCTCCCTCTTAATGAAACTCCTCATGAGCTCCTCCCACTCCTGGACGGAAACTGAGTCTGAGTTGTCTCCTCTGAAGCAGGGGGGCTCCTTCAGCTTTCGATGAGGGACATATTGCAAATGGGACACGTCAAAAGCATTTGTGGCAGACACATTTGCATGGCTAGGTCGAGGGGTAGCACTATGTAAAGGGGAACTGGCTAGCATATCAGCATGGGCAGGTGAAGGGGCAGCACTGAGTAAAGGGGTAGTGACAGATGCACTGAGGTGAGAGATAATGTCCTGTGCCACCCGCTGGCTGACCTGTTGAATCAATGCATCACCCATCTGACCTACAATACTAGCAGCAATAACATCAGGGGTAGGTGCAGGGGAACACATGCTGTGCCTGTCCGGGACAGGGGAATGCGTGCCCTGGCTAGCAAGGGCATGAGGGTTTGCATCTGAGTTGGGGGGAGGGATAACACCAGTACTGAGCAAGGGGCGCCCAGGTGTACACTGATTACCCAACACTACACCACCCCCCTGAACAGGACTCTCAAACAGTAAACTTGAAGGATGCATAAAACCCCTCCCTCTGCCAGCACCAAAAGGAGTTACAAAAACATTACCCTGAGGATTACTCATCTTTCCAAAAAGTTAAGAAAACACAATACCACAAAACAAAAGGATGAAACCACAAAAGGCCTAGGCTGGAAACTGAAAAAAAAAAAAAAATAAATAAATAAAATAAAATAAAATAAAATAAAAGTACATAAACCCTCTATCTGATGTCTAACACTGCACAAAAGCAACACATCTGACCGACTTCAGTGACCGCAGATGAACAGCAGCAGCAGAACAGTCCCCGGGTCGCTCTGCAGCATCGGTAGCACAACAAAAGAGTCTCGAGTCACGGCACCAATGTGACCTCTCCTATTCTGTCCTGCTTGCTGTATAATGAAGACTTGCAGAAGTCAGGTGTGGAGCAGCAGTTTATTCTCTGAAACAGAATGGGACACAACCATAACTTGCTCCATGAAACTTGGTCACCTCCTGCTTCATGGGCTTCCTCTGTACTGAAGTAGTGATCGTATAGTTGTTGTTTCTACAATACAAATAATATTAAAAATAAAATACATTTTTCTACAAAATACAAAAAAATGACATTCGCAATTTCAATAATTCGCTCCCTAAAGCTCCATTTTTATACACTGTAACATTCTTCCAGTTACACACACATACCTGAAACAGAATGGGACACAACCATAACTTGCTCCGTGAAACTTGGTCACCTCCTGCAGAGACAACGTGCTCCGTATGAGAGCTGTGTCCTGCTAATGGACATGCTAGCATGCTAATCGTTTTTAATAGCAATAAAAAAAAACGAACTTTGCTAAAAAAAAAAAAAAAAAAAGAAAAAAAGAAAAAATTAAATGAAAGACACCAGCACACATTTAAACACTGAAACACAGTTAGATGAAGCATAGCTCAACTTATTGCATTAATTTCTGTCTCAGCAGGGAGGAGACCGTCTCACCTGCTTCATGGGCTTCCTCTGTACTGAGGATCGCCCAGAATGCAAAGCGCTAACTTCAAAATAAAATACAAAATAAAATAAAAATAAAATATATAAATATTATATAAAGACCCATGGCTGTGCCCCAACCAAGTTTAACATGATTGAACACAATTTATTTTGTGTGTGTGTGAGAGAGAGAGAGTGGATGACGCCTTGCAGGTGCGGTCCTGGATTGGACGCGCCACAGCTGAGGAGGAGCAGTCGAGCCAGCCTGACTGTCACCCCTCCTCCGCTCCCAACTCTGCAGTTAGTCACTTCTGAAATGGTGTTAGAGCACGCAGCCGTAGGTAGTGATGGCCGATGGAGGCTTTGTTGAAGCTTCGACATTTGTTTCAAAAAATGGTTCATTACTCGAGGCTTCAATGACACAGTGCTCGAGGAGGTCATCTAGTGCTCAATAAAATGAAGTGCAATAGAAACGTGTTCATTGTTTCATAGGTTGTTTGGGATTTGATTCGCCATGCATTCTTGTTGGACAACACTACATGCTTGTATGGTTCAATGCTGACACAATAAAATAAAAATGAAAAATAAAGACAATGTCTCTTTTTTGGCACGACTGATTGTAGTAGACTATAGCTCTATACTTAGCCTGACAGTTTGTGCAATGAATTATATTATATCCTAAAACAAGACTAAATAGCCCATAGTTTAAAAATATGTTCAATAGTAAGTGTTCAGTGGGTGAGATGTCAAATGTGATCTATTTAAAATGTAGAATAGATGAGCTAAATAACACATATATAATACACGTTGATGGGAATTGAACCGTCGCCTCAGTCTTGCAAGTCCAAGATTGTCATAATGTACCACAAACCCAAATCACACTCCCTTTTTTCATCGAAGCTGTTTGAGTAGCGTTAGCACACCGTGATTCCTCATCAACTACAGGCCTACACTTCAAATAATTATGAGAAAAACCCAACGTAAAGAGAGCACTTCCATTAGGAAATAGTCAACATGAAATTTCGTCTTCTACTGACACCTGCTGGTCAAATTGAATAGTTGCAAATATTGTGAAGAAGTTGTCATCTAATTCTAATCCTAAACAATATGGCCATTCGAAGTGAAGTATTAAGACAATTAATCAGGTTTGTACTGCTTGATTAAACACATTCATCCCATTCCAGTGCACTAAAACCCACTTCCCTTCAGGACCGTGTCAGCGAAGCGAAAACTTCCTTGAGTGACGCCGTTTCCCAGCATGCAATGCGAGCTAGCGATTCACAATACTATTTCATCACAAACATGGATGTAAAAAATAAAAAGGGACGAAAAATGAAACTTCAGGAACACCAACCATTGCAATACAAGCAGAACTGGGCCGAAGTTTTATATTATGTACACCATAATACATCCTTCTGGTGGACAAGCCATACTATTTAAGCCGTGTCCTCCTATGGCACTTCCGTGGGTGGAAGCTCGTCGTAGAGGTCACGTGCTGGTTGCACGTCACTCCACCGATCACCTCGGGGAAGGTTGTTGCCCTAGCAAGGTACCTGATTCAGGTGAGTATATGGGTCAATGTGGTCAGTTCTAACAAGAGAAGCTTGCTGGCAAAAATAATGCACTACAAGTGGATGTGACACTTTTTTTTTGTTTTGTATGAGCATTTAAAAAAAACAACAACATAATAATAATATGGATTTTGACCATGTATGTTTTGGAGTTCATTGAAAGAGGTTAATGTATATATATATATATATATATATATATATATATATATATATATATATATATATATATATATATATATATATATATATATATATATAACTTTAACTAACTTATCTATTTCTATCCATCTATCAAACTTACTATCTAGGTATCTATCTACTACTAACTCTCAAAAAACTAACGGACAACCAAGAGCAACAAAACCAACCTACTGCAATTCGTATATTTTAGTGTGTGTGTGTGTGTGTGTGTGTGGGGGTGGGGGGGGTTAAAATGAGCACAGTGATGGTTCCGCAGCATAAAGTGTATCTTCAGTCGTCAATTGTATGTGTGGGAGTCCCTCAGGTTCAGCCCAGCTGATTTAGTGTTCGGTGAGAGGACCCTTGCGTCTGTTAAGGGGTAAGTGGCTTTCCGATGTTAAGCGAGTAGAGAATAATGTGTTAAATTACGTAATTTTTTTTCCGTGAACGCTTGCATCGTGCTTGTGAAACTGCTCACAAAACTCTTGTCGCCAGCCAGTCTAAAATGAAGCGGCAGTTTGACAAGAAAGCTGTGGCTCGAGTTTTTGAGACAGGCGTTGTGTGTTGGTATTGTTGCCGTTACCCGGTTCCGGTTTGCAGGCTGGTTTTTCTGGTCCGTATGTCGTGGAGCGCAAACTTTCCGATACAGATTATGTAGTGCACACTCCTGATAGAAAACGATCATCCCGCGTCTGCCACGTCAAAATGTTGAAAAGTTACGCCCGGTTCACACAGGACGCGGAAGCGCCGCGCCACGAAGTGAAGCGCTGCGAATCGCCAAGCGCTTCCATTCAGCGCCCATGTTAATCAATCAGTGCGTTTACATGCAGAGCTTAATCGGACTAAGCAATCATTCGGTTTTCTTGTCCAATTGGAGTTCTCACCTTGGTCCCCGTATACATGCAGCTGAGAAATTCAAATTATTGACGGGTCCTCCTCCCAACACTAGGGGGTGGAGTGAGTCTTTTCAGCCGGTCAGCTGCTTTCGGTTGACATATTAAATCTATTATGATATGGAACGATAGTTCATAATGTACGTGTTACTTGCTTTGCAGATAAGGTGTACCCTATTTCTTGTGCTCCTGGTTATTTTAAAAGGCAGACAAGAACGTTGTTTGCTGTTGGAGGGCTACAACAACACTTCGATGCTACGCTTTGTGCCGTCGCTACGGACCCCAAACTCTCGTTCTTGTTGGATTCGGGTTCGGAGCAGACTGGTGGGAGAGTTTGTGTACAGGTTTTGCAAAGGAACGGTGTCTTCAGTTATTTACACGCTCATTAAAGTGCCGACCGTGGAGGAAGCTCGTGCCGCTGCACGCCGTTTCCAGCAGAATAACAGCGAAATTACCCAAATAAAAACAAATCAGGAAAACATCTCTTTGCTGTGCTTTTATTTACAAAGTTAAAATTCTTCTAACTTACAAAAAATGTGAACGAAAAGGTAGAAATATAAATACGAAGGAATACGTATTTGTTCAGGGGTGCGCAAAGCCGGAGCCCTGCATTTGCTGCGCTACCCTTTTTAAAAAGGTCTCCGTTGCGCGTTATTTTAATATGTCCATCTCTTTTAGAAGAGAAAGCATCACCCCGGTCTCATCCTCTCTCCAAATGTCAACATTCTTATTTGCGTTTGCCAGGTTGTTTTGCGCCGTCTGTTTTGTTAGACGACGTAGTTGTGCGGTCATGAGTCGCGAGAGCGAGGCGTGGCGCATGCGCACTCGCATTGTCCAGTTAATAGTCCGATTAAGGCGTATACATGGCAGAGAAATTCGAATTCCAATTGCATTATCTGGGTGTCTCAATCGGAGTTCTCCGATTCCAATCGGAGTTCTCAAACTCCAATCATAATCGGAGGAACATGTTTACACGCACGTGAGTTCTCCGATCATAATCGGACTAAGGCAATAATTCGATTTTCTCTAGTGCCATGTAAACGCACTGAATGTAGTGGTTCAGACCAGACGCGAACAGGCGCGCGGCTCATGCCATTCATTTCAATGGAAGCGGAAGCGCCGCGCCAACGAATTTCGCGAGCGAGGCTCCAACTGGTTCACACCAGACGCGAACAGCTCCGCGACGGTCGACAAGCGCTTCTGCTCAGCTGCACTCTTTTTTTCACTCCCACTTTTTCACTTCTTTTTTTTTTCTTTAAAAAAAATAAAATAAAAAAAATCATTTTCGTCATCGCCCCCCCTCGCCCCGTAGCCAGCCCGCTCCATAGCTCACTTTTGTGCGTGTGTGTGTAAATAAATAGAAACACGCACTCAGGTGTCCATCTCAAGACAAGACTTCTTTCATAATGATCATTGACCAGCATCTCTAGGATCAAACAGACGTATTTTGATCAAGTCTTCCTCTGTGTGTGTGTGTGTGTGTGTGTGTGTGTGTTTAATCTCTCTCGCACTCTGATACAATGTACTGACAAATATAACATACAAATATGATATATGATCGAATTTGTCATTGGGTTTTTATTTTGAAATTAGTTTATTTTGAAAATTCACCGGATTTTCTCGTTTTTATTGAGCGACTTCCTGTACTATTGACGAGGATCGCTCGCGGCTCGCGCACGAAATAGAGCAGACGCCGAAACAACAAACGCATGCCGCGAGCCGCGCAACCACCACATTGATTAACGTGGGCGCCGAATGGAAGCGCTCGGCGGCGCTTCGCTTCCACGTCCAGTGAACTGACGTTAAATGCATGGCGCGATCCGCGAGGGGAGCCGCGCGCCTGGAAGCGCTCGGCACTTTGCGGCGCTTTGTGGCGCTTCCGCGTCCAGTGTGAACCGAGCGTTACGTCGCTAGGAAAAATGTGTCGCCTGAGCCTATGCCCCCTCCGTGCCCATTGGCGGAGGGAGGGCTCATGAAAAAAAAAAAAAAAAAAATCGGTGTTCATTCGGCGCGCCTGGGAAAATCTGAAATTATGAATAACTTAAGCTTGTTTTTGTCCCATTTGCCTGCATCAGCCCGTCATGATATTGTTAAATTAATTGAGAGCCACCCACTATTGTTTTCTGACCACCCCCGCCGTACGTCAGTTTTGCACCATGACATAGAAGTAGAGGGACATGCCACAAGTAAGCAGCATGCACACAGAGTCCAGTCTGGGAAGTTAAGAAAGAAGCTTTGGCTCTCCTTCTGACAATGCCCATCTTGATGTTAATTTGGGGTCAGGTTTTTACAGACTATAATGCCCTCGTGGTCCTGGATAGGATGCGCAATCAAACCAGCCGTACATGCGGTGGTCTCTGCTCCTGCAAGACTTCAATCTCCAGATTTGCCACAGGAAGGGGGGTTGATAATGTGTTGGCAGATGCGTTATCACGTGTACATGTGGACTAGCTGCGGAATTCTTATTTCAGGGGAACTGAGGTTTTTCTTGTTTAGTTTTGTTTGTAGGTATGTTAATAGGGTTTAGTTCTTAAGAGAGGGGGTGTTATGACCCACAGGTGGGTCTAGGTGCCTCTATCTAAATAACTATTACCAATTTTAAACGTTTAGTTTTTTACTACTACACAAATGTAAAGTCAAACAACATAGGCTTACAGAAACTCACACAACAAAATATAAATTAAAATGTGTAAAACAAAAAGAAAAAAAAAATCAGCATTCAGATAACAGTTTTGTCCTTTAGTGAAGATTGACAATGAGAAAAACCAAGAGCCTCATCTTTGTGCGGCTGATCCTGTTTCTTCTCTCTGTAAATATCTGCCCTGTTTTGGAGAAGATTCTCTCTGAGGGGACTGATGTTGCTACAATGCACAGTCTCCATGCCATCACATGTGTAAGGCGTCGGTAAATTGAAGCCTGCAGTTTGCAGTTGCAGCTGTTGCACGACAAAACGGGTCAACCAACCCGACAAACGACCCGGGTGATAATCGGCTCCGATCGGCTTGCGATGGAATTGGGACACCCAGGACAACACCACCTTTTTTTTTACCTGCCGCACGGAATGACGTTGAGCGTAACGTACGCTAAATCATAATATTGCGCCAGTCAAGGTCATATCGCGGGCCTGTCCCGCTCACCAGATATCCAAGAAGGTTGGTGAGGGCTGAGCGGGCAAAACCTTTGGTGACTAAGTACCGAAGGGGTGAATTTTTTCTCTACCTTTTTGCGCCTGAGTAAAAAAAGGGGGCACAGGGACACCTGTGCAGCTACAAGTAATAAGTCTAGACAGGGATGGGGAAGAACCAGAGCAAAGTGGCTGCTGCAGTTCCCCAGGGGGGACAAATTGTGGACGACATGCGGAAAAAATACGGTCCAGATTGTCTTGATATGTTGGATGTTTGGGTTGAAAAGTGTGGTTTCCCAGAGGGGGGGATCACTGAGTATGGAGGAATTGAGAAGCCTCCGGGATAAACTGAATATAGCCGAGGGAAAGGTTACAAAAAAAAAAAACCAAACAGGTGGGAGATTCAAATCATCAAAGATCATGAAAGGTGTTTTTCATTCTGGAAACCTGAAGCAGAGGTCAGGGACAGGAAACAAGTAAAGAAACGTGTGAACAGCGCTGGGCGCTGGAGCACAGGGGTGACAGAGATAACGGCAGAGGGTGCACACACTCACACACACTCCCCAGAGGAGGGAGAAAAGGAGCCACTCACACATGAGCATTCAAATGCACCAAATCGTCTGTATCCTTCTCTTACAGGCCCGAGGGACCCTCTCCTGGACCTGCCTGTCTTCCCTCCTCCCGCCTGTCCTCATCCAACGCTACCACCGTACAACCCTGCGCACTCCAGCACCGACGCCGCAGCGTCGCCACGTTCATCAGGACTGCCGTCAACCAAACGGCCAGCCTCATCACTGCTTTCAGACAAGGGCTGCTCCCCCAGATCGCCAAAGCAGTTAACAGAAGCTGCTGCGTGGGGATTGAAGATGCCCGGCTGACAGAGGTCCGACGTCATGCAGTGCACGCTGAGAGGCTTCTGCAGGAGGCCAGCGATGCAGAGGACAAGAAGATAAAGCGTGCCTCCCTCACCATGATGAAGCACCTCAGTGACACGGCGAGACGGCCCTACAGGAACAACGACAACCGACGAAGGGCGACTAGCGGAGACAGAGGCGAAAAGGGGGCGTGCCACATCTACGGCCGCATAAATCACTGGGCCAGAGAATGCCCTGACAAAGGGAGACACCGCGGGCAGAACCATGCCCAACGCAGCCAAGAGAGTGATCGCGAGGACCGGAAAAGAGGATCCAGAGGGGACCAGGACGTGTTTATGTAGCATAATTGTGGCAAAGCACTGTTCCTGCTTTTGTTGTGGTTTGTGGCGTGTGTGAGAGTGATCAGTGAGCAGGGTGCAGTTACCCACTTCTACCAGTGGAGGTCGTGTTCGCCCCGGGGAATAACGCTAGAGAGGTCTCTCAAGTGGCTCGTGAGACCTATGTGGAGCGAACCGTCGTAGCGGACGTTAACGTGTGTTATCTGTTGTGCTTCCACAGGTGAGAAGGGGAAATGGTTGAAAATAAGAGCAAATGTATGTGTGGCTGTTTCGTAATTGAAGTCTGAGATCGAGGGTATGTGAGTTAAATTTACGTTTTGAATGTATCGTCTCCGAGCGAAGAGGAAACAACGGCTAGCCCGTTGCTAGGTTACCAGGAGGCGGGGTTGACGCTCGGTTACGTTAGTGTTCGTTTAACGTTATGGGATGTTTATTCAGTAGAAATGTGAATATTTAAATGTATACGAGTAAGATTGAATGTGGGAAACGACATGATTAATAAGTTCAAGTCGAAGTCGGGTATGGATCTGTGTTTTGAAATGTAAAAAGTAGATAACGCTCGAGAGGAAGTCTCTCAAGTGGCTCGTGAGACCTATACGGAGCGAACCGTAGTAGCGGACGTTAACATGTGTGTTGTCTGTTGTGCTTCCACAGAAAACCAAAATAAAAGCTTCTAAAGAAACAAAGAAAAACAAAAATAAATGTGTCTTCGCAACATTACCACGCTACATTTAGGTTTGACTATCTGCTTTAATATAAAACCGCAAAAAATGTGTTTTCTTTATATAATCTACAAACGTATTAGTATGATCCAGGGAAAATTCCATGTTTGTTTGCGAAACTCATTGGAAGAATGAAGAAAATCTGTTCGATTGTTATTGTCATGAACATGAATCACAAAACATATATATATATATATATATATATATATATATATATATATATATATATATATATATGTATATATATATATATATATATATATATATATGTATATATATATATATATATATATATATGTATATATATATATATATATATTTTTTTTTTTTTTTTTTTTTTTTTTCATGTGTCACTTTAACAGAGACAACACCATCTGTAATTACTATGTTTGGTTGCATTTCCCTGGCAGGCAAAGATAGATGGAAGAGACATCTCTCTGGGTGGAAAATGGGACTGGCTTGTCTGTGGATGGTGGAGGCTCGCTGGGCTCATCAATCCGTCCATCCATTCACCTTGTTCGTCTCATCCTGACTGCAGCACGCCACTGTGGAGGCTTGACATAACACACATTAGATTAATAACAGAAAAGCAAAATGTGACTGATGGTGTATTATTTAGTGTGCTTCAGTTATAATTCTCATAATAATGACTGTTTTGCTGGCTTCACACAATATATATAATTGGCCTGTCTTAGTTAAAAGCCCACTCACCACGACAAGGTGCAGACCAAGAGTGGGAACACAAACACAGACCAGAAACGAACAGGACAAATCCAGACACGACTACAAAAAACACAAACACAAATAACACTAATATCACTATGACCACTATCTTTTTTCACAAGAACTTTTATTTCTTTACAAATTGAACCTTAGATTGTGTCACAACAAACTAAATAAACCCTTGAAACAGCCAACAAAACATGAAATAACACTTCATCAATATTATAATGAGTATCCTCATAAATGATTTCAAGATAACTTTCAACACTTTCTTACAATTTTTTTTTTACGTCTGCCGTAATGATTTTCAAGTTTTTTTCATGTGAATATTTTAACATTGAACATGTTAACTGAACAGTCAATGTAAAATCCCTTCATTGTTGCTCTGACCTCTTCATCATTTGTGACCTCTTCATCATTGGTGATCTGTACATCATTTGTGACCTCTACATCTACATCAGACACAGTATGGCTGTCACATGGTTCCTGAATCACGAGAAAACTGTCTTCTTCCAAGATCTCTGACACCTCTTTACATTTTTTAGAATATGTGTGGTCAAAGATTTGATCAAAATCACGTGTGTGTGTGGGTGTGTGTGTGACTCACTTACCTTTTGTTTGGTAGACATGCTCTTACCTGATTTGAAGAAACTAAAAATGGTTGGGACAGCTGTTGAAGTTAGGCACTTTCTCTCACCACGCAAAATGAAAGATTTCTCCTCAAAGTGAAGAGCACACAGCCTGGAGTTGTCATTGGGTGTCCAGTTTTTTCTTCTCACATTTTCCACCCATTTGTGCAACCTTTTTCTGTCCCCAAAAGGAAAGCTGTAAAAAGCAAAACATTCCAAAAATAAATGTACAATATTTTTTTTGTGTAATTTTACTTAAAATTGGGTATGCAAACATATTTAACTAATTTAAACTTAAACACAATGCAGACAGTTGTGCAGAAAGTTTAGTGTTAGCTAAAATATCGGGCACACAGACGTACTTATTATGTATACATTTCTTTCCATTGTAACAGGTCACTACCAGATCTGCAATCCATTACCTAGAATTGGTTTTCCTTAAACTGATGTACAGGATTACTAATCTGACTTTGATGGGCAAATTTGACAACAGAATACAATTATGAAGCACTAAAACACAGGACCACAAAACAATTAAATGCATGATGAAATAATGATATGCTTTGTTAAATGAAATAAAAGAGCTGCCGCCTCACAGCAAGAAGGTCGTGGGTTCGATTCCGGGGCCCGGACCTGGGACCTTTCTGTGTGGAGTTTGCATGTTCTCCCTGTGTCTGCGTGGGTTCTCTCCGGGTTCTCCGGCTTCCTCCCACACTCCAAAAACGTGCATGTGAGGTCAATTGAACGTTCTAAATTGTCCGTAGGTGTGCATGTGAGTGTGAATGGTTGTTTGTCTCTATGTGGCCCTGCGATGAACTGGCGACTTGTCCAGGGTGTCACCTTGCCTTAGCCCTAAGACAGCTGGGATAGGCTCCAGCAGACCCCCGTGACCCTGAATAGGAATAAGCGGGTATAGAAGATGAATGAATGAATGAATGAAATCTTTATTGAATGAATGACACATTTTATTTCACTCGTCGTTTATGTAATTATTATTTTTTGCTCCATAGCTTTCATGATTCAGCATTACATGTTGAGTGATGAATTGCATGAAAAGAGAGAGCACTCGCTGATAAATTAACATGGTATACTGTTTAATTCCATGAGGACGACAAAATATTTGCAAATTTGTGTTAGCTACACACATCGACAGGTGCAAGAGAAAGGGAGGAACTTTCAAGATCGTTGAGTTTTTATTTTTTATTTTTTTATTTCTTTTGAAATAAATAGACCAATCATTTTATTACTTTGTCTGCTTTCCAAAGAGGTTATTAATTAAAAAAATATGTGTGGCAGTGCTGTTATGGTCCATAGAGAGTTGCTTTAAAGAATTATCATTTATTATTCAGTGGCACATTGCTCACTTGTTTAATACACAAATAATAGTATATTATTATAATAATACTATTTTATTAATGTAATAATAATAATAATAATAATAATAATAATAATAATAATAATCATTATTATTGATAAAATTTTGAAACAACAATCGTCAGTTGTTCCGTAAAAAATACATTCATTTCCATGTTGAATTTTGTACGGTTCGTGAGCGCGCACGTCTGTCAGTGACGATCTCCACACTGACACAACTGCGCATGCTCTATTATCCCATCAATGCGGAAGTCAAAAGGTTTTTGGGAGCCATGCGCTGGGTGAGCAACTTCATTGAAAGCAATGGGACGCCATCTTGGACTCTGGGGGCTTGCCGCACTGTCACGCAGGTTGTGACGTAGCGGGCCGGCGACGCCGACAGGTATGATGTGAATGATTGATAGCTACCATTCGTTCCCGTAAGCGAGAGGATTAAAAACAAACAGACACCATAATGGCATCAAAATGGACTTATCCCAGCGGTGCGGAAAAACGGAAGGAAAAGAAAACTGATCAGGTGAAACGCTGTTGTCCCCCCCCCCCCCAAGTTTGTTTATTTGTCCTGCTAGCCAGCTAGCTAGCGTCGGATAAATGTTAGCTGGCTGGCTAATATTTGTTCGTCATGAATCAGCGTTTTTGTTTGTTTTATGAAAGTTGACCATATCCTGTCAAGTTGGCCTATCCTGCCATGGGAATGAGTGATTGACTCCACACCCGTTCATTCACATTGTAACAGGGAGGGCGGGAGGGAGGGCATGTTGTAGTTGTTGTTGTAGTCAGTCCCCTGTTATTGTTCAGTGGAAGTTGTCTCTCACATATTTGACTCTTAATGTTATTTTAGCCTTAACTTAGGATGAATTTACTAAGCTTAGTTTGTATTTTGTAGGCCCTTCATTAGAAATGTGCTACTGTTTTATAATTCAAAGAAATATTTTATGGAAATACTTTATTTGGCATGGTGTTGACTATTTTAGACTATTGTGGTAGTGGGTCATTTATCTTAGTTTTATTACTTTAACTAGTACAGTGTGTAAAGTAATGCCAAAAACTCTTAAAAGTGACAGTTTTGTAATTGGGTAAAAGCTTTAAAGGGACACTGCAATCATAATGTTTAATTTAAAAACAAATACATTTTTAATTTTCCTATATTACTGCAACATCACTGTAATAATAAAATAGGAAAATGTGCTTCTGATCTGTTTTGCTTGATGATCTAGTGAGCTTTGTCTCTGCAGGAGTAATTCTAAAATATGTTGGCGCTGCACACATTGAACCCGAGGGATCTCCCTAACATCCTGACCAGGAAGCTCCAGGACCAACACGTTCCTCAGAACCTCCTTCTGTCCAGGTGAACAATAATAATAATAATAATAATAATAATAATAATAATAATAAACTTTTATTTGTACAGCGCTAAATCACAGCCAAAGGCGTCTCAAAGCGCTTTATACAATCAGAGAGAACCAACCGGGCCCCCGGAGCAAGCAAGATGCGACAGTGGCTGGGAAAAACTCCCCTGTGGGAAGAAACCTAGGGCAGAACCAGACTCCAGAGGGCGATCATCTGCCTATGAGTAGTTGGGGTGAAGTAGAAAGATAGAGGAGAGACAGAGAAAGAGAGAAAGGAGCAGAGTGAGCCAGGGTGGCAGACAGGACAGAGTGAAAAACAGATACACCAACCAGGCAAAACGGATATAAACACAAAGAATAGGGAATAATTCAAGGCTGCTGTCCATGTGGAGTGTAAGTGTCCATGCTTTGGAAGGCAAGAGCCTAGCTCGATGGACAATCTGCCGATAGGACTAGTCCAGGTCTTAAGCATGGTGGTGGGATGAAGCGATGACAGCAAGACCCCCAGGACAGCACAATCCAGCTCCTGGCGCAGTGGTCATCAGCTGCCGGGGACACAGAAACTGCGGCAGTATCATGCATATCGAGCATACTGTACAAAGCATAATGAGAGCTTGGACAGAGTGGATAGAGTAAAAGATTGGATAGAGTAAAAGATTGATTGGGTGAGGAGAGTGATAAAGGTTCCGCCTGCACAGAGCAACGATCCCTGTAACGGGAGCGAAAGATCTCCCTCCACGGCGTAAGCCTACAGCAGCTTAACTGACAGTGGATGGAGTCTAACTATAAGCTTTAAGAAAAAGGAAAGTCTTAAGTCTACTCCTAAATAAACTAACTGTGTCTGCCCCCCTCACCGAGGCTGGAAGATGGTTCCAAAATAGAGGTGCCAGGAAACTGAAACACCTACCTCCTGATCTAACTCTAGAAATTTTTGGGATAACTAAAAGACCTGAATCCTCAGAGCGAAGGGCTCTTGGAGGATGATAAAGTTCAATGAGTTCCCTAATATAAGAAGGAGCCTGAGAATGAAGAGCTTTGTAAGTTAAAACTAGAATCTTAAATTCAATTCTAAATTTGACAGGCAGCCAATGCAAGGAAGCTAAAATTGGAGTAATATGCTGCCTCCTTCTAGTTTCGGTTAACAATCGTGCCGCGGAGTTTTGGATTAACTGTAATGTCCTAAGGGATGAATTTGGGCATCCTGCTAGTACCGAGTTACAGTAATCTAGCCTAGACGTAACAAAAGCATGGATTATTTTTTCCGCATCTTTGAAGGACAAAAAACTTTGAATTTTGGCAATGTTTCTTAAGTGGAAGAAAGCTGACCTCCCTACATTCTGTATATGAGAATTAAAGGTCAGGTCCTGATCAAAAGTGACTCCTAGGTTCCGCACAGTAGAACTGGGTGTAGTACCAAATAGACCACTTTGTCCATCAAAAACTCTGTCCCTACTCTCTCGCGATCCAAATATAATGACCTCAGTTTTGTTGGTATTAAGCAACAGGAAATTCTGTGTCATCCAAGTTCTGACATCACGAAGACAAGATTCCAATTTGGCCAAGTGATGAGCCTCGTTTGCCTTAAAAGAAAAGTACAACTGTGTGTCATCTGCGTAAGAATGGAAACTGATGCTATGCTTTCTGATGATGTCACCAAGAGGTGACATGTAGATGTTGAAGAGGAGTGGCCCAAGTACAGATCCTTGCGGGACACCATGACTAACCCTCCTACGTTCTGACGAATGATTATGAACATGAACAAACTGAAAACGGTCAGACAAGTAAGATCCAAACCAGTCCAAGGTGCGATCCTTGATGCCGATAGTATCTTCTAATCTCCTAAGAAGAATGCTGTGGTCAACTGTATCAAATGCTGCACTGAGATCTAGGAGGACCAGAACAGAGAGAAGACCTTTGTCAGATGCACACAAGAGGTCATTACTTACCTTAAGCAATGCAGTTTCAGTGCTGTGACCAACTCTGAAGCCAGACTGAAAAGTAGATTGTTGTCGTTCAAGAAGTCCACAAGCTGCCTAGCAACAACTTTTTCTAAGATCTTGGAGAGAAACGGAAGGTTCGAGATTGGCCTATAATTTGAAAGCACACTCGAGTCCAAACTGGGTTTTTTGATCAGAGGCTTGATTACAGCCACCTTGAAAGCATGAGGGACAAAACCTGTTGATAGAGAATGATTAATAATTCTAAGAATGACACAATGAAGCAATGGGGAAACCTCCTTGAGAATAATGTGTGTTATTCTTAGGAGCTAAGCTGATAAGTGTGGGACGAAGCTAAGGCAATTAAGCATTATTTTAATTGTTGGTTTGCTTTTTAGTGTTGCACTTGTTGGTTTGTTGGATTTTCTTATTTAAAGTAAGCATTTTTTTTTATGAATACTCAATCTGTTGTATTAATTGACATATAGAGGATTCTTTTCCTAGTATTATAGTGTTTGTTTGTTTTTAAATCAGTTTAACTTGCCAGAGTTGCTCAACTGAAGATGTTTAATTTTACCTGTAGCCTGTTTTGCTCACGAGGTGTAATAGATTGTGGAATCTTAGTAGACCTTAGTAGACGCACGCTGCTGAGAGTGGCAGCGATCAGCTCCGATGACCGTGGTGCTTGTAAATAAGGCAAATGCGCCATCTAGTGGGACGCAACATGTTTACTCGTGTTGGAGCAATGACAAGTACTACTAACAAAAAAAAAGATGCACAGGGTAAAAAAAATAATCATAAACTCAAGCCCAACAAAGATAACAGATGGGCATAACTGTACTTAGTAATGATTACTAGTACTACCAACATTTGTATATTTTACTTTCAACTGGAATTTGAACTATTCATCCCCTTTTTTCAGCAGCCATTAACACTAATAAATTAAATTAAATCAAAACAATAAATTAAAGCTGCAAGCAGCGTTTGCGGGACTGAGCCGCCGTGGCCGACGCGATGCCCGATGACCCCTGATGACGCCTGACCCCTGTCGACGCCCGCAATTGACCCCCGTCCTCTGCCGACGCCCGGCGACATCTGCTGAAAGAAGTCTATGCAAATGATGCAGATTTCTCACCTCCATTTTTTTTTTTTTGAGGATGCTGTCAAATGTAAAATATTGGCCTTGATGAGACAAACACGTAGGTATTTGAATGACGTTGTAGCACTTTTCTAAAGGAAACTGCAGGCATTTGTGTGTTGACAAAGAGGGAGAAGAGGTCTAATCATCATATGCCTGTGTATGCAAATGATGCATATTTTTGACCTGCATTTTTTTTTGAAGTGGCTGTCAAATGTAAAATATAGGTCTTGATGAGACAAACACATGGATGTTTGAATGACGTCTGTAGCACTTTTGTAAAGGAAACTGCAGCCATTTACAGTATAGTGTGTGTGTGTGTGTGTGGAAGTAGGGATGTGCGATACCACTATTTTTCCTTTCGATACGATACCAGGTGATACCAAGGCTAGTATCCCGATACCAATACAGATACCGATACTTTTAGATGTCCAACTTGTGTATATGAAAATGATGACTTTTACAACGAAAACTCGTGAATGTTATTATAAAAAATGTATTTTATACCTATGTATAAGAATTAAACAAGCTGCCAAATATCAGACTTTGTTTTAATTTTAATCAGAGAAATCAAATCAACAGGTCAACTGAAAATCTGAGTAAATCTCTCTCAAAAAAGAGAAAATAAGAACAGCTGCTCTCAATTCAACATAATTCTTTTTGGACCAGACAGAGTGGTCTTCAGGTTAGAACTTGACAGAATATGTCTGTCTCTTTGGGAGTCATCTATGAAAAATTTAAATATTCTTGATGTAAAAGGAAGTCTTTTTATGGGAAGTTTAACTCACATACCACCACAAATAGACTAAATAGCAACTGTTTTACTTGAAATGTGCCATTTAAGTAATTTAATTATTATGCTTTTCCAACTTAAAAGTGACACTGAATTGTGTTAAGATGATGGCAGGAATGTGAGTTAAATTAACAAATACATATTGTGCTGGAAGGAAACATTTTTATCTAACTAAATAAATAAAATATGTTTTAATGAAAAATTGACAAACATTCTGGTATTTTATGTAAATTTATCTTATCTACGTCTATATGCCTGTGATGGTGGGCACTGGGATGTATTTTCACTCCACCTGGATATTGCCTTTCTCTCTGCAGTGCTGGTTGGAAATTGCGCTAACGTTGACGGGGGGGGGGGGGAGCACGCTATCGCTGTGTCGGCAAAGTTAATGTGCCAAGTTTCTTTGCGGGGGGGGTGGGGGGGGGGACTGGACTCCAAGATGCTCCTGCTGATCACTGCTATGCTGGAGCTGGAGATGTGGCCTGTGATGTCTGCACTGGGAGGAAACTGAAGGCCCTCAAGTCCTGTCTGGTCTGTCGGGCCTCCTACTGTGACTCTCACCTCCAGCATCATCGTGATGCTGCTCCCCTACAGAGACACAAGCTGGTGGAACCCAGCCAGCAGCTCCAGGAGAACATCTGCCCTCGTCATGATGAGGTGATGAAGATGTTCTGCCGCACTGATCAGAAGATCATCTGTGCTTTATGCTGTATGGATGAACATAAAGGTCATCAGACAGTGTCAGCAGCAGTACAGAGGCCTGGGAGGCAGAGAGAGCTGGAGGAGACCAGGCAGAAGATCCAGCAGAAGATCCAGCACACAGAGGAAGACCTGAAGGGGGTGGAGTCCATCAACGGCTCTGCTGATAAAGCAGTGAAGGACAGCGAGAAGATCCTCACCCAGATGATCCGTCTGCTGGAGAAAAGACGCTCTGAGGTGCAGCAGCAGGTCAGATCCACACAGGGGGCAGCAGTGAGTGGAGTCAAAGAGCTTGAGAAGAAGCTGGAGCAGGAGATGATGGAGCTGAAGAGGAGAGACGCTGAGCTGGAGAAGATCTCACACACACTGGACCACAGCCAGTTTCTCCACAGGTTCTCCTCACTGCCAGCACTCAGTCCGTCTCCAGACTCCTCCAGCCTGGAGATCCGTCCTCTGAGATACTTTGAGGACGTGGCAGCAGCTGTGACCAAGCTGAGAGATGAAATACAGCAAGTTCTGCAGAGTGCACAAACATCTGTTATTATCTGAGGAGAACAGAAAAGTGACATTCATGGAGGAAGTTCAGTCTTATTGTGATCATCCAGACAGATTCACTGACAAGAAGCAGGTCCTGAGTAGAGAAGGTGTGACTGGACGATGTTACTGGGAGGTTGAGTGGAGAAGGGGGAGGGACTTCTGTGGTTTATTTTAGGGGGTTGGTGTAGCAGTGGCCTACAGGAACATCGGCAGAGCAGGAAGGTCAGAGGAAAGTAGATTTGGATTCAATTGCTGTGTCTCAATTCAGGTTCTGCATCCTTGAAGTGCGCATTTTGAAAGGAAGTTGCGTCATCGCACTGCGCGAAGGCTTGTCCCAATTCCCGAGGGTGTTTAGGACGCTCAAAATGCGCACTCGTAAATACGCACTCGTTTTAGCCGATTCCAAGGATACACCGCTACTATCCTTCGCGTACTTGGGTATCCCATGATGCTTTGCGTGCTGCTGCAAACCATCGTGGGATCCTGGGAAGTCAGCTGAAATTAGCGGCATGTACTGGTTAAGGCACGACATATAAATCTAAATATTGACGTTTCACATAAAGTATCCAGTTTTTAACGTAGGATTTTATTTATTTGAACATTCAACAGCATCGTTAGATGGCGAACCAATGGTTAGCGTGATACTATAAAGACGTCACTTCCGGGGTTGGCCAGCAGGAGGGAACGGCGGTGACGAAATGAGGAAATACGCCGAAGGCTAGACCGCCCCGAGTGGTTACCGGGGAGGCGGGGTTTGGTCCGTCCTTCTAGGCTGGGAACTCTAAGAACGCTTCTTTCAGACGGAGGACACTCGGTCTCAAGGGTGCAGAACCTGAATTGAGACACAGCAAATGACAAATCCTGGAGTTTATATTGTTACCCAGGTGAATATTGGTTTCGTCACAACAACATCAGTACTCGTGTCTCAGGTCCTCGGTCCTCCAGAGTGGGAGTGTACCTGGACCACAGAGCAGGTCTTCTGTCCTTCTACAGCGTCTCTGGAACCATGGAGCTCCTCCACAGAGTCCAGACCTCCTTCACTCAGCCGCTACATGTTGGACTTTATGTTCCTTCAGGTTCTTCAGCTGAGTTGATGAAAGTGTGACTGAAGTCGTCAGAGAGACTCTGAGCTGAATTCTCACCTTTGATTCTTCTTCTGTCTTGACGTTTGTTACCGTGTCTCCGGCTGTCAATCACAGGGTGGGCGGGGCCTGTACGCCACTTCCTGTTGGTGCTCCTGGTGACTGTTGTCCACCTGCTGGATGTTTGTTCCCTCTAAGCTGCTTGCTTGCGCAATCGCGCACTACTTGCACATTCTCAGCGCACAAGGAAATCTATGTAGCACATAAAATAAAATTCAACAGAAACGTATTAATTAATAATTTTAGAGCTTTTACTAGGCGGCGCACCGCTACGCCTTCGGAATGATGTTTTTTTTTTCTTCCAGCTGCACCGTATGAGTCCAAAAGGCAGAGAAAGTTTCCAGGCTGCAGCACCGCGCTGACATAGATTGCGTAACAAAGTGAAGAGGTGCCACTCCGCTCTATTTTCACTGGCTAACTGCAGCACACTGGCTTAACTTGTCTATTCAGAGAAGAGCTATCACTTCGGCTTATTTTTCAATCTGTCACGCGCATGCCACTGCACATTGATGCAACATGACCCTCAGCCAGGCCAAAGCAGGACTCTTCCTATGGTTAAAGCAGGACTCTCACATATAACACACTACACATCTCATCAACAACAAGATTTTGCTCTTTTTCATTTGAAGTGGGCCAAATCACTTCTATTCAAAGTAAACTCATGAAAATTGCTGCTGGAATTTGATTCTTTTAATAAGCCATGTAACTTGCTATGATCCAAGGTTTTGAACAGGTGTGATACTGGTGTGTGGCCACAGCGTGCACATCTGATGTTGCCCACAGTGGTCCTCAGTGTGCTCAAGGAGCTTGTCTGGATGCCCAGACACATGGAAAATTAGAGGGAGCATTGATCATAACACCCATGATCATGTGAATTCATATATAGGGATTATATAATTCTATAATATGTTATATATTATGTTGCCTGACAGCGCCACCTGGGGAGTTGCACCCCAGGAAATAGACTATAATAAAAATTCCTCGGGCTACACAGGTTCGTTACGCTTTGAGATTTGAGAGGATGAGACGGACTTCCAAAGAAACAGCTTTATTCAATCACAATTTAAAATAGTTGACTCTTTTTTAAACACACCAAGGAAAATCTTTTTTTTAAAAAAACAATAAGACCAGGTTTAGCTGCCTGAGTGAGTGTCAAAAAAAATAAGTACTATACCAAAAAGATTGTTCAACATCATAAGAAAATAAGGGGAGCAGGGCTGGACGTAGCCGAGCGGAAAGGCTAAAGAAAAAACAAAGAAAAACTGAAAAAAGGGAATAAACAAAGCGAAGGGAATCACTACAAAGCAAAATTTCCCTCGTGCTGTGCAAATTAAGCAAAGTCAAGGGGAACCACCGACGCAGTCTGCCGCACGCTACGCCAACTCCTGTCCAAAAGAAAAGAGAACACAATGAATACACTAATACATTGAGACACTCAGGCAAGCGTTAAACAGTTCAAACAAAAGAAAATTTTTCTTTAGTCTTCACACACACACAAAACAAAAGGTAACGATCACTGGGGAAAAAAATAGTAATGAACTAAAAAGGAAATCAAACTACTCAATAGAAAACCCAAAGTTTCACCAAAATTTTACCAAGAAAACAAAAGCAACCAAAGAAAGTGGTGACGCCAACAACAAAAACAGACAAACTCAGTTGTCTACACCAAATAAACCACAACCAAAGGAGGGGGTGGGGGGGGGGGGGGGTTTAAACATTCAGCAATGAATGCCCATTGCCCACCTCTGGGATTGCGAGCCGAAATGCCAAGAACTGCGGAGGACAGAGTTCTCAGCGTGGACACTGGGGTTGCCGGGGCGACGGAGTGGAGACAAAGTCAAGTGCGTCCCGTCTCAGTTCATTACGGGACAGCTTTTTTAGTTGCCAAATACGGGACATTCGCGTATTTGAGCACGGAAACGACGCAAAGTCACAAACACAAATACAAGTTTACAACGGTACAAAAAGAGGATCGTGGTGCAAACGCAAAAAAACAAAACAAAAAAACAACACGCTGCAGGACATAAAAACATTCACTTCATCAGAGGAGCGATGCAAAGCAAGAAAACACATGCAAAAGAAAAAACGCTGCATAACGCATTCCCTACACCGGAAGTGGAGTTGCTCCACGAGGAGCGCTCCCCTACAGCGAAGAACAGTCCCGACACTTCCAGTGAGAGTCGCCGCCTCCTACAGTTTCAGGACCTCCACCTGAATGTGGAAGTGGGTGTGTTTCCACAAAATATGTGTCTTCATGGTATTTAGCTTTTTAATGAAAGGACTCTTAAAACACTGAAAAATAAATGCAATATAGCTATTTTATCACTTACTGTAAATGTACAGGTAGGAGACATTTCCTGCTTGGCATTGCTGCCTGTCGCACTTCTTTCAGGGCCCACGGGTCAGCTGCAGGGTCATCAACCATGAACTACCATTCATTGACGTTTCGCCCCTTGTGGCGGGACAGTGACAGGGACGTATGCCTCGTTGATTCTGTGGTTGTTGATGGGGTGAGGCGTTTTTTCCCCAACTCCTGTCCTTGTTTCGTTCTTTCTTTTATACAGTCAGGCAATCTTTGTAGATACACTACTTTTATTGTATGGCCGCTAGTTATAACAGTGCTCATCAGGTAAAACACCCGGAAGCCAACGTCATCAACTCGCACCAGATGTCTCTGCATATTGCATGGAACTTGGCTGCCATCTAGTGGTTAACTTTCGTAACATCTCCTTTAACATATGGAAAGAAAGCAGTTGAAAATGGACAATAGTGACCGGATGAGAGTTACGTGGCCAGCAACAACAATAGCTGGCTACAGGTTAAACAGAAATGACTAGTTCACTCTCCTAAACATTAGAAAAAAATGAACAGTCCACATGAACAAAGTGGCACAGAAATAAACAAGAGATGACATTCCTTCTTCAGAAAGTTTAAACAACAAAGTCTTTGCGGTACCTCTCAGGAGGTTTTATGTTGGATCTGGTTCTGGTCTGCTTGAGGCCTAAATGTCCAGATTGGGGGGCACTTGGCACATCAGTCAACACTGGAGCCCGTTCTATTTCTGAAGCCCCTTCCCTCCTGTCACCAACTATGTGCTCGAGTCTGCTGTCTGTTTGACTGTTGTCCCAGTCATCTTCCACCAGGGAATATATATATATGTATATATGTATATGTATATATATATATATATATATATATGTATATATATATATATATATATATATATATATATATATATATATATATATATATATATATATATATATATATATGTACATATATGTATATATATATATATACATACATTTTTTCCTTTTTCTTTTTTCTATATATTTTATGTACAGATGGGGTGTATGGGCTTAAGGTGCTTGGGTGTTTCTCTTTTTGGAAACTATTTCCCCAGCTTTCGAAATCACCCTCTCGCAGGGCACAGAGGATGCTGGTGTTGCCAGGCAGGTACTCATTTGCTAGCTTGTATAGGTTTGGGTATACAGCTTTGTGTATCATCCAGTACACCAGAGGGTCCTGTGATAACACTGCACCTCCACTATGGCATCAGCAGTAGCATTGCTGGATGCCCTCGCTTCTTCAGCGTCCCGGTCCAACAGCTTCCACAGGTCAATGGCTGAAAATGAAACATTAGATAAAGTTTAGTCTGTACATGAAAAAATGCAAATAAAGTCTATTGATCCAAATTCTATAATTTTTGTACCTTGGGAAGATGCAGCTGGTTCTGGCTGTGCTCTCGAAGTAGATGGCGGCTCCTCTTCATGCGGTACATTCCGCAACAATGCTGCACACTCAGATTTTAACCGGCGCACAGCTGACTCAGCATTTTCAGGGCTTTTATTTGTTATTGTATGAATAAGTTGAGTAATACGCTTGTAACAAATGACCTTGTTCGGCGGCACGATTTCAAAATGCTCCCAGACTTGAGATCTCTTCCTGGTTGGTTCCGTTGCAGAGCAATAAGAAAGCAAACCGAAAGCAATACGAAAGCTGATCAAATCAATCCAAAAGGTATCGACCAGATAGGCAACGCATTGCGCCGTTTCATCCATTTTAAACTCAACTGAGACCTGCCAGTCTTTCAAAGCCTCGCCCACTGAACCAAACCAGCAAGCTGATTCAGTCTGAATGAAGCAGTGAAGTGGTTCAAACGTCATCAGTCACGTGATTTGAAGCAAGCTCCGGAGCAGTGCTTCAGAAAAAAAACCCTACCGAGTTGTGGGGCGTGGTTCGAAGCCCCGTGTCAGAGAGAACATCACTAGTTGTGTCTGAAAGTTCATCTAGTTCCCAGTAGTCAGAGTATTAGAAAGGTCGCAGTTCTGGAGCTACTGCTTGTGTAGCTGTGGGCCACCCTTTCAATATGTAAGTCTGCAGTGCACAACATAGTGGATCTTTGATTGTGGCAGTTCTAATGGACTCCAGTGTAGCTGTTGAAATATTCGTGTCTGCGAGGTGGTCGACTCGTTGTAGGTCTTCGGTGGTGAGGCCCATGGCATAGATGGTGGCAGGTGTTGCCCATTCTGAAGAAGAGCTGCACCTAGGCCTGTCTCGCTGGCGTCACACTGTAGTGTGACTTCTTCCTGCAGGTTGTAGTACTTGAGTACTGGGTGGCATGTGATTAATTGCTTCACAGTGTCAACGGCAGATTCATGTTGTGAGAGCCATGTCCACTCCACGTCCTTATCTGTCAGGCGTTGGAGAGGCTCGCACACATCTGAGAGATGAGGAAGAAATTTGGCAAGATAATTTACAAACCCCAGGAATCTCTGTAGCGATTTAACATCAGTGGGTGTTTGCATGTGTTGAAACGCTGCCACCTTCTCTGGGTCAGGGCGAAGGCCCTCTGTGGTGAGAAGATGTCCCATGTATTGGACACTGGATAGTTTTAGTTTCAGCTTCTTTTTATTGAGCTTTAGATTGACCTCCCTGGCCCTCTGCAGCAAGGCAGTCAGGTTTCTGTCATGGTCAGTTAGTGCCTCTTCTGAAGTGTCTCCACAGCCGTAGAGAAGAATGTCGTCTGCAATGACACTTACACCGGTCAGGCCTTGCAACACCTCATGTTGCCTGCGTTGATATTCTTCTGCAGCTGGTTTTATGCCGAAAGGCATCCTTAGCCACCCGAATCTGCCAAGCGGGGTCCAAAAGGTGGTCAGATAACTGCTCTCTTCTTCAAGTTTGACTTGCCAGTAGCCATCTTTGGCATCAAGCACGGAGAATACTTTTGCTTTTGCAATGTCTGGGAGTATCTCCTCTATTGTTGGCATCTGGTAGTGTGACCGCCGTAGAGCTTTATTGAGTGCGCTGGGATCAATGCAGGTGCGCAGCTTTCCTGGCTTTTCTATGACAACCATGTTGCTGATCCATTGTGTTGGCTCTGTGACTCTTTTGATGATGCCATTCTTCTCCATGGATCGTATGGCTTCAGTGACTTTGTGTTTGAGCGGAATGGGAATTCGTCGTGGCACCTGATGCACAGGCCTAATGTCGGGGTCCACCTCGAGGTGTAGTTCACCAGGAAGACAGCCAAGGCCTTCAAACACGTTGTTGTATTTTGAGATGATGTCCTCTGTGGTGGTTGTGAAATGCATATCTGTCCCTGTTGTGCTGCGTGAGACCGCTGTAGATGACATATCTGTGTGTTGTATGAAATAGCAAGTTGAGTCTTTTGCATGTTTTTGCAGAAAGCAGAGGCATTTGTGACGTGTGTATAACTTGAAACTTCAGGTCGTGTGTTTGTCCATCATGGTCAGCTTTGAGGTGACACAACCCAGCTAGTTTCACTTGTGACCCATCATACAGTTTAATGGTGGCTTTGCTGGCTGGTATGTCTGGATTACCATCTTGTGTGATGAGCTGTAGATCTCTGAAGCTTATGGCGTTGGTTGTGGCTCCTGTGTCCAATTGACATGTGATTGTATGGCTAGGGTCATATGATACTGGTTCAGTCATGTACGGTGTTACTTTGAGGTTGACAAGCCATTTCTCGTTTCCCTGTTCCATAGCGTTTATGTTTGATAGGAACCACACCTCTTCCATTTCTTCTTCCTCCTCTACTCTGTCTTCTCCAAGAAAGTTCACCTGTGTCTTGCGCTGGGCTTGTTTGCACACTCTTGCAGTGGCAAGTGGTTTTTCTTTCCACAGGCTTTGCAGATGACGCCAAATGCAGGGCATTTCATTCTGTCATGCACTGCTCCACAGTAACGACAGAGGTTATTATTTGGGCGTTTATCTTTGTTTGCATGTCCCATATGCTCTTTGTAATTATGCTGAGGTGCAAATGAGGGGCGCATCTCTGAGCGTTTGTCATGTGCAAAGTGTACATTCTCCTGTTCCACACCAGTTATTATCTTATTTTGAATTTGTGCTAGTTCGCAGACTCTAAACATGTCTATTGCTTTGGCAAGTGTGAGTTCTGATTCACGTAACATGAGTGCTTGTGTACTTGCATTTTTAGTCACAAGCACTAATCTGTCATGGATCAATTCATCTCGCAGGGGACCAAATTCACATTTGTCTGCTAGCTTTCTCAGGTTTGCAACATATTACTCTGTTGACTCATGTTGACTCTGCTGTGCAGTGTTAAATACGTAGCACTCGTAGATTACATTTCTGGAAGGTTCAAAGTGTTTTTGTAGTGCATCCAGATTCTTCTGTGGATTGTCTCTGTCCTCCGCTGACATGTGAAGATGTCTTTGTATTATGTGACATTCTTTGCCCATTACTGTAAGCAGGGTGGCTACTCTTACTTTTGCTTCTTTTTTGTCCAGTTCCGTTGTTATCTCATAGTTTTCCCATTGTGCTCTGAAGAATGTCCAGTTGTTATATACGTCGCCCTTCATGTCCATTGCGTCTTGTACAGGAATCGAAAAAGCCATGGTTCGTCAGGTATTAGCTTAGCAGTTTAGCTCCATTGAAAAAACGTCCAGCCTTTATAGCGCCTTGTTGTTCTGTCTTCAGCCGCGGCGTTAAGTTTCCGCTTCTGACACCATGTTTCGTTCTTTCTTTTATACAGTCATGCAATCTTTGTAGATACGCTACTTTTATTGTATGGCCGCTAGTTATAACCATAGATATATACAGAAGGCTAGATGTCTCACGGCGCAGAATCCAACGTCCACACTGGCCGCCATCTTTCCACAGTCAGGCAGTCACGGTCTGATGTAGTGAATGTGAGGGAACGTGAGTGATCTGAACAAACATTAACACTCTGATCTCGCTGAAAACTTGACGGCTTTGCACACGGTTTGCTTTCTTACAAACGTTCATAACGTAGCAATAATTCTGGATGGTTGAACATGTTGAGAGTGCAGCTTTCTATTAGAAAAAAAACACAATGGTGCTATGGCAGCCTATCTGCACAAGTTAATACGACTGAGACCACTAAGATTTTCATTTCTTAAGTTAAGTTTAGCCAACAGCTATTTCAGGACAAACTAGTATTTTGTTCACATACAATATTTGTGGTGTCGGTTGTAGTTATTCGCTGAGGTGCGTTTCCTATAACGTTGCTGCTGCATGAACGCAGTCTCATCAGTTCATGCAGCAGAGACACGGTGATCAATGAACTAGAGCTGCTGATATCTCATCCCCCACCTGTTTGATTCAGAGTCGAACGGTGACAACCTGAGATTACAGGCCGTCTTTTTTCTTGTTGTGATAAAACGGATTAGGATTGGTCGGTGTAAATAAAACAAGCAATTTGACATATGGAGAGACAGAATAGCTTTTTTTCTATATCATTTAACTTAATTTGCAAATGATTTACAATTGGATTGCTTTGCTACAGCATCATGCATTATGGTTTCTACAGGAAATCGGTGACTGAAAAAATGCCGAACTTCTGTGCCACTTATGGATGCAGCAATCGTCGCTGTCCACAAACAAAAGCTTGTAGGATCACATTTCATCTGTAAGCTATTGTTGGAGCTGTTTGATTAATGTTACGATTTAGTGCTGGTTTATTTAGTTTAGCGTTTAGCATATATGTTTTTATTAAATATGGGTGTGTGCGTGTTTTTGCTATTTTCACATGAAAGCCTATGGTTATAAATCATTAATAAGTATGCAGTATCATAACTATGCTTATAACCTTTGTAACAAACCAAACCGCTCGAAATTCGGTTGAAAATAGAGCAATTTAGGGCTATTTAAAAGAACATGCACAATAAGAATACATAGTTATGAGTGAGAGGGGCGGAGCGAGGTGACTGTGGCAAGATGGCCACCAGTGCGGACGTTCGATTCCATTGGCCAGCAGCGCGGATAAGACATCTCGCCTTCTGTATATATCTATGGTTAGAACAGTGCTCATCAGGTAAAACATTTGGAAGCCAACGTCATCAACTCGCACTAGATGTCTCTGCATATTGCATGGAACTTGGCTGCCATCTAGTGGTTAAATCTCGTAACACTGTCCATTATGAAACATTTCGTCATCTACTCAAATCTTACAATAAAACTGTCAAACAGGCAAGAATAACCCATTTCTCCAACCTCATCACAAACAATAGCAAAAACCCTTGATTTCTTTTCTCTACCTTCAATCTTTTAACCAATACAAATTTTAATCAGGACGTACAGACACCAACAGATGCCCTCTGTGAGGATTTTGCAGACCACTTTGTAAGTAAAATTGATGTCATTAGGTCCAGTATTTTAATTAATCAAAATCAATTTTTCTACACATCTGGACAACCACTTTTATCTGAGGAAACACTGGAGAGTTTTGCTCTAGTCGATGCAAGGACACTTGGTCGAGTTTTCTCCCAAGTAAAGCCCACAGCCTGCCTTTTAGACCCAATTCCCACGTCACTCTTAAAGTCACTTTATGGGTTCTTTGAGGAGCAGATTTTATATATTGTCAATTGCTCTCTTCAGACGGGTGTTTTCCCTGCTGCCTCTAGAACGGCGGTGGTGAGGCCCCTTTTGAAGAGGAGCAACTTGGATCCAAACATTTTTAATAACGACCGACCTGTATACAACTTACCGTTTTTAAGTAAGATTTTAGAAAAACTGTTTTTTAACCAAGTAAATTACTTTTTAAATACAAACAATATTTTAGAGAATAATCAATCTGGTTTTAGAAAGAACCACAGTCCTGACACAGCCCTTTTAAAGATCGTCAATGATTTCAGGTGTAACGCAGACTCTCAGAAGCTGACAGTCTTGGTGCTACTGGATCAAAGCGCTGCTTTTGATACAGTAGATCACCATATTTTATTAAATAGACTCAGAAACCTGGTGGGCCTGTCAGGTACTGTTTTTAACTGGTTTCGTTCTTATCTCACAGATCGATGTTTCTTTCTAAGTATGGATACGTGCTCCTCCAGAATGCATGAAATTAGATGTGGGGTCCCCCAAGGGTCAATTTTAGGTCCGGTTCTTTTTAATCTGTACATGCTTCCCTTGGGGGACGTCGTAAGGAAACGCGGCATCAGCTTCCACAGCTATGCTGATGATACACAAATGTACATTGCCGTGTCTCCTGATGACACAGCGCCAATTGATGCCCTTTTAAACTGTATTTTAGATATCAAATCATGGATGGCAGAGAATTTCCTACAGCTTAACCAGGACAAAACTGAGGTTTTAGTTATTGGTCCTGAAGGCCGGAGAGAGGAACTTTTACCAAAACGTCGGGATTTTAAACCCTCGCAATTTGTAAAGAATCTGGGCGTTGTTTTTGATTCTGAGCTCACCTTTGTTCCACATATAAAAAATATTACAAAGATAGGTTTTTATCATCTAAAGAAAATAGCCAGAATCCGCCCGTTCCTCTCTCAGGCCAACACGGAGGTGCTAATGCATGCTTTTATTTCTTGTAGACTAGATTATTGCAATGCCCTGCTCTCTGGTCTTCCCAAAAAGAGTGTTTACAGTCTACAAATACTACAAAACTCAGTCGCACGTGTGCTGACTAGGACCAGAGGAAGGGAACACATTACACCACTTTTAAAGTCGCTGCATTGGCTCCCCGTCCGCTTCAGGATTGATTTTAAGGTTCTCTTATTAGTTTTTAAATGTCTCAACGGTCTTGGCCCATCTTATCTAACTGACCTGCTTTCATCATATCCTAGGTCTTCTGGCACTGGCCTGTTAACTGTTCCCCGAGTCAAAACAAAACCCATGGTGAGGCTGCTTTCAGCCATTACGGCCCTACTCGGTGGAACAGCCTGCCAGAGAGCCTCAGGGCCGCAGCGACTGTTGATATTTTTAAGGGGAGGCTCAAAACGTACCTTTTTAACCTGCCGTTTAACTGACTTCTTTTACTCTTCTCTCTCTTACTCCACTAATTTTATGCCGTTTTACTATTTTTATGCCTTTTATTACCTTCAATTGATTTTTATACTTTTATAATGGTTACCCATTTTTATGCCACTGTTTCACACTTTATTTTTATGTATTTGGTTTATTTCTCATTATGATTATTCTCCCTTTTATACTTTTAGTGCCAGTGTTTCCTCATGGGGGGCCCTTCACGGTGGGAGCTACGCCTGGTCTGCCCATAGGGGCGCTGCAGGCCATGGTGCCCCCTTGTGTGGATGGCTCCCCATAGTGGCCTTTCCTCATCAGATTCTTCAGTGCCAAGCCGTGTTATCTAATGTCTGTATGAATATGGGGGTGGGCGTTTGTCTGTGTGCGTTGGTGGGGAGGGGTGGGTCCGTATGGGGTGGGGGGAGGGGCAGTGGAGCTTTTTATTTTTTCTCATTGTTATTATTATGATTGTTGTTCTTCTTCTTCTTATTATTACCTTTCTTTGTTTTGTTTTGTTTTTGTTAAGCACTGTGGGTTGCACATGTTGTGTATGAGCAGTGCTATATAAATAAAGTTTATTGATATTATTATTATTTTCGAAACATGAAGACACATCAAAGAGTAACATGAGGTTGTTGTTGTGACACTGGACGGTAGAGAGTCTGAATCCCCGTCCCAGGCGCAAATCCTCATGGAGGCTTTTGAGGAGGTCAAAGATGGCCAATCCGTCAATCCCAGCTCCATAACAGGGGTCTATGGAAGGAAGCCGCGAGCATTGCGCACTGATCCAGGAGAGCTTTCACCTGGCTTGATGGATCCGTGTCTTCTCATCCTGGATGGCTTTTAGTGCGACCCATGAAGCCTGGACACACGTGTTGTGGATTGGTTGAACGCTGAAGGCTTAGTGACTCATCTTGGATGACGCAATCCTACTTTGGTGCAAGGGGGCCCAGACACCAACATCATCAAGAGCCAGTAATGGACTCCACAGTGCAGCACTCGTTCGCTCGCCCTCCCTCTCCCATTTTATTCTGTAGTGTCAGATTCTGAAGTCGATTTCACTTTGATTTTCAGAGTGATGACACCCTGGAAAAACTCATCCATCATTATAAACTCTCCATCATTTATTTTCTATTCAGGTTGGAGTATTGCAGGTTGTCAAAGCTCAGCTGTGATTGGCTGCTCTCAGCTCTGAAGTCCAACCCCTCCCACCTCAGAGAGCTGCACCTGAGTTGGAACCAGCTGCAGGATTCATCAGTGAAGGAACTGAGTGGTTTTCTGCAGAGTCCAGACTGTAAACTGTAAACTCTGAGGTCAGTACTGGTTTGGAACCAGTGGATGATGGTTTCAGCACCAAACACAGTTCATCACACATGTTGAATAAACATTGAACTGAAGGTTGATTCATCTCAAAATGACATCCAGAATATGAAAACTTCATTCTGTTCATGTATGAAGTAAAAAAAAATAAAAAAAAAGAAAAAGGAAAAGGAAAAACAGGTCATCAGTGGTCATGTGACCAAACATCATTTCAACACACATTAGTTTTGGACTGAGGATTTAATTTCAAGGTGACATATTCTGTAGTGTCAGATTCTGAAGTCGACGTTTCACTTTGATTTTCAGAGTGATGACACCCTGGAAAAATGCTCCATCATTATAAACTCTCCATCATTTATTCTCTATTCAGGTTGATTGACTGCAGTTTGTCAGAGCTCAGCTGTGATTGGCTGCTCTCAGCTCTGAAGTCCAACCCCTCCCACCTCATAGAGCTGGACCTGAATATGAACCCCCTGAAGGAATCATCAGTGAAAGGAGCCACTGATGGATCTTGTCTACAGCAGTGACCATCAACTGGAGAGTGTGAGGTTAGTACAGGTTTGGAACCAGTGGATGATGGTTCCAGCACCAAAGCCAGTTGATCCCACAGCAGAGGTCCAGTGTTCCCAGTCACAGTGTGAGAGGAGGATGGTGACGTCCAGCTGCTCCTCATTCATCCAACATCTGCTGCCAAACTGCTTCTTCTCTCAGTTCACCACTCAATTATTGATCAGTTCATCTTCATCAGGCCTCAGTATCAGTCCAACACTCCATGGTCACATGACCTTCTGATGTTCCACACTTGACATGTGACTGAGAGTCTGCTTCTTCTCACCAGTCACTCCATCATCTCCATCAACAGTCAACGTCTCTGTGATGATGCGTTCAAGGACGGTGAGTCCTGACTCCTGCTGTCTCTTCTTATCTTTGCAGGTGGTGGTGAGGATGAGGAGAGTGAAGAGGAGAGCTACATCTACTGGTGGCTGACAGAACTACAACCAGTGGAGCCAAACAGCAAGCTGCACGCACCAACACTGTGTGGGCGTGTCACGACCTTTGACCCCAGTGCAGCCTGGTGGCTGGCGGACTGCTTCTCCCTACAAGCTGCTGTGGTTACTGGGAGAGACGTCCCAGAAGCCACTGGTGGAGCTGAATCCTCAGTGGAAGAAGCAGGACTTGGAGCAGCTGCTCAGTGAAGGCAGCAGCAACACAACCACTGCTTCTGCTCTCATCATCCACGGCTGGAACATCTCAGCATGAAGGTTCCACACATCAACAACACACTGCTCTGCTCTCACTTCAGACTTCTATAACATCTTCATTTTGGAGGTGAAAAATACTTTTCAAGAGACTTTATTTCTGCTTCATGATCTTAAATAAGGAAATCATGTGGAAAAGATAAAGTGATTCACAACACCTGTGATGGGAACTCAAATCATTATTGAATCATAAGTAAGACAAAAGAAGTTTCCCTCAAAATAATTCATGGTTTTGATGCTTGCCAGATGTTTGTGTGGAGATTTCAGAAGGATGTCAATGAATCAGAAGGAAACCAGATCATTTATTTTATGTGATTATGTTATATCATCCTAACTTTGTTACGAGCTCAAACATTATATTTCAATGATTCAATATTCTGACAATAAAAGCCATCACAACCTGTGTAACCTTGACCTCAACTGACGTTTCATTTCTGCTGCTTTAACACTTTGATTATATAATAATAATAATAATAATAATAAACTTTTATTTGTACAGCGCTAAATCACAGCCAAAGGCTTCTCAAAGCGCTTTATACAATCAGAGAGAACCAACCGGGCCCCCGGAGCAAGCAAGATGCGACAGTGACTGGGAAAAACTCCCCTGTGGGAAGAAACCTAGGGCAGAACCAGACTCCAGAGGGCGATCATCTGCCTATGAGTAGTTGGGGTGAAGTAGAAAGATAGAGGAGAGACAGAGAAAGAGAGAAAGGAGCAGAGTGAGCCAGGGTGGCAGACAGGACAGAGTGAAAAACAGATACACCAACCAGGCAAAACGGATATAAACACAAAGAATAGGAACTAATTCAAGGCTGCTGTCCATGTGGAGTGTAAGTGTCCATGCTTTGGAAGGCAAGAGCCTAGCTCGATGGACAATCTGCCGATAGGACTAGTCCAGGTCTTAAGCGTGGTGGTGGGATGAAGCGATGACAGCAAGACCCCCAGGACAGCACAATCCAGCTCCTGGCGCAGTGGTCATCACCTGCCGGGGACACAGAGACTGCGGCAGTATCATGCATATCGAGCATACTGTACAAAGCATAATGAGAGCTTGGACAGAGTGGATAGAGTAAAAGATTGGATAGAGTAAAAGATTGATTGGGTGAGGAGAGTGATAAAGGCTCCGCCTGCACAGAGCAACGATCCCTGTAACGGGAGCAAAAGATCTCCCTCCACGGCGTAAGCTTACAGCAGCTTAACTGACAGTGGATGGAGTCTAACTATAAGCTTTAAGAAAAAGGAAAGTCTTAAGTCTACTCCTAAATAAACTAACTGTGTCTGCCCTGAAGTCCTATATATCTCCTGAAGTCCTGCCATGGGGATTCTCCATATCTGAATAACTTGTGTACTCAAACCTTCTGTAGGCCATACCCACTTCTCCACTCGGTCTCAACATAAACCACATGAATCAATGAAAATAAATCTCACTTTTACAAACAAATCCAATTCAGTTCAAATATAATTTAAATAAAATAAATGATACATTATAATTAATCACCAACAGATAAATCAATGCTGGATATGAGGTGGTTTGCCCTCTCTGGGTCGGTGGGGAGGCCCTGCCTCAGGGGGAGGAGTTCCAGCATCTCGGGGTCTTGTTTGGGACGCCTCCCTGGGGAGGTGTTCCAGGCATGTCCCACCAGGAGGAGACCCTGCTGGAGGGACCAGGTCTCTGGGCTGGACTGGGAAGCCTTGGGGTCCCACTGGAGGAGCTGGAGGAGGTGACTGGGTCCAGGGAAGTCTGGGGGTCTCTGCTGAGGCTGCTGCCCCCGAGACCTGACTCCAGATACGGCAGTAGAAGATGGATGGATGGATGGATGGATGGATGCCAGGTGATAGAACATTTCATAAAAACAGACTCTGCATTATAACTTCTATTACACTCTAAATAACTCACTCCAATAGAACTGCACTCGTCCTTCTCTCACATTACATTGGATCACAATGACCAAACAACACAACAAAGACAATGATCCAACTGTACTGCCACGTCCAGACTCAGTGTAGGTCTGTAGGCCTCTTGGACCTTCATGTGAACCACTGCGTGTTGATTGGAGGTGAAACATGGCTGACTGCTGTCCTCCTACCTGGACAATGCAATCTCACTTTCAATCTCACAGCCACTAAAAAACCTGATTGTGATTGAGAGGTCCTCAGCAGCCAATCACTGTTGGGAGTCCAGCCTTCAAACACTCCTCCTGAATCCACAGTCACATCTGTGAGCATCTGGAACTTTGGCCCTGATCCTCCACACCACACAACTTGGGATGACAGCGCCACCTACCTGGATCCTTTCAGCAGCCAGTCCATGCTCTGACCCGTTTCCACTGTGGCCTGTTGTGTCATCTGGACCGGAGTCTGGATCATCAGTGTCCAGGTTCATGGAACCTGTCAGAGTGCCGCCGTCCTGTGATGTAATGATAGAGAATCACTCTATTTATACTAATGTGCAGAACCACAAGAGTGTCATTTCTTCACTGCTGTCAGCAACAAGCATTTGGTGTCACACTGGTGTACAACACTTATGGGTTAATTAATAAGAAATGACATATTTATGAATCACCCGCAATGCCCAGATTGTTGCTGCTTATCTGCTGATATGAGCCGTCAACTGTTGCAATATAGAACCACGGGCAGGAAATTACAATTAGTGTAGAGTGTATTATAATTTAAAAGTTTACTAACGGTAGTTCTTTAAAGAATTTAGCAGGGATGGAACAGGCTAACGTGACGACGTCACTTGTAAAACGGTAGGAGCTCAACCTGCTGTCACGGTGAAAACTCTGTGTTACGTCCCGTCGAGGGGGACCGAGACACAACGTGTGGGACACCTTCCCCCACTCCCAAGCCTCATTAATTTCTCACGGCAGTTGGCGGTTTTCAACAAAAACATTTATTGATCAGTAAATTAAATAAACAAAACAACTTAACCGGTGGGCAGCAAAGGCTTCAGGGTGGGCCCAGGCCAAAATAATAAACCAAACTCCAACTAGCTCGCCTTAAGAACTAACTAAAGAAAGAAAGAGAAGCCAAATACAGAAAGGCTAACCTAGTCGATTGTGTTTAGGGATAGGGCATCCCTATTTAATGGCGCTATTTTCAAAAAAAAATTGCAGAGTAGGTTGGTTTTGTTGCTGTTGGTTGTCAGTTTTTTGAGAGTTAGTAGGAGATAGATCCATATATACACCTTGTGCACAATTATTAGGCAAGTGACTATTTTGACCATATGATCATTTTATCCTTAATTTCCAACCCCAAGCTGTATAAACTTGAATGCTAAGAGGATATAATGCATATTAGATGATGTGTATTTGTATAACGAGGGAGGGTGTGGCCTAAGGACATCAACGCCCTATATCAAGGTGTGCATAATTATTAGGCAGATTCTTCTCCTCGGGAAAAATGGGCCAAAAAAGAGATTTGACTGACTCTGAAAAGTCAAAAATTGTAAAAAGGTCTTTCAGAGGGATGCAGCACACTTGAAATATCTAAGATATTGGGGCGTGATCACAGAACCATCAAACGTTTTGTAGCAAATGGTAAACAGGGTTGCAAGAAACGTGTTGAGAAGAAAAGATGCAATTTAACCGCAAAAAATTGAGAAGAAACAAACTTGAAGCCACCAGGAACCCATTATCCTCCAGTTCTGCAATATTTCACAACTGCAACCTACCTGGAGTGTCAAGAAGTACAAGGTATTTAGTTCTCAGAGACATGGCCAAGGTCAGAAAGGCTGAAACCCGACCACCTCTGAACAAGACACACAAGTTGAAACGTCAAGAATGGGCCAAGAAATATCTGAAGACAGATTCTTCAAAGGTTTTGTGGACTGATGAGATGAGAGTGACTCTTGTTGGAAAGGATTGAAGGGCCCGTGGTTGGATCAGTAATGGCGACAGAGCTCCACTTCTACTCAGATGCCAGCAAGATGGCGGTGGGGTACTGGCAGAGATGCCCACGAGTCTTTGATTTAGAGTCCGAGTCGAGTCACGAGTATTCGGCCTCGAGTCGAGTGAATTCTCGAGTCTTTGAGGGGCAAGACTCGTCGAGTCGCTAGTCTTTGATTTAGAGTCCGAGTCGAGTCACGAGTCTTCGGCCTCGAGTCGAGTCAATTCTCGAGTCTTTGAGGGGCAAGACTCGTCGAGCCGCGAGTCTTTGATTTAGAGTCCGAGGCGAGTCACGAGTCTTTACACACACACACACACACACACACACACACACACACACACACACACACACACATATATAAAATGACATAGCCTCTGGCTGAAATACAGTATATCCAAATTTTTATTCAGACTTTAAAAAAAAAAAAAAAAAAAATAGATGGCATTTATAATAATAAATAATATTAAATAATAAAATAGATAAAATAAAGTAGTAAAACTGTCTGTCCTTTCCATGGGCCTTAACTATTACTAAACTAACCCATGTGTGGAAAAAAGAAAAGAAAGAAAGCCTCCAAGAAGGTGAACTTAGTTACATTTAAAAAAAACATTAGGCTGCCTCTCAGTGGCCGAAAGACTGAAAAATTATACAACTGAACTTAAGTTACATTTAAAAAAAATATTAGGCTGCCTCTCAGTGGCTGAAAGACTGAAAAATGATGCAACTGAACTTAAGTTACATCTCAAAAATTATTAGGCTGCCTCTCAGTCGCTGAAAGACCATCAAAAATTATGCAACATGCTTGTTACATTTCAGAAAAATTAAGCATGACAGGTTTGTTGCACTAATCCTGGCTCTGTGCGGGTGCATTATAATACCTCCGTGACTAAATACCCTCTCTACTGGTGCACTGGTAGCAGGGACACTAAGCACTCTCATAGCCACCCTATGAAGTCTGGGGAAACCCTTAGTATGTCGATTCCAGAATTCCAGACAGTCTGTTTGCGTTTCTTCTTCATCGGCCGCAGTGGACTCCGAATTCTGGATGTAGCGCTTGAGTTCAGCCCTGACAGATGAGGCATGGTCTGGGTTCTTCTTGCTTTTCTTCCGATAGGCTGAGAACAGGCAAGGAACTTTGGCAGGTGTCGGTGCCTGCTCCTTGTCATCTTCACCACCGCTGCTGTTCTCTTGACGTACAGTGACTTGAGAAGCATCAGCCAAGACATGATCTGAAAAATGTCCACAAAAAACATGGTTAGTTACATTATGTTCATCAGATCATGAGCTTAGTTATACAAATAGTGATGATTAAATTAAGGAATATATAAGTTAAGGAATCTATCACAAGTAAACTTACCCATTACCATCTCCTTCACATCACTCTTGACATCATTTGGGATGGGAACATCATGCTCCAGCCAAAAGAGGCAGTAGTATGGGTCCAGTAGTGCAGCCATCATGTAAACCTTATCTCCAAAGGGCAGGTCTCCTGCAAGCTTGTCCGACTCCTCCATTCTGACATTTACGAACATCCCCTGAAACAAAATCAGTTGGTGTTGGAGGGACTGCTGTAGGGCTTTCACTAAACCGCGCAGGTAATGAGCTTTCTTCTGCATACTGTTGAGGTGGCTGTTGAGTGATAGAATGCTAGGGAGAGCCGCACTGAGAGTAACCACCTTCTCTGCTTGTGTGAGATCTGTTGCTTGAAGAAACGGGCCCAGAATTTCCACAAGCTCTTTCAGCTGGCTCAACTCTCTGCCTGTTAGGCACAGGCTTTTGTGTCTTTCATCTTCCAGGAGAGTGTTAAGGCTTTGGGGATCAAGGTCAGTGACTGCCTGTACAAGGCGGAGAGTCGAGTTCCAACGAGTTGCTCCGATTGGCTCCATACGTTTTCTTAAAAGCTTCCTTAAGTCCACAAGTTGTATGAAGTAAACTGCAGAATTTTGTCACCTTTGCCAATGCACAGTTAATAATTTTGGTCTCTTTCAGTCCATCTCGCACGACGAGCTGCAATGAATGGGCAAAGCACTGCAGCCGCTGTTGCCGGCAGCTACTCTGGATGGTGTCCACATCTTCTTGGAGGGTTTCACCTGTATCCTCCCATAAGTCATCATTTTCTAGCTCATCATCATCTTCACCCTCGTCATCCAACTCATGCCTCTCAGCTCTAGTTGTTGAGGGGAAACAAACTGTAAAGGCCTTCTTCATATTTGAAGCGTTATCACTGATAATGTAATCTAATTTGTGTTTTACATTAAATTTGTCACATATCTCCTCAAATTGTTCACTGATTCTGATTCCAGTGTGTGAACCTGTGAATCTATCACAACTTAAGAGAACTGTCTGCAGTCTTGAGACACTGTTCTTCTCCATTTCCATGAAGTGGGCCGTTACACCTAGAAAGCCTTGCATGCTCCTGTCAGTCCAAATGTCCACAGTCACAGACACAGTGTCTGCTTTTTGTAATTTGGATTTGATCTTGTACTCTTTGTCGGATGCTAGATCACTCAGACGTCTGGTAACGGTGTTTCGACTTACTGGGCAGTATTTTTCTTCCACCACTGACATGAAGTTCTGGAAGCTGAGTATGTCAACCAAGGACAGAGGAAGGTTGCATGAGATGATGAGGTCATGAATTATGGAGTCAGTAATGGTCTTCTGTCGGGGATGGCCCTGGCTGTATGTTTTCACTCCTTGTTTTAGTCCCACAAAGGAATCGAGGCTGCTCTGAGTCTGACCCTCTTGGGCTTCTCCACAGGAAACTTTTTTGGCTGCCTTATATTCAGCATACCTGTAGATGAACAACATGGGAGGTTGCTCATTTTTGTAACACAAACACTAGTATTGTTGCCACCTCCTAGAGTTTCAAATCCGGGACATGGGGGGGAGGCGGAGGCATCCCCGAAATATACGGGTAAAAAGTGAAGTGCGTATATTTACGGGAGGGTTGGCAACCCTATCTAGACCACAGACGGAAATCAAATGAGGTTTTGTCATTTTCCCTAAACAACGGGACAAATTGTGTCCCGGGAGAGATTTTATTTTTCCCGGGACAGGTGGTGAAAAAGGAGAACAATTCTGGGAAAAACGAGACGGGTGGCAACCCTAAACACTAGTGTGATAAGCTAGCGCAACAAGCTAGCGCAACAAGCTAGCTTGTAAAACGGCGGTAACCAAGCCGTGGTGTTTGTTTAACGTTACACTGCGGTCTCGTTAAACACCACGGCCCAACCGTTTCTTCTTGGTAATGCACTAAGCTAAACAATAACTAGACAATGTATGCAAAAACACTATGAGTACAACTTACCTTTCCTTGTGCACCTTTTCAATGTGCCGCAGGAAGTTGCTGGTTGTGGAACCTTTTTCTTTTATTGTCCTTTTGCAGCATTTACATTTTGCAGTTCTGTCTCTGCCGTTCTGTTTGAAGTTTGTGAAGCAGTACGTTAATATAAAGGGTAGCGAACCTGGCGGTGGACTTTCTTTAGCAGCAGCTGCTCCACTTGCACTTGCCATGATGACTGATAATGAAGGAGAGAGGGAGGGATGTGACGCGATGCGTCGCGCATCGGAGGTGGTTTTGTGAAAAATAAATAAATAAATAAAACAACAAAAAAATAAAATTAAATTAAAGATTGCCCACGAGTCTTTGATCTCGAGTCGAGTCAATTCTCAAGTCTTTTAGGGTCGAGTCCGAGTCGAGTCTGGAGTCTCCAAAAATACAACTCCAGTACGAGTCTTTAACTCGAGTCCCCATCTCTGGGTACTGGTATGGGCAGGTATTGTTAAAGATGAGCAGTTGGACCTTTTTGGGTTGAATATGGACTCAAAATCAACTCTCAGACCTACTGCCAATTTTTAGAAGACACTTTCTCACCTGACTTAAACCCTATTGAGAACTTTTGGGCCGTTCTTAAGCAGGACATTTAGAGTAAAGGTAAACAGTGCACCTCTCTGAACAGTGTTTCGGCAGCTGTACAAAAAGTTGATTCTGACGAGATCAAGAAACTGACTAAACTCCGCGAATGGAAGGCTTGTGAATGTTATTGAAAAGAAGGGTGGCTATACTGGTGACACTGTTTTGTTTTTTTTTATTATTATTAATATTCGGGACTGAGCCTCAGTGAAGGCCTGCTCTCATCATTATTATTATTATTATTATTATTATTGTTATTATTATTATTATTATTATTATTATTATTATTATTATTATTATTATTATTATTTCTGAAATGTTTATTTGTTCATTCTGAGGGTTTTTTTTTATTCTCACTTTAACATGTAAAAATAAACAAGTGAGATGCGAAAATCTTTGTTTTTCATTTAGTTGCATAATAATTGTGCACACTAATAGTTTCCGAATAATGGTGTACATAAAGATATTCTCATAAGAAAGCCAGAACTTCACTTTTACTACTAGAGCAAAAGCACTCTAGATGTACAATAGCAAAATTAATCCTCAAAAATACAACTTGCCTAATAATTGTGCACACGGTGTAGACGGTACCGCTGCGGTTCCGACCCGACTCTGTTCATGACAGACAGAATCTTCAGACATCAAGAACCTGATTCTAACTCCACTGGTAGTTTGGTGGCCTGCAGTGCTGGGATGCTTTGTTTTGTCTGTCACTGTGGTCCATTGAAGCAGCTCCAGAGAGTTCTTCCTACACACAGAGATGTGAAGGTGTGAATGGTGTTAGTGAATGGAACTCACTCTGCTGTAGGTAGTACATGGTGGCGACGCCTCCACCAGTCAGCACAGTGGTGAAGATGGTGAGCTGCTGCAGCTGAGAGGTAGACACCCTCATCTTCTGCTTCCTCTGCAGACTCTTCCAGTGAGCTCACAGGACAAACTGTTGCACAGAAGATCATGTGGAGACCCACAGTGGGACATTTCAAAGAGATGGTTGCTTCTTCAAGCCCAGGCCAAGACCATGGTGCTCATCAACAGACACACTACACTATTGATTTTATTATGTTAATGACTTTGTAAAGTGTCTGAGGTTTCTAAAATGTGCCATACAAATAAAATGTATTAATATCTATCTATCTATCTATCATGCTTGATTACTACTATTACTGATGTACTACATCTGCTGAAGTTCCACAGGCTGTCTAATACATTCAATGAGTGTTTGTGACCAGTGTATTCTTTCTAATGATCCATGAAAATACGTGTGAACGAAGTGAAAATACACCAGGCCAGGCAGAAAGTACCGCGCCGCACCGGTAGGGGGCAGTGACGTGCCGGGAGGCTGATGACTGACTGACTGACAGCGCTATCAGGTGCAGTCAGGCACAGACGTAATAAATGAGTGAATGACGGTGGCCAACAGAGGTACAACACCGCCCCCAAGTGGTGAGCACTAAACAACACATGTGTGGGAGCTTTCTGACAGTGGCCACCTCTCTTTGAGCTGCAGCCAGTGATGGTCTTCATCCTCTCCCACACCTCCCTCATATTGTTGTTCTGCATCCTTTCTTCATTTTTCCTTCTGTGCTGCTCCCTCGCCTCCTTGACTTGGACTCTGAGTTCCCTCTGGACCCGCTGGAACTCCTGTCGCTCAGCATCTTTGAAGACCTTCTCCTGGTTCAGAAGGTCCTTGATGTCGTTGGTTCTCCAGGGCTTGTTGTTGGCAAAGCAGCGTCCAGATCCAACTTGAACAACAGCGTCCATACAGAAGTTTCTAAAGTCCGTAGTGCAGTCAACCATCTGGTCCATGTTGTGGTTGTGAGAGCCCTGCAATGCGTCCCAGTCTGTGGAGTCAAAGCAGTCTTTCAGAGGCTGCTCCATGTGACCAGCCTCTCTGTCGTGCCTTGTCTTGTCCAGTGGGTGAAGGGCCTGGGTTCTGGTCCAGGGCCTGGTTCTGGTACTCTCTTGTCCTGGGGGTCCCCATCCATCCGGGGGCCAGGTTGTGCTTCCTGTCCTCCATCCAGGGGTGTCTGCCTCCCAGCCCTCTGGTCCTGGCTCTTCGGGGGGCTGGTGGCCTCTGGCCAGAGGGGCTCACTGCTCTGGACCTCTTCCCCACCGGCTCTGAGTTCATCTGTTTACTATTTGAATGAGTTCATTTTTGGATCATTAATTATGTAAACTAATATCTGTTGTTGTTTGGACACAATACCTGTACATTGTTGCCAGTTGCTCTCCCAAGCCCTCACTTCCATCCAATTTTTTCTCTCTTTTTCTCTCTCTGTCCCTCCCTCAGTCCTGGCCACAATATCACTCATCCATCAAAATAGAATCAAAGCAGTCATCAGGTCCTTCCTGAACCCACCCGTGTCATTCACACCCTGGGCTCACAAGCTCCGCCTTTGAGAATCAAATCTGTCAGCCATCATGAAGACATTCAGACACACTTCTGCTGCTCATGATGGCCAGACAGGACAAGGGAAAAAAAGATTCCCCTCTGTCATTGTCAAGAAACATTTGAACATTGACACCATCACCTACCCTCACATATATTTGTATTTGTATTGATTTATTGAGCACAATTTAAAACAAGGAGGGAACGAAGCCCAAAGGGCTTGAACAGAGTTCTACTCCCATCATCTACAATCAATCCAAAGTCAAATGTCAACATAGGAAGAGAATCATTTCAAACAACAGACAACAATATAGAATACATTGAACAGTTCAAACATAAGGAGATGTTTTTTCAGTCAGTATATTTGCAGAACACACACAGTGTGTGTTGAGGCCAGTCAGGTTATTGATTCATACACACTTATCCTTTCATTGTTTGCTGAGGGCTTCTGTTAACTGCTGTCCTCCCTCCTCCCTCCTCCAGATCACTGGGTCGGAACCAGAGCTGCTCTCAAGTGCTGCTGATAGAGCTAACAGGAAGTAGCCATCTGCACAGGGCTGCTGCTGATAGTGGAGCATCACGTGTGCTTCAGTAATCATCCAATCAGGAGTGTTGTGCTACGACTTTGAGGTTGACTTGTCAGGGGGAAGCAGTGGAATTGTGTGTATTTTTGTTTTGCTTGTGAGAGTGATGGTAGGGAGCCTCTAATGTTGACTGAAGGCCTTCTATTGGCTGCTTTTGTCATTTGCCACTTCATTGTGGGTTGGTTCAGAGGGAGGGGCTTGCTAGTTAAAAGCTGACCACCAAGGCTCAGGTGGTTGTGATGAGGCAATTCAAAGCAGAAACAAGGCATTGAAAGTCTTCAAACAGAATCCTAATGATCAGAGTCTTATTGTATATCAAAGATCACAAGCCAGGGTAGGAAGAATCATAAAGTGTGCAAAGAAAGAGTTTTCAATTCAAGAGGAGCAATTTGTCATCTCAATTGAAGCATCCAGTATTCAGAGACATTTTGCTTTTCATGCTGATGAAGCTAGTTGAAAACTCTGAAGTCACTTCTACTGATCTTTTGGGGCCGTTGGAGTCTCAGTCCATGGTGGGACTCGAACCAACAACCTTGTGATTCACAGTCAGTTGTCTTATTAACTGAGCCATCTGTGGGCGGATGGGATGCAGCTCCTGGAGAACTGATTGAAGCTCTTCTCTGAACAGTTGAAAAAATCTGCATACAATGTTGTTTTTTTCCAAGTACAAAGAATTTTAAATACTTTCATTAAAAGTTATAGCAAAATCTCAACATGTCTGAAAACCAGAAAAAAACACATGCTATAGTATAAAGTACAAATATACACAGTAAAAACCTGGTCATGTGGTACCAAGTGGGATTTGAACCCACATCTTCTACAACCACAGTGAGAGATTTAGCCTACTGAGCTAACCACCTTGTTAGCCAGAGCACTGTGGAGGTCAATAGGTCACCCTGTTCATACATCCTATTATACATCCCACTGCTTCTGGTAAACACGTGACTATAAACTGTGTCATTATATCATACAGTGACCTATATATGATTGATTTCATGCTGATGATCTTCTATTATTCATCACTGATGAGGAAATGAGTTGAAGAATCTTTGGTTTGGGCAACTTGTTGTCCTTTGTTGTGTGTCTGTGTCGCTGCTTGTCAGTGTGTGTCAGTGTGTGTGTGTCAGTGTGTCAGGTGAAGCACTGAGGCCTCTGTAGTTCTTTGCTTTCTCAGCGCTGAAGACGGTCTTGTGGGGACCAATGCTGACTCCCAAGACAGAGCTCCCCCTTCCCTCTTTTCAAACTCTGTTTGAATTCCATTTTCAAAGAGTGAGGAGAATTTTCTTTCCTCTTAATTGTATCTAAAAGGCTTCAGCGCCACTTGTTGTGTTGCACTTGTACAAAGTGACTGTGGCTGTTTGTTTCTCCTGCAGAGTCCAGTGTTGAAACGCACCAATGTCAAGTCACTGCTGTCTATTGATGTAGTGACATCCCTCCACAGCCCTCAGGAACCTGCTTAGCAGTTTAGCAGCTTAGCTCAGTGGGTTAGCCTGCTTACTGTGGTGCTGAAAACCAGGGTTCCAATCCTGGTTGTTGGTTCAATTCTGAAGCAAAGCCTCTTTTGTTCTCTTGCTACTTTGAACCAAGCCCAACTCCAACACTAAGTGAGCCTCTAATCCAGGGGTGGGCAAACTGTTTGACTGGTGGGCCATAATGGCTTCTACAATATGACAGAGGGGTCGCTTTCTCATTGGAGGAAGACATATATCAGGGGATGTGTAGACAACATGTTGCTTTAATGGCAATTAAATAATGAACACAACAAAATAATTGTTTTCATTGTTTTCTATTTCATGACTTAATGACTATTAATATAATTCCTTCAAGTTTGGTCGGCCGGATTGGGGGGTGTAATTGGCCGCATATGGCCCCCGGGACGTAGTTTGACTTCAAACCTGGATCCTCTGACATAATTCCTCCCTTCTGAACAGGCCAGAGGTGGAATCATCTTTATATGACCTTCCGTTCCTGAAATACACGTCTTTGACCTATGAATTTGACCTTTGACCCGGTTCCAACCGTCTGACCCCTGATTCAATTGTTCCGTTACAATCAGGCTCCCTGAAACTGGGAGGGTGGGCGGAGTTTCAACTCAACAACAGGAAGGTAAAGTCAGTGAATGTGGCTTTGAACAGTGCCACTGATCCCTCTGGCCCTTGACCTTTGACCCTGAGAGAGAGAGAGATTATTTCAAGTCGAGGCTTTTTAAGGTCAAAGGTGATCAGAGCAATGATACTTCAGCATCAAAGCTTCTCTACAATAAATGCAGCATCCTGAATGCTGCTCATTGAGGTGTGTGTGTGTGTGTGTGTGTGTGTGTGTGTGTGTGTGTGTGTGTGTGTGTGTGTGTGTGGCCAGCAGAGGGCAGTTTTACTGCAGCTTGCAGTCATTTGCAGCCATTTTGAAGCAGTGGCTCCAGTGCTTGGATGTTTCCCACAAGCTTAATTTGTCCATCACTACTTTGTCCTGCAGTGTGTTCTGCTCCTTGTGCAGTTTCTGCCACTGTTTTCCTGCCACTGCTTCTGACACAATGTTTGCTGCCCTTGTCTTTTGATGGAGTGAGCAGCTCCTTGAGGACCAGACCATCTTCACCTCTTGCACTCCAACTGCTCCTGGGAGCCACAGCCACACTGGATGCACCCTGGCAGAGAGAGAGGGGCGTGGCTGCACTTCAGCTCAACACAGCGTCATGTGATTTCAGGGAAGTGGGAGCAGAAACACTGATCAGAGAATCTAAGAATCAGAAAATATCCCAAGAGCACCTCAAAGTCCAAGTGCTTCTCCGTCTGGCTGCATGTTGGCTGGAGGCAGCAGCAGCAGCAGCAGCAGGAGTCCTCCTCTCTGTTCACAGAGGGTCGCTCTAGGTGGACACAGGTGGCTTCTTTCACTCCTCTCTCAAACCATCTGTCTTCTGTGTCTAAAATCTGGACCTTTGAGTCTTGGAAGGAGTGGCCTTTGTCCCGGAAATACAGATGAACCGCTGACTCAACAGAGCTGTTGATGACAACACCTGCTTGATCATCAACACCTGATGTTGAAAAATCAACACCTTGCTATTGGTCGGTCCCATCAGCCTTGGCCCCGCCCACACCTTCACTGGTAATCTGATTGGATGTTGGTTCTGGGATTGGATGGAATCTTGGAAACGGGTTGAAAAGGGAAAGAAGGATTCTGAAATGGGATTAGATGATGTAATCCAATCCTAATTTTAATCTGGATCAAAGCTTCAGTTTGTGTTGTTGAAAACATTTCAGTAGGATGTGGAGAACTTTGATCCAAAAAGAACTGTATTATCCTGATCCCAACTGGGGGTGGGATTTCAAGGTGAATTTCAGGAAGGAAATGAGCAAAACTTTAACATTGGTCAAATAACCAAGGCAGGCAGCAGTCATTCAGAGTTGGAGCATTTCTATCTGGCTGTACCTCAGAGAAACAATGGAAGGCCTCAGATGACTGGAGGATTGATTTGAGAATCCACGTATTGGACGGATCAATATTTTAGTCCTGATCTGCTCAATAGTGTCATTTCCCATCATGCCCCTCTCACCAGTCAAGCCGTCCCGCTGCCAATACTGGTAAAGACACGACATATAAATTTAAATATTGAAGTTTCACATAAAGTATCCAGTTTTTAACGTAGGATTTTACTTATTTGATCATCCAACAGCATTGTTAGATGGCGAACCAATGGCTTGATACTATAAAAACGTCACTTCCGGGGTTGGCCAGCCGGAGGGAACGGTGGTGACGCAACGAGGAAATACACTGAAGGCTAGACCGTCCCCAGTGGTTACCGGGGAGGCGGGGTTTGGTCCGTCCTTCTAGGCTGGGTCCTCGAAGAATGCTTCCTTCAGACGGCGGACACTTGGACTGAAGGGTGCACACCCTGAATTGAGACACAGCACATATGTGACGGAGAGTCTGCTTCTCATCAGCAGTGAATCCATCATCTTCACTCAACAGCAGTGAATGTCTCTGATGATGCGTTCAAGGACTGAAGTGTGAGTGCTGACTTCTGCCGTCTCTTCTTCTCTCCTCACACGGAAGTGATGTGTTCACGTTGAGGGAGGATCACTTGGTCCTGAGGATGGGTTGAGGGCTCTTCCAGAGTGCAGCCAGTAGGGGGCATTAGAGGCTCGGCCTCCTTGTTGTCCTCAGGAGCTGACAGGAAGTGTCACATCCCTCAACAAGTGTCCAGTCCCATCACGTCAGGGAGAAACAGGTGCAGCTCTTCAAAGAGGAAATCACATTTTTCTCACCGTCATCATGGACTGCCAACAAGTGATGGCAACTGTAGTTCTGGAAAGAGCCGCCAGGGGGTGCCCTCGAGTCAAAACTACCTTCTACTGCAGACTTTACAGAGAAATGAACACATGCTGAAAAAATAACACATTGATTAACAGGCAGATATTTCAGACAGGTCACTCTATAATATGTCAATAAGAAACACAATGTGTTCAAATGTGGCCTTGAACCTTCAAACCTTCCTATGACGCGTCGGTCCTCGCAGCTCCCAGTTCTGCCACTGAGGGGCGCTGTTTGACCAGTTTTTGCTTGTTTGGTTTTGTTTGGAGCCACAATGCAAGCATCAGTTGTATCATACTGGGGAGTTGATCTTTCTGCCTGGCAACAAGACATTTCCAGCCAATAGAAAAACTATGTCAACATAATAATACTGCTGAAAATCAATCAATCCTCTCTCTCTCTGCCCCCCCCTCTCTCTCCCACCCACTCTGTCTTCCCCCCACCCCCCACCCCACCCAACTCTCTCTCTCTCTCTCTTACACACAGCATCATGTGACTTTCTGGAAATGTGGGAGCAGTTGAGGCGGCTGGATGGGAGGAGCCACAGTGAGCAGCAGAAACAGGAAAAGAAGCCTGAAGTGAAAGTTGTTCTGTGTCAGGCTCCATTTTGAAGCATAGCAGCAGCAGCACCACCACCACCACCAACAGCAGCAGCAGCAGCAGCAGCAGTAGCAGCAGCAGAAGTGTGACAGGTCCATGGAACTACCTGCAACCTTCAGTAATGAAGCTGGAGCCTCTGGAAGACAGTGAGAACACTAATGTCCTTGTTTCTCAGTGTAATTCTAGTTTGATTTGACAGTGATAAATTCCTCAGAAGGTGAAAAGGTGTCAGATGTTGTGGTCAGTGGTCAAGAGAAGAGAATCTTTGACATGGTCACATTCATCATGTTGAAATGCAGCAAAGCCTTTCTGAGACTGAACTTTATGCAGTGGCAGGAATGTTTGATGCTCTGTCATAAAGTGCAGCTCAACTCCACTGAGATGAATTTCAATCCAAAGTTCAGTGCAATGTGACTCCACTGTCTCTGTCTGCTGAGAAACAAAGGGCCAGTTCCACAGAGCCACTGCTCAACCAGAGCCCACCAGGTGTCAACCACACCAGATAGAAAATATACATTTGATAGATGAATATGTCATTTAATAATATATTAGATGATGTGACAAGACCAGCCTAGAAAACAGCTACAAATCCATGACGGGCGCAACGTGGTGGCTAAAAGACGGCGTCATTAACGGCTGCGCTCCATTCTTTGTGGGTCAAATTCTTTGATTGTGAAGCTGCATGAAGGGATTGAATTTAGAAACGAGAGCAAAAGACAAGAAGTGATTTGTGAAGAGCCCACTAGGAGGCCAGCAGGCTGTCAGTTAGTGTTGATGGAGACAATGATTCCATCCAACTAATGATGGAGTCAGAAAAACAGCTGACAAGTGATGGACACCAACAACTGATCCACTCACTCAAAGCCAAAGTGTCTCCACAGGAAGACGGAGGGGAGTCCTGGTGGTGAGAAGCAGCAGCTGAAGGAGCTTCTACAGCGGCAGCAGCAGCAGCAGCAGCAGCAGCAGCAACAGCAGTAGCAGCAGCAGCAGCAGGCCAGGATGAGCTGGACGTCCTCGTTATACAGAAGGTTCATTGGCTCATTCTGGGACCGGTCTGCTCCATCAGGTGAGTCCTCGTGTCTTCAGTGTGGAGCAGCACTGCAACCTGCCAGTCACAGCCAGATTGATCACAGTAAGACTGTCCACCGGCACCTCCTTCACTTCTCCCTCTGAGATCACGTGAGGACCTCCAGTGAGAAGATTCACTGAGGGACGTTGAGAGCAAACAGTCACACAGCAGCTTCACCACAGAAGCTGAAAAGTTGTGGAGAGAAAATGATGCTCACACTGTCACACTGATGTTTTCTTCTCCGACCTTTTCTCTGCTCCAGAGGCTGATGATGGTCTGCAGGAGCTTCTACAGCAGCAGAAGATCAGTCTGGAGAGGAGATGTGAACGTGCGACTGAAGGTGTAGAAGCAGGAAGTCAAACCCTCCTCAACAGCATCTACACTGACCTCTACATCACTGAGGGACTGAGTGAGGAGGTCAACAGAGAGCATGAGGTCAGGCAGCTGGAGACCAACAAGACCAAGAAGACCACAGAGACCAAGAAGACCACAGAGACCATGGAGACCAAGAAGACCAAGAAGAGCCTCCACGACCGTCCAATCAGGTGCAGCCAGATCTTTGAAGCCTCACCTGAGCAGCAGGGACTCAGAGTCAGAGTGGTGCTGACCAACGGCGTCGCTGGGGTTGGAAAAACCTTCTCAGTGCAGAAGTTCACTCTGGACTGGGCCCAGGGCCTGGAGAACCAGGACCTTCATCTGGTGCTTCCTCTCTCATTCAGGGAGCTCAACTTGGTCAAAGAGCAGCACTACAGTCTTCTGGAGCTTCTCCATGTTTTCCATCCAACGTTAGAGAAGCTCACAGCAGAGCAGCTGCATGTCTGCAAACTTCTCTTCATCTTGGACGGCCTGGATGAAAGCAGACTGGCTCTGGACTTTGAGAAGAACCAGGTGGTGACTGACGTCACTCAGAAGAAGTCAGTCAGCGTCCTGCTAACAAACCTGATCAGAGGACATCTGCTTCCCTCGGCTCTGCTGTGGATAACCTCCAGACCTGCAGCAGCCAATCAGATCCCTCCGTCATGTGTGGACAGGCTGACAGAAGTACGAGGCTTCACCGATGACCAGAAGGAGGAGTATTTCAGGAGGAGGTTCAGAGATAGAGGAGATGTGTCCAGCAGGATCATTTCCCACATCAAGGCCTCCAGGAGCCTCCACATCATGTGTGAGATCCCGGTCTTCTGCTGGATCACTGCCACAGTTCTGGAGAGCATGTTGAGCTCAGAGCAGAGAGGAGAGCTACCCAAGACCCTGACTGACATGTACTCACACTTCCTGCTGGTCCAGACCAAGAGGAAGCAGCACAAGTATGGAGGAGGTCCACAGGAGCTGACGGAGGCTGACAGGGAGCTTCTTCTGAAGCTGGGCCAGCTGGCATTTGAACATCTGGAGAGTGGAAACATCATGTTCTACAGTGAAGACCTGGAGAAGTGTGGTCTCAGTGTGACTGACGCCTCTGTGTACTCAGGAGTTTGTACAGAGATCTTCAGAAGAGAGAGTGTGATCTTCCACAAAACTGTCTACTGCTTCGTTCATCTGAGCATCCAGGAGTTTCTGGCTGCAGTCTTCAGCTTCCACTGTCACACCAACTGGAAGAGGACAGAAGATGGTCACTCTGGAGAATCCCTGGATGAGTTCCTTCAGAAGATGATGAAGAAATCCTGCAGAGTCCAAACGGTCACCTGGACTTGTTTGTTCGCTTTCTCCATGGACTCAGTCTGGAATCCAACCATAGACTCTTAGGAGGCCTGCTGGGTCTCACTGACAATCATCCAGGAACCTTACAGAAGGTCATCAACAACCTGAAGAAGATGAACACTGGTGATGTTTTTCCTGACATAAGCATCAACATCTTCCACTGTCTGCTGGAGGTGAAGGATCAGTCAGTGCATCAGGAGGTCCAAGAGTTCCTGCAGTCAGAGAACAGATCAGAGAAGGGACTCTCAGCCATCCAGTGTTCAGCTCTGGCCTACATGCTGCAGATGTCAGAGGAGGTTATGGAGGAGTTGGACCCCAGCAAGTACAACACAACCTGGGAGGGAAGATTGAGACTGATTCCAGCTGTGAGGAACTGCAGGAAGGCTGTGATACGTTTAGTAAGGTATGTAAACACTGTGTGTGTGTGTGTGTGTGTGTGTGTGTATGTGTGTTGAATTGTGAGTCAATGATGAAGAATAATGTCAAGCATATTTTCTTGAGTTGCACTTCTCTTTTTTTCCTTTTTGATTTTGTCTGACTAATTATTCCAGCTAATCTTATGGACTGTATAGGAGAGGCAAGAATCAGCTTGGGCTTCAGCCTGCTGCTTTTTCCTTCACACAGTTGTTATGTTTTTGTTGTTGTGAGTCTTTATAATGTGCACATTTGTTTGGGAAGCTTCTTTTTCATTGTTGTCAGTTGATTGCACAAGATTGATTGAATTTACACTGTCAACCAAAATCAACTCTTCAATCATTCATGATGAAGATGATGGTGATGGTGGTGATGATGATGTTGATGATGATGATGATGAGATGATGATGGAGGTGATGATGATGTTGATGTTGATGATGATGATGATGATGATGATGATGATGATGATAAGGATGATGGAGGTGGTGATGATGGTGGTGATGATGATGATGGTGATGAAGATGATGATGGTGATAATGATGAAGATGATGATGATGGTGGTGGTGATGATGATGATGATGATGATGAAGATGATGGTGATGAAGATTATGATGATGGTGATGATGATTATGGTGGTGATGATGATGGTAATGATGATAATGATGATGATGATGGAAGCAGCAACTTCTCATTCTGCTCTCCTTCATTCAGTGTTCAACTCTCAGATCTTCACTGTGCAGTGGTGTCTTCAGCTCTGCAGTCCAGCCCCTCCCACCTCACACTGCTGGACCTGAGCTGGACAATCCTGAAGGATCCTGGAGTGAAGCTGCTCTGTGCTGGACTGCAGAGTCCAAACTGCAGACTGGAAGTTCTCAGGTCAGTTCCTGCTTTCTACTGGTGGACAGTGTGTGTCAGCAGATGACAACTGGTGTGTAACGCTGCTCAGTGTGAAGACTTTGAAGCAGATATTAAAGACTCATCTAGACAAAGTGGATGTTGTTGATATTTTCATGTCAACAATCTGCAGCCAGAAAAGACTTTGGATGGTGGAAGAAAGTGTGGAAAATGTCTCCAGTCACTTGAGAGCTCAATGGAAGTTGTTGATTGGTGATGAAGGTCACATGACTGAGCAGAAGATCCTGTGAAGAAACATTAGAGGCAGATTAATAGTGCAGCAGTATTTCTTCATCTTGTCCTTTGAATGCGTTTGACTTGTAACGAGACTCTGATGACTGAAAACAGCCACAAGCACACAAAGGACTCACTGATTATTTTCCATCTTCACTGCTGATTGGCTGCACACTGACTGACACACTGCTGTTGTTATTGTGTTGACAACACACTGGCACAATGACTCCTTTGAGGGAATGACTCAGTGATCCCAACAGCCGCACATCTGGATCATCAACAGGGAGGAATGACTCTGAATATGACATTTGCACCATGGAAGGAATCAAATATTCATTCTTTATTCAGGTTGGAGAGCTGCAGGTTGTCAGAGCTCAGCTGTGATTGGCTGCTCTCAGCTCTGAAGTCCAACCCCTCCCACCTCAGACACCTGGACCTGAGTCAGAACCAGCTCCAGGATTCAACAGTGAAGGAGCTGAGTGGTTTTCTGCAGAGTCCAGACTGTAAACTGGAGACTCTGAGGTCAGTTCACCCTCTTCACTCTACAACTTCTATCACTCTTGTTATTGTTGTCATGATTTTCACTTCACTGCTGTTGGAAATTCAATTTGAAGTCACTGGTTTGTGTTTGAAATGAGTGAAACTGGGTTTAAAGGTCCAGTGTGTAAAATACTGCAATCTAATGGTCAGATTTCAGATTGCAGCGCTCACTCACTCACCCTCTCTCCCTCCCTGTCTGTTTCTGTCGTGTCAGATTCTGAAGTCCACATTTCACTTTGATGTTCAGAGTGATGACACCCTGGAAAAACTCTCCATCATTATAAACTCTCCATCATTTATTCTACATTCAGGTTGGAGAGCTGCAGGTTGTCAGAGCTCAGCTGTGATTGGCTGCTCTCAGCTCTGAAGTCCAACCCCTCCCACCTCAGACACCTGGACCTGAGTCTCAACCAGCTGCAGGATTCAGGAGTGAAGGTGCTGAGTGGTTTTCTGCAGAGTCCAGACTGTAAACTGGAGACTCTGAGGTCAGTTCACCCTCTTCACTCTACAACTTCTATCACTCTTGTTATTGTTGTCATGATTTTCACTTGACTGGGCCCTGTTGCAGGAAACTAGGATGAAGGATTAAGCCGGGATATCTTGGTTATCCTGGATTAATTGATGTTTGATGTGGTTGCACAACAGTGGGATAGGTGGAAGTGAGATATGTTCTGCTAGAAGTTACCGTGGAGATTTATTGTGTGGAGTGAGCTGCTCCAGACCAGGCTGAGTTCCAGGATCTATTTCATCCTTGTCTCAGTCAACAGTCACCACCAGTGGAAGGCAGTGCTTCTTCCACTCAACACTGCACATTGTTATCACATTCACCTCCAGCCACTGTCATTATTTCAAGCTTTGGAATCATTTCATTTCAATCATGATAAAGACATGAGTTGAGATCATATTGCAATCATTGGATAATTTCTAACATGACTTCTACTTTGCCATGCATCCTATATAAAAATACACATCCCATAGAAAGATGAAGACACATCAAAGAGTAACATGAGCTTGTTTTTGTGACAGTGGACGGTCCTGTCACTATGCCTCCAATTGATCATGCGCCCTGGCTGCTTGGCCAAGGGAAGATCCCTTTGGCTGAATGCTTGGTGCGCATGACTATGACCTGGGAGTCTGGGCTTCCAAGCTCGCGAGCTTTGAAAGTTTGAGAGTCTGGAGACTCATGGAGATGGCAGCTCGATAGAACGGCTCCCGAAAGAACCGAAGAAATCACAGACCTACCCCCATCCAGTTGAGTAATATAATTTCCACATACCACGGTAAACGTACAGAGGGGGTAAGACGACAAACGAAGCCCCTGCTTCTATATAAAAATCGGCAAGAGAAAGGAAGTAGTTATAGCTAACTCCGTGAAGCCACGGGCTAACGAAGAAGCGAGGACGAGATGGCTAGCTTAGAAGTGTTACTAGAAGAACTGAGAGGTTTCCATCAGGAAAACAACAAACAACTGAAGTCTATCAAGCAGGAAATTAATAAAACGAATGCAAGAATCAGCGAAGTGGAGGAGCGGGTGGAGAAAAATGAAGAGAGGACTCTAAACATGGAGGAAGTGTTAACCGGGCTGCTAAAGTTACACGTGAAGCTGGAAGAAAAGCTAACGGACCTGGACAGTCGATCTCGTCGGGAAAATGTCAGGATCTACGGTGTTCCGGAGGGGTCCGAGAAGGACTCGGAGTCGATGACTACATTTGTGGAGACCTTACTGAAAGAGGGGCTCGGTCTGGTCGAGAACGCGGCAGACGTGCGGATAGAAAGAGCACATCGGGTGCTGGGACCGCAACCCCCGAAGAATGTATCACCACGTTCAATACTTGTGAGGTTTTCGAGCTTCAAAATGAAAGAGTCTGTACTGCGCAAGGCTTGGCAACAAAAGGGACTCTTTTGGCGTGAAAAGCGAATAAATCTCGACCACGACTACCCACCAGCCATTCTCAGAAAACGACAAGAGTATACGGAGGTTCGTAGGGCTCTGAAGGAGAACGGGGTCTCGTTCCAGACCCTTTTTCCGGCGAGATTGCGAGTGAGATATGAAGAAGGGCCCAGAACCTACGACAACATAGAGGAGGCTACGGAGGACATGGTCAAAAGAGGTTACAAAGTGAAAGTCATCAGTTCACCTGATTCCCTGAAGGAGCAGATCGAGCGGCTGACCTGGACTAGGACAGGAGGGAGAAGAGAGAAAGGCGCCTCCAACTCTTCAAGAGAAGTCAACTACAAAGAGAGGCTCCGGGCATTTAGGAGAACATCACCACCAGCTCCTTGAGAACTGAAGGATACCACGTTTTTCCTCTTGAGGTACACTTCTCAGATAGAAATTTCTACATAGGCTAAGTTAAAGATGATAGTTTCACAAAAAGGTTTGTCAGGGTCCATCCGGAACTGTGCTGCTGCCACCTGAAGGGCCCTCACCAATAGATTTGGGAGGACATTCCCTTCCGGGCTGTCACCAAGAAGCTCAACAGGGTCTAGGTTATGGACCCCTGTTTGGAAGCCAAGCTTGTTTTGTTTTGTTTTTTGTTTTTTTGTTTTTTCATTGTGCAGTGAGTATGTATGTTCTTGCTTTATCTGTTCATGTTCTTTTAGTTCTAGTGGGCTTGAGGGGGCTCTCCAATGTGATTGGTGAAATGGAAGACATCACTTAAATGGAAAGAAAACAACTGAAGGTGGTTTCATTCAATATAAATGGTATGCATAATCCGATAAAAAGATGGAAGATTTTATCTAAATTAAAGAAAGAAAAGGTCCAAATAGCTTTTCTGCAGGAAACCCACCTAGACGATTCCGAACATGCCAAGTTGAATAAGATGGGATATAAATATGTGTATTTTTCTTCCCATGCTTCGGGGAGGCGAAGAGGGGTGGCAACTTTAATATCAAGTACCCTGCACTATGAACATATTGCAGAACATAAAGACAAGGAAGGCAGATTTGTTTTGACTACAGGGAAAATTGATGGCGTCCTGATAACACTTATTAATGTTTATGCTCCACCTGGTAGCGACTGGACCTTCTATAGACACATATTTGAAATGACAGTAACAAAAAGTCAAGGGGTATTGATATATGCCGGGGACTTTAATGTTAGATTAAACCCGAATTTGGATTTGTCTAATGGAAAATCTAATACACAAACTATCAGTAAAAGAATCAGAAACATGTTAGAAGAAACTGGATTGGTGGATGTATGGAGAGTTAAAAATCCATGTCGTCGGGATTACATGCATTACTCCCCTCCATACAAAGTATACTCACGCATAGATTATTTTTTCATGCTCAAAGATGATATTCATAGGAAAGAAAAATGTGAAATCGGCCAGAGCCCTAACTCGGACCACAGTCCAATTTATATGTCTTTTTTTCTGACTAAGAAAAACAGATTCACTCTCTGGAGGTTTAACACAAACTTGCTGAAAAATAAAATTATTAAAAATAATTTGAAAGATGAAATTAAAAGATACTTGGATGAAAACGACAATGAAGAGGTGGGGCCAATTATACTCTGGGACGCGTTAAAGTCGTTGATCAGGGGTAAAATAATAGCGATCTCCTCAAACGAAAAGAAAATGAGATTACAAAAACAATACAAACTGGAGGAGGAGTTAAGGAAACTCCAACAGGAGCATTCTAAAACCTTCCGGGAGGTAACAAATATTAAAATCAAGGAAGTGAAAAGAGAATTGGATGAGTTAAACACACTAGAGATACAAAAGAAACTTCTCCTTACAAGACAAAAATATTATGAAGGGGGGGAGAAATCGCTCAAGCTCTTAGCATTTAAATTACGAAAACAACAGTCAGATAGAACTATTTATAAAATACGAAACACAAATACAAATGGTGTTGAGACAGGACTGGGAAATATTCATAAATGTTTTAAAAACTTTTATCAGACCTTATATTCCCAACCCAAATTAAACAACGATCATCAGATAGACATCTTTCTTTCCCACCTGACTCTCCCTACAGTCACGAGTGAACAAAATAAAAAATTAATATCGGAGATAACCGACGAAGAACTACGAGCAGTTATTGGAAAGTTAAAAGGAGGAAAATCCCCAGGAATGGATGGTTTTACCTCCGAGTGGTATAAAGAAATGCAAGATCAGTTAATCCCTACTTTATTGAGAGCGTTTAACTGCGTTTTGAAAGAGAAAATAATCCCTCCTTCATGGAGAGACGCAATAATATCAGTAATTCCTAAGGAGGGGAAGGATAAATTGGATTGTGGTAACTACCGTCCAGTGAGTGTGTTAAATATTGATTATAAATTATTTACTGCCATATTTTCACAGAGGCTTGAAAAGATTTTACCCGACATAATACATAAGGACCAGACGGGTTTTATCAAACACAGAATGTCTCAGGACAACATCAGAAAAACATTTCACATCTTGAATCACGTAGAACAAAACAAAATAGAAAATATTGGCGGCATTGTACGAGAAACCATCAGCTAAGATAAAAATTAACGGAGATCTATCGGAATCATTTATTTTGGAAAGAGGTACGAGGCAGGGGTGTTGTATTTCACCTCTCCTCTTCGCCCTTTTTATAGAGCCTTTGAGCCAATGGATAAGGCAGAGGCCTGACATAACAGGAGTTGCGATGGCCTCTGGTGAACAAAAGCTATCCCTGTTCGCTGATGATTTAATACTAACTATAACAAATCCAACTAAAACTATACCCATATTAATGGAGATGATTGCGGAATATGGTTCATTGTCGGGTTACAAGATTAATATCAACAAGACTCAGGTTTTAACACTGAATTATGTCCCTCCAAACAAAATTAAGAGTTTGTATAGATGGAATTGGGAGGCGGATTCCATAAAATATTTGGGGGGTTTTCTAACAAAATAATTTTCCAGGACTTTCGATGCCAACTATGGCCCCCTAACATCAAGACTAAAAATAGACATACAGAGATGGAATGTGATCCCTTTTTTCAATTTACACTCCAGAGTTGAGTCAGTCCACGCTTGTTATATCTATTTCAGTGCTTACCTATCTTGATTCCGGAGAAACAATTTACAGAATGGGACAGATTAATATCACAATATATCTGGCAAGGGAAAAAGGCCAGCATAAGGTACAGAACACTGCAGTTGAAGAAAGAGAAAGGGGGGTTGGGTCTTCCCAACCTACAGGAATATTATCTTGCAGCTCAACTGAAACCATTAATCTATCTATGCTGTCCACAATACAATGCAGGATGGAAAGACATAGAGAGTTCCTCAGTGGAAGGTGTACCTCTCTTATCGATGTTGATGGACAAAGAACTGCAAGATGATTTGATGATACCGCATGACTCGATGTTATACACAATGCTAAACTCTTGGAGAAGAATAGTGAAAATTTGCCATTTAGGTAACCAGATCAAAATGTTCAAGTGGTGCGCTTTTGACTCGGCTTTTAAACCAAACAAGAATGACGGGAGATTCAAGGGATGGATCTCAAAAGGATTAACCACCTATTATACATTTATCAAGAGGGGGGTGTTTCAGAGTTTTGAAGAACTTCAAAGGTCAAATGGGTTGGAGAAGGATGACTTCTTCAGATATCTGCAGGTTAGGTCTTACTATAATCATAATCTACAAGAAACTTGGGAAACAGCTGGACCAGGATTCTTAGAAGTGCTTTTGTCATTGTTGAAATCAGGTTCCTGTACTAAAGTTGTCTCCAAGTTATACAATGGTATTCAGCTGTTCAAACAAGTTGACACAGACTACATAAGGAATAAATGGCAAAAAGAAGGAAATTTAATTATTTCAGTTGAAAGCTGGGAAAAGATTCACAAATTTCAATGGACGACCTCAAGCTCCAATTCATGGAGGGAATTCTGTTGGAAGAACATTGTTCGGTTTTTTGTAACCCCTGCCCAGAAAAAACATCACAGCAACAGTGCTACCTGCTGGAGACAATGTAAGACAGACAAGGCAAATCATTACCATATCTTCTGGGGTTGTCCGGTGATCAAACCATTCTGGGATCAACTGTGCATGCACTTAAATAACATTTTTGTTGAGAAAATTCCTTGTAAATGTGAAGTCCTGTACTTAGGAGACATCTCATGGGATAACTGGAATTTGTCAGATAAAAAACTCATGGCAATGCTTCTGGCAGCAAGCAAAAAAACTATCACGAGAAAATGGTTGAGGACTGAAGCACCTACAATTGATGAATGGATTGATATTGTTCAGAATATTTACATTCTAGAGAAATTGTCATTCTGTCTTAAAGGTCAAAGAGACTCCTTTTTCAGGATATGGACAAAATGGACGGAATATATAAAAGCTGTAATTTCTGTAAACTGAATTTGACTGCTCTGTAAAATCATTGTCATGATACACACTGCTAGACTGGTTCATGAGATGATACACATTTTACTGTGTTTTTTTTTTCTTTCTTTCTTTTTTATGTTAAAAGGAATGGAGTATTATTAGCCCCGTCCCAGGCGCAAATCCTCATGGAGGCTTATGAGGAGGTCAAAGATGGCCAATCCATTAATCCCAGCTCCATAACCGGGGTCTATGGAAGGAAGCCGCGTGCATGGCGCACTGATCCAGGATAGCTTTCACCTGGCTTGATGAATCCGTGTCTTCTCATCCTGGATGGCTTTTAGTGCGACCCATGAAGCCTGGACACACGTGTTGTGGATTGGTTGAACGCTGAAGGCTTAGTGACTCATCTTGGATGACGCAATCCTACTTTGGTGCAAGGGGGCCCAGACAGCAACATCATCAAGAGCCAGTAATGGACTCCACAGTGCAGCACTCGTTCGCTCACCCTCCCTCTCCCATTTTATTCTGTAGTGTCAGATTCTGAAGTCGACATTTCACTTTGATTTTCAGAGTGATGACACCCTGGAAAAACTCTCCATCATTATAAACTCTCCATCATTTATTCTACATTCAGGCTGGAGAGGTGCAGGTTGTCAGAGCTCAGCTGTGATTGGCTGCTCTCAGCTCTGAAGTCCAACCCCTCCCACCTCAGACACCTGGACCTGAGTCTCAACCAGCTGCAGGATTCAGGAGTGAAGGAGCTGAGTGTTTTTCTGCAGAGTCCAGACTGTAAACTGGAGACTCTGAGGTCAGTTCACCCTCTTCACTCTACAACTTCTATCACTCTTGTTATTGTTGTCATGATTTTCACTGCTGTTGGAAATTCAATTTCCAGCCACTGGTTTGTGTTTGAAATGAGTGAAACTGGGTTTGAAGGTCCAGTATGTAAAATCCTGCCATCTAGTGCCATCAGATTGCAGTGCTTACTTGCTGACGCTCCCTCTCCCCTTCTTGCCAGTGAACTACGGTAGCCTTCCAGCATCATAAAGGATGTGGTTGACAGCAAAGGTGTCTAGTTCTCTGTATAATGATAAAGTTCCATCAACACAAATATTACAACCATCTATTAGCATCACAATCAGTCATAGTCACAGCAGACAGTCCAGTGCTAGCATGATTTTCAGCTAGCGCTAGCATTAGCCACCTGTATGAGCACTTAGATACTGTAGATAGATCCAGCTGGTCTCAGCAGAAGGTCAAGGGTCAATGCAGGTTCTATCATCTCAGTCAGTTCAGTATTGATGAGCAAGATGCAGAAAAGATTCCACTGCATTTCAGTCACTTAATAACCATTTGTTCTCAGCATTTGCTTTATTAGAGGATTCCAGCCTCCAACCATCAATATGAAACTGTCTCTCAAACTCATCTTCCCAACCAGCCGCCTACAAACATGGCGGTGCAAGATGGCCACGACCTTTGACCTTCTGTCTGTTTCTTGAAAGAAGCATTCTAATGGCAGGAAAAGCAGAGGACTTTTATTTTCTACTAATCAAAGACTTCAAACTATATTGACGGTTGTATATGAAGCTTTCAGCAATAAATCTGCACTGATTTTACACACTGAACCTTTGAGGCAAAATGAATCAATGAATTCCAACATTGTTAACAGCTGATCAGTGGTCACATGACTAAACAGGTTGATATAAAATATTTTATTGTGGTGATTCATTATTTCAGTATTATTGTTGTGCTTCTGATTGGTTTAATGGACATTACAGTGTTATAGACATTCATATTTTTAATTTGAGATAGTGATGAAAACTCCACTCACTCCATCATTTATTCTCTATTCAGGTTGGAGTTGTGCAGTTTGTCAGAGCTCAGCTGTGATTGGCTGCTCTCAGCTCTGAAGTCCAACCCCTCCCACCTCAGACTCCTGGACCTGAGTTGGAACCAGCTGCAGGATTCAGGAGTGAAGGTGCTGAGTGGTTTTCTGCAGAGTCCAGACTGTAAACTGTAAACTCTGAGGTCAGTAGTGGTTTGGAACCAGTGGATGATGGTTTCAGCACCAAACACACTTCATCACACATGTTGAATAAACATTGAACTGAAGGTTGATTCATATCAAAATGACATCCAGAAATATGAAAACTTAATTCTGTTCATCAGTGGTCATGTGACCAAACATCATTTCAACACACATTAGTTTTGGACTGAGGATTTAATTTCAAGGTGACATTTTCTGTAGTGTCAGATTCTGAAGTCGACATTTCACTTTGATTTTCAGAGTGATGACACCCTGGAAAAACTCTCCATCATTATAAACTCTCCATCATTTATGCTCTATTCAGGTTGATTGACTGCAGTTTGTCAGAGGTCAGTTGTGATTGGCTGCTCTCAGCTCTGAAGTCCAACCCCTCCCACCTCAGAGAGCTGGACCTGAGGTTGAACAACCTGAAGGCTTCATCAGTGAAGCCACTGATGGATCTTGTCCACAGCAGAGACTATCAACTGCAGACTGTGAGGTCAGTACTGGTTTGGAACCATTGGATGATGGTTCCAGCACCAAAGCCAGTTGATCCCACAGCAGAGGTCCAGTGTTCCCAGTCACAGTGTGAGAGGAGGATGGTGACGTCCATCTGCTCCTCATTCATCCAACATCTGCTGCCAAACTGCTTCTTCTCTCAGTTCACCACTCAATTATTGATCAGTTCATCTTCATCAGGCCTCAGTATCAGTCCAACACTCCATGGTCACATGACCTTCTGATGTTCCACACTTGACATGTGACTGAGAGTCTGCTTCTTCTCACCAGTCACTCCATCATCTCCATCAACATTCAACGTCTGTGTGATGATGCGTTCAAGGACCGTGAGTCCTGACTCCTGCTGTCTCTTCTTCTCTCTGCAGGTGGGAGAGGTATTGAGGGAGGATGAGGAGGAGAGTGAAGAGGAGAGCTCCATCTAGTGGTGGCTGACAGAACTGCGTGTCACGATCTTTGACCCCAGTGGAGCCTGGTGGCTGGCGGACTGCTTCTCCCTACACGCTGCTGTGGTTACTGGGAGAGACGTCCCAGAAGCCATTGGTGGACCTTGCAGTGCCACATATGGACTCTTGGATTGTTCTTGGCCTTCCAGTGAAGCACTGCGTGAGCACTGGAGGTCAACCATGACTGATAGAGGTCAAAGGTCAGAGGTTTGACCAATTACAAAGACCATAATTAATTAGATTATTTTCTTTAATGGAGTCCCAGCACTAATAAATATATATTTGTATGCGTACCCATATAAGTCCATCAATGTTTAATGCACCTTTTTTCTTGAGCAGTATCTTTAAATCTCCACCTGCTTGTGTTTGCATGTTCAGGTAGATTAATGTGTATGTAGATCTATGTTAGTAGCTTCAATGTGCTGTGAAATGTGGCATCTTCACCAACACTTGTATCATTTGACTCAGGTGTCTCAGTGTTTGCAGAGTCATTGCAATAAAGCGCTCAACACCCTGGTGGTTCTGGATTGTTCTCGGGGGTTCTAAGAGCTAAACACCCTGGTGGTTCTGGATTGTTCTAGGGGGTTCTAAGAGCTAAACACCCTGGTGGTTCTGGGTGGTTCTGGATGGTTCTAGGGGCTTCTAGGGTGTTCTAAGAGCTAAACACCCTGGCGGTTCTGGATGGTTCTAGGAGGTTCTAGGGGGTTCTAAGAGCTAAACACCCTGGTGGTTCTGGGTGGTTCTAGTACAGACATGGGCAAACCCCGTCCTAATAGAGTTGCCGTATGTGACGTCATTGGCAGTCGCCTCTGTCGGGAGGGACCAGGTCTCTGCGCTGGACTGGGAAGCCTTGGGGTCCCACTGGAGGAGCTGGAGGAGGTGACTGGGTCCAGGGAAGTCTGGGGGTCTCTGCTGAGGCTGCTGCCCGCGAGACCTGACTCCGGATATGGCAGTAGAAGATGGATGGATGGATGGATGGATGGATGGATGGATGGATGGATGGATGGATGCCAGGTGATAGAACATTTCATAAAAACAGACTCTGCATTATAACTTCTATTACACTCTAAATAACTCACTCCAATATAACTGCACTCGTCCTTCTCTCACATTACATTGGATCACAATGACCAAACAACACAACAAAGACAATGATCCAACTGTACTGCCACGTCCAGACTCAGTGTAGGTCTGT